>NC_064630.1:434284284-434595284 GCF_023864275.1 Schistocerca cancellata
TTGGCATCCTCCACGTGACAGAACTTCAGAGAGACAAGTGCAAATCGTAGAAATGGATCCGCGAAATGACGCGAATAATCAAAGACGTGACGCAAACAATCGACAATGACTAGCAGCTTCGGCTTCTGGCAGCAATATAGACGATTCAGAAAGTAATGACACTACGGCTTTATACTACGTACGCCTGGAAGACATGAGAGACATTTTGTTAGACGAAAAGGAAAATAATGTAGACGCATTTTTACATCCTGTTATTGAAGTATGTGTGGGTAAGAATCAGTTCACTGCAGTTTTAGATTCTGGGAGCCCATTGAACGTCATTAGTGAATCAGTTTTTCGTATATGTGAAAGGACTATTGCCTGTCCTGTGTTACCTATTTCTAAAACTACAATTCGAGGAGCGATTTCTGGAAAAGGTGTAGAAGTTAAACAACAGACCAACCTAAATTTCAATTGTCAAGGATACGAATTTTCTGCTAATTTTATTATTGTTCCATTACTCAGTACACAAATTATATTAGGTATGGAGTTTCTTAACGCACATAAGGCAATTTTGAACTTTAAAGAAGGAAGTGTGAATTTGACTGTTGCCAGAATGCCGAAATGTTTGAAATTTTTCGAGTGTTTAACACGATCTGAGTCAGATACAAAATGTTTAAGGTTTCTTATTTCTGATGTTTTCGTTGAGCATTATGACGACAATGTGTTTATTCGTGACAATGACAATAGATACAGAGACGCGATGGATGATATAATTAATAGCGAAGAACTAATTAATGAAAAGGTTAAGAAAGCTGAAGTGCCAGATGACGTTGCACCAAATTTTGACTTCACATGCTACAGTGTTTATTCATCACACGGGAACTATACAAGGCTTACAATATTTATTTAAAGTAAAAGAACACACACCATTTCGCGGGAAAACGTACGCTATTCCTTTGGCTTACAGAGACAAGGTTAAGAATGAACTTCAGTACATGTTAGATCAGGGCATTATTGAGCCTGCAGTCAGTCCTTATACTAGCCCATTACACGTTGTTCTTAAAAAGGATGGGTCAATTCGTTTGGTTCTGGATTCCAGACAGATAAATAATATCATCATTCCTGAAACTGACCGTCCACAAAATTTAGATGAACTTCTTCAACATTTTCATGGAATTAAAGTTTTATCCACGATTGATATGCGCGCAAGTTTTTGGCAAATAGAACTCCACCCTGATTGTAGAAAATATACTGCCTTTTTAGCCTTTGGTAACTGTTACCAGTTTCGGAAATTACCGTTTGGACTTACTGTATCTTCAGCAGCATTCATTCGTAGCTTAAATGAAATTTTACCTGTTTATCTTCGTGACAATATTACTTCATATGTTGACGACATTCTTATTGCTAAACATTCTTGGAGTGAGCACAACAAAATTTTGGATTCATTATTACGTATTTTTGCGAGAGTGGGCATTACGGTGAACTTAGAAAAATCTGAATTTGGTCGTTCTCAGGTGAAATTTCTCGGTCACATTATTTCTACAGAAGGTATTCTTCCTGATCCAGAAAAACTAGACGCTATTCGTAATTATGCTGTTCCTACCACAAAACGTGATGTTCGTAGTTTCCTTGGTGTCTGTAATTTTCTTAGACGCTTTGTTAGATTGGACAATTTGGCCACACCTCGTTTATGTGAACTATCTGGAAAGAAATCTAATTGGTGTTGGGATGAGGAAGCTCAGTCAGAATTTGAACAACTCCGTGATGCTTTAGTTGCTGCTCCACTTCTTTCACACCCGGATTTATCTAAAGATTTTTGTTTGGCGACGGACTCATCATACAAAGGCCTAGGTGCACATTTATTTCAAGAGATAGAAGAAAACGGCGTTGTAGTACAGAAAACTATTGCATTTGGAAGCCGTGTTCTTTCTAAATCAGAAAAGAATTATTCGATTACGGAACTTGAAGCTTTGGCTGTTGTTTGGACTTTCACAAAATTTCGCACATTTTTGTTTGGCAGACATCTTAAGGTTTACACCGATCATCGAGCTCTGGAATTTCTTATGTCGACAAAATTAACTCACGGCAGATTGTCACGATGGGCGTTGTACCTACAGGAGTTTGATTTTAGTATTGTTTACATACAGGGTTCTTCAAATATTGTTGCTGATGCTTTATCACGTGCACCTATGGGTTTGAAACAAAGTGCTGAAGAGGACTGCAAGGAAAACAATTATTGTTTGATGTATATTCAAGGTGTTGCGTTTGAGAACTTTATTTCGTCTTTGCTCCAGGACATCGCTAAGGAGCAAAATAAGGATCCAATCTGGAAGGACATTAAGGAGAAGTGGAGGAGAAAGGAAAGCGTAGCGATTAGACAGCATTATTTAGTTCGCAATGACATTCTTTTTAAACGAAAATCGGTCGACAACTCTGTTTGGTTAGTTTGTATTCCTGATGAGTGGGTTAATAAGCTGATTTGGTATACGCATTTCAGTTATGCACACTTTGGTCCCAGAAAATGCTTTCATAAATTACGAGAAAATTGCTACTTCAATAATATGGAAAAACGTATTCGATTTGTTCTTGCCAAATGCAAATTATGTCAAAAGGCTAAGCCGCCAACAGTTTCTCACAGAGCACCGATGTTTCCTATCATTCCAGCGAAACTAAAGGACATGGCTGCAGTCGATTTGTTCGGTCCAGTGGTTCGATCTACTAATGGTTTTGCGTACATTTTCGTAGCAGTGGAACTGACGTCAAAATATGTGTGTCTCACACCTTTACGCAAAGCAACAGCTCGTTCAGTATCTAACGCTTTCATCAAACATTTTCTTAAAGAAGTGGGTCATGTTGATAAGGTTATATCAGATAATGGATCACAGTTTCGTTCTAAAATTTGGCTTCGTACTCTACGGCGTCGTAAAATTAAACCAATTTTCATTTCACTTTTTCACCCCGAATCTAACGCTTCAGAGAGATGGATGAAGGAAATCAATAAATTGTGTCGTCTTTATTGTCATCAGAATCACAGAATGTGGGATCAGTATCTTCATATTTTTCAAAACATTCTGAATGAACTTCCTAATGACTCAACTTCTTTACCACCTATACTGATATTAAAAAACAAAGCACCGACAAATCGCATATCTGAAATCGTTCCTTTTCCGCCTACACGGAAACTGCGGCATTCTGAAGTTGTGAACATGGCTCTGCAAAATATTGCATCTGCGGCTGCTAGAAGAGAGAAATCAGCTAAGCATCCTGGTCGTTTAAAAATCTTGTCAGTTGGTCAAAAGGTGTTAATTAAGTCTCATCGTTTGTCGCACAAAGGAAAAGGCTTGTGTCGCAAATTTTTTCTGCTTTATAACGGTCCATATAGAATTCGCAAAATTATACATGATAACACTATTGAAGTAGAAACTCTTAAATCTCGACGCTCTAAGGGAATACATCATATATCTAACGTTAAAATTTTTGTGGAATGATATACTTTTGAAAAATTTTTGTGGAATGACATACTTGTGAGAAACTAACAGCTACATGTAAACACGCAGAGAGTACAAGGATACCGTGCTGTGTTTGGCGGCGGCATATACTCAAAGCAACAGTCAAGTCTGCGCGCCGCACAAGGCAGTCGTTGACCGCAAACAATTGCTTCCTACGTCACGCGCCTACAGCTGATCGAGCGCTCAGTGCGAATGCACTGACAGCCGTAAACAATTACACAGTGTTTAATTTCTCCGATTAAATTCAGTATAAAGCTATAGTGAGTTGATGAATTATGTTATTAACATTCAGTATTTTTCAGGATACGGTTGTATAAAATATTTAAGAACTTCAGGTAAATTCTGTGTGTGTCCGACGTTAAGAGGACTTGCTATCGAGAAAATTTCAGAAAGAATGTAATTTCGAAGAAGAAACTAATAAATTAAAAAAGGTAACTATTAATTGAGTTCATTTTTCAGGTAACATATTTCCATTTAGGTACGTACTTTAGATGTAATTTGCTGCTCGCGATTACGTGATTCATACTTTGTGCTAAATTTCATGTTCTATGAATTTACTTGTGAAGCGACGTGCTTGCGTACGTCAACTGATTTTGACAATGATTATTAATGAACTGGGTTGTAACTTGTGTATATTATGCATCGCTTGACTGCATCGCTTTTTCACTGATGTCATTTTTTTTATTATGTGCCTGCTGTGCTTATTTATTTGGATTATAATTGTCACCTGATTAGTTGTGCTGATATGTATGTAAGATATACTTTGTGATTTATTTGCTTGCGCCTTCATGTTTACTTATTAACATTACATATGAACATTTATTTGCTTATGCTGATATGATGCTAATGACCTGTTTAGTACGTAAGATATATGTTTACTGCTATGCGTATGGATTGCATATTTATAAATGTCTGCTTGTTGTCATAACTATTCTTTAATTTGGTATATAGCAATGCTGATGTACAGTGTACGAACATAGAGTTTAGGTTACATTATGGTATTAGTTACAGATTGTTCGCTTGGCAGAGCCTCGTTGTAAGAATTGTGCTGCATCCATTTGTTGACATTCTGTTCACTACTGGTATATTTACTCGCTATTGCTTGTTTTGCTTACGCTCAGTGCCTTATATTTTATATTTTTAAGATAAGAAAATGAACTGCTATAATCCGACGAACGACATTAGTACAAGAAACTTCATAGAAGTCACATGAGCTGGAGGTTTTATGGAAGCTGTATAAATTTATGCTAATAGGAAGGAAGCTAACGACATGACATACCAAAACTAGGTTTAGACCATTGACAGTTATTACACTGCATTTTTCGTGAGCAACTGAAATAGGAAGTGACACTTGACACAAGAAATACTCCACATGTTTGCTTCTGTTTGCCATAAGTCTTGAAGTGGTGTACACACTGTGAAATATTATGATCATTCACACTCCGTAATCGTACTTAATTACTGAGAGTTATTCGAACTAAGTCTGTTAGAGGTCATGTATGCATTTCTTTGTTTATAATTCATAATGAATAGAAGATTTTGGTCAGATGGATTACACAGAGGTTGTGTGTTGACAGTGTGTCTTCGGATTGTATGGGATGATGAGGTTTGCATTAGGATTTTATCTGTACTTGTTTGAGGAGACTGACTAGAGGAAAGAGTTGTTATGGAAGTGAAATGATATTGGCGATAAGGTTTATATGTGTCGACGTATTGAAGAGATATTATTGAGGTATTATTGAGATTACATGAAGTTGATGATTATTGGAGTTTTTGTGGATAAGAGGTAAGGTAAATGCTATTGATGATAAGATTTATATGTATCGACGTAAGAGGTATTATTGAAGTATTGAGATTATGTGATGCTAATGAGTATTGGAGTTTTGGTGTATAAGAGGTAAAGTAAGTGAGGTGCATATTTTTTTTTTGTTTTTTTTGTTGGTCTATATGGAACAAGGAGGGTGAAGATAGCAGACTAGAACACTAAAGTGGAAGGAAGATTATCTACACACACTTTGTTAAATCACTAAGCAGTATGTATTTTTTTTTTTTTTTGGGAGAGAGGAAGTATTTGCATATCTTGGCTCACTGACAGTTGTTCAGCAACCGTACATTTTGATTTAGCTTGGCAAACATTTGTCTTGACATGATGACTATGACGTTGACTTAACTATTATTGACTGTTATACATTGCTGCCACTACTACTTGATACACATGATGAACATGAAATTTTGACAGAATTGCTTTTACACAGCTAACACTCTTCAATCACACAGTAGTACTTAATGTGGATGAAAGATGAGTGAGTGTGTTTTGTGTGTTTTCCTTTCCTAGTCCTACCCACCTATCTCCTAAATATTATTTTATTTGTTTGTAGTGGCTTGCACTGACACTCATAAATATTATAGGTTTACTGATATTTGAGTATTTGTAATAGTAATATGACAATTATCTGATATCATTTGTGTGTTTATTAGAATTTGTATGTTTAGTGTAAGAGCATTGTAAATGCATTTTTTTGTGTATTCAAACTATTGTTCATGCTTGAACTGTCTGAGTAGTGATGGTGAATATTATGAACTGTTACCTACACTTTTCAACATGATGTGTGACACTTAGAAATGTTTAATTTCTGCTGATGAACAGTGTGATCAGTGATAGTGAATATTATGGACTGTTACTTGTACTTTTTCTACATGATTGGTGCCAATAGGACATGTTTACTTTCCGCTTATAAACTCTGATGAACAGTGTGATTAGTGATAGTGAATATTATGGACTGCTGTCTGCACCTACTCAACATTGCTGGGTTCCATTGATGGACTGCTTCTACTGAAATGATGTCACCTGATGGTGTCTGCACCTACTCAACATTGCTGGGTGCCACTGATGGACTGCTTCTACTGAAATGATGTCACCTGTTGGAGTCTGCACCTACTCCACAATGCTGGGTGCCATTGATGGACTGCTTCTACTGAAATGATGTCACCTGATGGTGTCTGCACCTACTCAACATTGCTGGGTGCCACTGATGAACTGCTTCTACTGAAATGAAGTCACCTGTTGGTGTTTGTACCTACTCAACATTGCTGGGTGCCACTGATGGACTGCTTCTACTGAAATGATGTCACCTGTTGGAGTCTGCACCTGTTCCACATTGCTGGGTGCCATTGATGGACTGCTTCTACTGAAATGATGTAACCTGATGGTGTCTGCACCTACTCAACATTGCTGGGTGCCACTGATGAACTGCTTCTACTGAAATGATGTCACCTGTTGGTGTTTGTACCTACTCAACATTGCTGGGTGCCACTGATGGTCTGCTTCTACTGAAATGATGTCACCTGTTGGAGTCTGCACCCGTTCCACATTGCTGGGTGCCACTGATGGACTGCTTCTACTGAAATGATGTCACCTGATGGTGTCTGCACCTACTCAACATTGCTGGGTGCCACTGATGGACTGCTTCTACTGAAATGATGTCACCTGTTGGAGTCTGCACCTACTCCACAATGCTGGGTGCCACTGATGGAACTGCTTCTGGTGAAATGATGTCACCTGATGGTGTCTGCACCTGTTCCACAATGCTGGGTGCAACTGGTGGAACTGATTCTACTGAGATGATGTCACCTGTTGCTGTCTGCACCTGCTCAACATTGCTGGGTGCCACTGATGGACTGCTTCTACTGAAATGATGTCACCTGATGGTGTCTGCACCTATTCCACAATGCTGGGTGCCACTGATGGACTGCTTCCACTGAGATTATGTCACTTGTGGCTGTCTGCACCTATTCAACATTGCTGGGTGCTACTGCTGGAACTGTCAACTACTTGTTGTGAAAGCATTTTATGTAAATATTTGTATAAACTGATTTTTTGTGTATTACTGTTTGTGAAAAGTTATGAGACTCTTACCAGCACATATTCGTCATTGCTGACACTATCGATTGAATTGTTTAACCACATGATATTTGTGTAAACTATTATGTTAAGTCATATGTATGAAAGAATTTGTATTCCTTACTGTATTTTATGTATTAGGCTATTGAAAGGTCAGTGCAAAGCCAAAATTTTATCTAGTTATATGATATTTACGTATTAATATTATCTTTTATTTTTGTCTGTATTTTTTGACGAATTTGGTGGTATTTTCACCACCAATGCTGGCAAAAATACCATCAAATTCTAGCCGTGGAGGAAGGGCATATGAAAGGTGGCTACACTGAGCCACAGCGCCAGAGATCGCGCCAGAGAGTTTTGTTCCGCCGCCTCCACGGGCAGTGATTATTGAGAGATAGCGGCAGGCAGTTCTTGTCGAGAAGCAGTGGTAGGCGGTTCTTGTTCAGATGTAGTGGAGAGTTCTTGCCGAGAAGTTGTGGTGGACACTGCTTGTCGTGAACTCGGAGTGGATATGTGGTAGTAGGGAGTGTTTGTTCCATGTTTTATGCAGTTATTTGATGGGAGAGATAGCAGATGTTATTCTAATGGAGATATTGTAATGATCAGAGTGCATTTCGTCAATATATTAAGGTAACAAATTCCCTGTTTTTTTCTTTTTATTATTTCCGTATCTCAAATAATGCATCATTACAGGTTCAGTCAACAAAGCATCTGGCTTGTGTTCTTGTATTAGAGTGTAATTCTGGTTTTCTTGCGCAATTATCGTATTTCTAATTTTTTTTATCACGTCAGTATAAATGGTATTTAAAATTTCTTGTCTTGTTGAAGAAGAACCGTGCCAGATGTGTACGTTGGGTCATACTTCCACACACAGAACAGCTACACTTGTGCTATGTTGGCTTCGTAGATTTTATAGTTGCTGGGGACTTAATTAATTAACTGTGTTAACGAAAATTTTCTTTCATTGTTTGTTGTTATTCTATGCAGTCAGATTGCGTACTAAAACTAGTCAGGGCCAGCCGTTTACGAGACTTGCGTAATCGGACATACAGCTACCAAAAACAAAAATTATTTGCATTCTTTTTTATAATTAAGCCCCCATGCAAGCCTTTCTGAAAACCGAACTGACATTTTGTTAGTACTTTATTTTTACAAATATGGGAGGCTACTCTTGAATACACGACTTTCTCAAAAATTTTTGATAGAGCTGTCAGAAGAGAGACTGGGCGGTAGTTGTTGACATCCTACATATCCCCCTTTTTATGCAATGGTTTTACAGTGGCATATTTCAGTCTATCGGGGAAAACACCCTGCTCCAAAGAGCTATTACATACGTGGCTGAGAATGCTACTTATCTGTGAGTAACAAGCTTTAAGTACCTTGCTGGAAATGCCATCAATTCCGTAAGAGCTTTTACTTTTCAGTGAGTTTATTATTTTACTGATTTCAGAGGGAGAGGTTGGTGGAATTACAGTTGTTTCAAACTGCACAGGTATGGCCTCTTCTATTAGTAGCCTTGCTCTTCTAGTGAAGATCTAGATCCTATTTTCTCCACAACATTTAAAAAATGATTATTGAAAATATTTTCAATTTCTGATTGTTTGTTAGTACACTTGTCATTCAGTTTTATGGCACTAAAGACTTCCTGTTCTCTTGGTTCTCCTGTTTCCCTTTCAATAATATTCCAAATTGCTTTAATTTTATTATCAGAGTTACTGATCTCAGACATGATACACATGCTTCTGGACTTTTTAATAACTTTACTTAGTACTGCACAATAATTTTTATAATATTGAACAATTTTGGGGTCAGTACTCCCTCTTGATGTTAGATACGGTTCTCTTTTACAGTTGCAAGATATTCTTATTCCTTTAGTTAGCCAAGGTTTTATATGTTTTCTTGGAATTATGTTTAACTATTTTCTTGGGAAAACTTTTCAAATACCCTTAAAAATGTATTGTGAAATAAGTTATATTTCAAGTTTGCATCGGGTTCCTTATACACTTCATCCCAGTCAGGCTGCTGTAGGCTTTCTCTTAAGTTTGCAATATTTATATTATTAATTGAATGCACTGCTTTGAAAGTCTGATTTGATATACTGCATGGAGTTATGTCATGTACTGTAACTAGCTGTGCACCATGATCTGAAAGACCATTCTCAACAGGATAAGCATTTATGTCCTTAAACTTATCTTGGTCTATAAAAAAGTTATCTATCAATGTACTGCTGTTCTTTGTTATCCGAGTTGGAAAATCAATGACGGAGCTCAAATTGAAAGATCTGAGTAATACTACAAGGTCATTCTTCCTATTTCACACTTTCAGGGAATCAACATTGAAATTCCCACAAATGATAATTTGCTTCCCCCTGTCTGACAGATAGCACAACAAAGCATCCAAGTTTTCTAGAAATAGCTGGAGATTCCCTGAGAGGGACCTATACACTGTTAGAATTATGAAAGTGCCATCATTTAGTTTAAGTTCAGTGGCACATGCTTCCATATGTTGCTCTACACAAAATTTTTTAGTTTCTAAATTTTTTACACTGTGGAAGTTTTTGACATATATGGCAACTCATCCTCTCATCATATTATCTCTACTTACATGTGCAGCTAATTTGTACCCATTGATGCTAACCTTTTGCATATCAGTGACAATGTGATGCTCAGATAGGCATAGTACATCTATTACATTCTCAGTTTCTATATCTTCTAAACAAAGCAGAAGCTCATCAGTTTTATTCTTCAATCCCCCAATATTTTGATGAAATATACTAACATTATTTTTCACTTTACTTTTGTGAGTATTTTGAACTTTTTTAACATCTTTAGTACTTGCCTGGCTGAGTTTCCCACTGGATACTGATCTTACAGTAAAAAAGAGTTTCCACCATGAGATGTAGTTCTTCCCCCTTTAAATTTCCTGCTATCAGCCCAGCCAGTTTACCCTTCTCTTTCTTGTTGAGGTGTAGGCTATGTCTAGTATAGTCCCACCTACAGAGTGAATCACAGGAACCACACCAATCAGTGACCCTGCACCAGATCCAAGTAGCCGTTCCAACTCCAAATTAACTCTCCTGACAGAAGAGCTCAAATGAGGTCGGTCGTGGCGCTCCAGAGCCGACAAGAAGCCCAACACAGGTATGACTCGATGTTGATGCAATCTTTGCCAGGTCACACTCTATGCTGTACCCTGGATCTCTGTCAATACTGCTACCCGGCCCACCCACAATAACCACGGTATCTTCCTTAGTAAAGCCTCTACATAGTGAACCTAAATCCTCTGTAACCTGCCCCAGTCCAGCACTAGGTTTGAAAAGACTTGTGACCTGGCATTCTGACCCTAATTCATCCTGCAGAAGTTGGCTCACAACCCTAGCATGCGAACTACCTAGCAACAAGACTTTCTTTCTCTTTGCAGACTTCCCTACATTCTTATTCAATTTGCTGCTGAAAGCTTGTTGAGCCCTGTCTACATCTACTTCTGTGAGAGGCTCATCAGTTTCTGACTGAGACAACAGGTACATTAATAACAAAGCTGTCAGAAGAATTTCTTGGCCTGTTCCTTATACCTGTTGCCACTTCCCACACCTGTTTACCCTTCTCCGCCTTTAACCTGCCCAGTTCTCGCCTAGCCTCATCTATCTCAGCCTGAAGGGCAGCAATTTTCCCCTCCTGTTCCACAATCATTCTATCACTACTGCACAGCCTACAGAACCACTGATGGCTCTCGATCATTTTCCCAATTCCCACGCCACTACAATCGCCCCAATGAAAAAAGTTACTACATCCATCACACCTTACCCCGGAGCTAACGATTCTACGGCACGTCAGGCACTTTGCATTCATGGTACAAATCGATTTTAGTGACAGAAAGACAATTAAGTTACCGGAAAACAATGAAAATACGTGTACGAAAAATTAGGCCTACTTGCGACTATGTAAACAGTGGTTCAGAAGTTTTTTACTGGAAATTACTTAAGAGATGACGATACTCTACAGATGTAAAGGGGCAGCAAACGTATTTATCACACTAAACTATCAGTAAATGCACTTAAAATTGCGGCAAGAAGTTTAATCTGAAAGCTCAAAAGTTCGGCCTGGCCGCGACATGTAAACAAAACGAGCTTCACGTGAATACTGTGAAAATACGCGAGTAAGACAAAAACCTTTAATGGTACGCTTGAAGAGAACTATAATTAACGTGACAAATTAGTTTAAAGTGTTAAAAACAGTTTATTACTACTTAAATTACTTATCTTGTACGAGAGCTGTGACTGAGACGTCCGTATAGCAGGCGTAGGGCTAATTTTGTTTATACTTTCGCTTCGAACGAAGCGGTGTATTACCTATCATTGCTGATCATTTTTATGCCTATGTGTACAAATCAAAAGAATCACTTATGTCTATACACATTACTTTATCTTAACATACACTCTAGAAGAAAAATTACACTTAGAATTATGAACACTATGTACAATTATCTTGTGGGAAAAAAAAAATGTTTCCGAGCTTCGTCATTCTATAAAGGCTTTTATATCTTTTTGAGGATAGAGACCCTTGTCTCTTCCTGTTTTCTCATAGGCTAATCTTTACGTCCCAGGACATGGTATTTTGGAAATTACATATGGTCCTGAATAGAGTAATTGCCACTTGTTATTCAGTTTGTCAAATGTTTTCGTTTTAGGGTGAGTCCATAAGGGGACTCGTTGCCCTTCAAAAAATTGTGTAACACGTTTTAATTTCTTGTTATAATTTTTTTAGAGTAACTATGGCTTGTTTGATTTTATCTTGTAGTGTCATTCCTATAGTGGGTACCTTTGGTATGGGCGACTCCGAGTCACTCGTTTGCTTTGTCCAGAACGTCAGTTTATTAGGTGTGAAACCTGTTAGGGAATGTAGAAGGTTATTGACAACTTGCATGAAAGGAGTTACATATTCTACACATTGGGTATGTTTGTGAGAGGTGTATGTCCTAATAAACCGGTTAAATTCTTTAAAGACTCGCTCCACTGGGCTTGCTTCTGGGTGAAAAAAGCATACTAATATGTGCTTTATGGCCTGTGAGGTCATAAATTGTTTCCAATCCCCCTAACGAAATATGGAGCATTATCAGTTAGTAGTACCTTTGGTTTACCAACTCTTCTCAAATAGTCTCCCTCAATTCTTTTTATGAAATTTGTGGCTGTTGCATTTTTAATGGCATACATTTTGATACGTTTCGAGAAAATATCATATAGTGCTACTATGTATTTTACTCCTCCTTTACTTCTTGGACATGGACCAGCTATATCCAGGGATACAATATCTAGTGGGATTTTTTGTATTGGTTGTAGCTCAGTATATTTTGACACATTGGACTGTTTTGATTTTTGACATATTGCACCCTTTCTTAATACCTGTAGGACTCGCTTATCAAATTTGGAAAATAACAAAGTGTTGCAATTTTTGCAGTACATTTACTCATACTATAATGTCCCCATACTTAATGCGTGTGTCTTATAAATTCGTCAATATAATCTTCTGGGATACACACACACACCATAGATCAGATTTTTTATGTTTCCTATGAAACAAAACGCCCTTTTACTGCTGATACCATTTAACTTACCTTTCTACCTTCATCTTGCTTAAGGTTTTGCATGACTTTACTCCATTTGCGATCTTGCTGTTGTACAACTTGCAACTTATGATAATCAGACGGTTGTGTTGTATCTTGCATTAATAACGTTTTGATTTCTGCATCTTGCTCTGTTTGTTCACTAAATTCCTCTAAACCTAGTGCTAGCCTAGACAAGGCATCTGCAATAACATTCTGACTTCTTTTAATATAAACGATCTCAAAATTGAATTCTTGTATATATAGACACTACCTAGCTAATATACAGTGCAATAGTTTATATGTTAAAAGAAATGACAGGACTGGTGGTCATAGTAAACTTTGGTATTGTTGCCCCAAAAAATTATTCAGACTTTTTGAATGCCCATATTACTGCTAAACTTCCCAATTCTGACACAGAGTAAGACCTTTCTGCTTCTGATAAATTGTGGCTACCTAAACTGATTACCTTGGGTACTTCCTTACCTTCTTCCTGTCGCATCTGGAATAAGCATGCCCCCAGCCCTTAAGATGAGGCATCTGTGCACAGACAAAAATCCTTGGACATGTCATCGTGGCTAAGGATGTTTGCATTTACCAATGCCTGCTTAATGTTATTAAAGTCCTCTTGACACTTCTCATCACATAACTTTTCGTAAGAAGTTGAGCTATGCATCACTGTTCATCAGTTGTTGTGGTACAAATTTACGAAAAAACGAAGCTAGTCCTAAAAAGGCGTTTAGTTGTTTTTTATTCCTTGGAGCTGGACAATTGCGTATGGCATCACGTTTTTTCAGATCAGGTAATATACCTTGTTCTGACAGAACATCTACAAAAAATTTGACTTGCTCCTTACCAAAACTAGACTTTTTTAAATTGCCTGTTACTCCGTATTCTCCTAATTGTTGAAGCACCTGTTCAATGAGCCTGATATGTTCTAACCAGGTAGGTGTGGCTATTAGCAGGTCGTCTAGATAGACAGTGATTTTGCTGAGCAATTCTGGTCCTAAAACCTGGGCCAATGCAGATATAAACACTCCTACACTAATGATCAGTCCAAAAGGAAGAATACAGAATTCGTAACTTATGTCCCCACAAACAAATGCAATATATTTCCGACTTTCTTCATGGAGTTGTATTTGCCAGTAGGATACTTTCATATCGAGTACACTGAAATGTTTTGCATTGTAAAAGTTAGAAGCTGTTCGTCCAAATTTGTTGGACTTAAGTGTACTGGTATTATAATCTTATTGATACTTCTAGCATCGAGATCTAATCTTACAGAACCATCTGGTTTGCTTACTGGTAATAATGGACTGCAATAGGGTGAAAATGAAGGTTGTGTAATTCCCCATTTAATCATACGATTGATCTCTTCCCTTACTGCCTCTCGTTTTGCCTGTGGAATAGGATATGACATTACACAAAATGTCTCATGTGGATAGACTTCAAATTTATATTCATAGTCTTTGATTACTCCTGGCTCCTTACTGAAAACACTGGCATACTTAAATAACAAGTTAGAAAGTTCTTGTCGTTGGATGTCATTTAGTGCCTGTGATTCACTTAGTTTCTGCTCTACCATTTCGTAACTAACCTCAGTGTTCGCTTCTTGTTCAGTATCAAATTTGTTTGTGTAATACACAGCTGGAAAGGAATATTGTACTACGACATTTGACCCTTACTTTCATCAGGTGTTTTGACTAAATCAGTAGAAAAGATCTGATCCTTCTCATGAAAGTGGAATTTGCCATTACCTATGTCAATCTGTGTTTTATACGTTCTAAACGTGTCCATGCCAATAAGGCAATTAACTATAAGTTTGTCAATTATAAGAAAATTGCACTTTACTGTATAATGTTCAATTTGTACTGGAATAAGTGCTTGATGCTTAACCAATTTAGTCTTACTGCGAGTAGCACTTTGCACCCTGCAATTTTGTACAGGAAATGTTCGGAATTTGCCTCTCTTCTTCAATTCACAAAAAATATATTTGACATGAGGTTGGTAGTTCAACCTGTATCTAAAATTAACTGTGTGTCAATGTAAAATGTTTTCACCTTAATGATTGCTTGTACTTGTTCTTCCTTGGCTTTATCTGCTATATCTAACTCATGCTGATACAAATCATCCTTGACGTCACCTTGTTAGTCAAATCTTATAAAACGTGTTTGTAGTTCTGCCTTGCCTCCACTCCCTGAGGGGTTAGTAGCCTGGGGCTTAACTACGACCGGTTGGTGTTTTCCGACGGCGTAGTGTGACTTAGTTCATTACCTGGAGAAATTTCAGTGAGTTGCACTGTGGGTGTACTTCGCCAGTTTGCGTCGTTAGCTGCTGTACAGTTATTTTTCTGCCCAAGGTTCGGCTGCGGTACAGTGTGAGGCATGGCATTGTTGCTGCGCGTCGGCCACTGCTGCGGCTGGCTGTTTCTATTCATATTCGGCATAGGGCCTTGTGATGGTGAAATTGTAATTCGCTCGTGCGTTGAAATTACCCCTGTTTCTTTGGAAATTTCTTTTAAATCGTTTGTTTTTTCCGTTCCCGATACTGTACTGATTACCTCTGGGTATGTTTTTTTCTGTTGTGTGTAACAACCTTGCTGTGTGTTTGAATCACGTTTTGCTGACTGATGTACATAATTATGTTGTTGTTGTGCCTGCTTTTCTGTTGCTCTATGGGGTACCGGTCTTTCCTCATAGATTAAGTCGATAGAATCGAGCACTGGCAGAAAATATTCTGTGTTGTGCTCGGGCGTTGTGACTAATTTTTCTCTAATGTGCATTGGTAAACGAATTTTCAAAATTTTTAACTCGTCCACCTGTAACATTTGGTTCGTTCAGTAGCGTGTCTTGTTAAGGTATTTTTTAAAGTACCCACATAGACTATCGTATTTGCCATTGAATGGTGCAGGGTTGAAAACCTCATGTCTGAGTCTTTCTTGTACTGCCTCAGACCAGTATTTGTCGAGGAAAGCTTCTTTTAAATTGGGTATAAGTGCTGCAACGTTTGGCCACTTCAGTTGCCCATAAGAGCACGTCGCCTTACGTATATCCCACGACAAATCTGATTTTCTGTTCTTCCGTCAGGTTGCATGGAAATACATTACGAAAAGTACTGATAAATACTACGGGATTCATTCTTTTACCTTCGGTAGTAAATGTAGGAAATTGTCGATGTCTCAGCAAATCTTCATCTGCAAAAATAGTTGATAAATTCGTGGCATTTTCGATCCTATTTATGTTGCTATTGTAGTTATCTTTAATTCCGGCTGGTAATTGTTCAGTTATTGGATTTGTGGCTATGTTTACATTTCGCAATCTACAACTGTCACTGGTACCTGCTGTGGGGCTCGTGACAATGTGTGAATAGGTACCAACAGGTTGTGGTTTGTTCACTGTAGCCTGTGTATTATTTACATGCATATTTCAAGATTCGGTAATATTTTCTTCTATAATATTCCGGATGCTATTTTCCGTGGCTTGTAGGTTAATGTTTACAGTGTTCACGATTTCATTTTCTGTTTTCTGAATGGTCTTTTCTGCTACATCTGTGTATAACTTACAATCGGTTACTAAATTCTCTGCAATGGTGTTACCTTTATCCAGCGTACCTACTTCAGCTTGACTAATGACATCACTCAGATTTTCATTAATCTTCTCTCTCTCCTTCTTAGCACATGCTGAGTCAACTTCTAATATTGCTACCCTTAAAGTAAGCTTTTCTACAGTTAGAGGTACGTCTTCATAGTCTCTATTTAGTTTGTTAACGACAATGGTTACCTTTTTTACTGTCGAAACCAACTGGTTTTGCCGGCCGAAGTGACCGAGCGGTTCTAGGCGCTACAGTCTGGAACCCCGCGACCGCTACGGTCGCAGGTTCGAATCCTGTCTCGGGCATGTATGTGTGTGATGTCTTTAGGTTAGTTAGGTTTAGGTAGTTCTAAGTTCTAGGGGACTGATGACCACAGCAGTTAAGTCCCATAGTGATCACAGCCATTTGAACCAACTGGTTTTGTGTGGCTTCAGTGCTTGTGTTTGCGTCTGTGATTTTCTTTATCCTTTGTTCTACTAAACCGCGATGGTCAGTAACAGAATCTACCTTCTGTTTTACCTCCGTAATGTTGCTGTTAACTTCAGGAAGTACTTGATGCTTAACTTGTGTTTTCATATCATTCAATTTTTCGTCGATTTCAGTGCGAAAATGTTTGGCTAAGTCATCGAATTTCTGTGAGACCATGTCTTGCAAATCCTTCAATAGCTGTTTTTGTTCTTGCTTCATTGTATTTAGATCTTGTGCAACAGTGTTTTGTTGCTGTTCTACTGTGGTCATATCGTGTGTAAGTGTTTTGCTGCTGTTTTGCCATGTTCTTATCTTGTGTCAAATTACTGAAATTAGTGTTTATATTGTGTTTCATAACATCAAATATCGCATTTATGTTAGTAGCTGCCATAGCATTACTGTGGTTGCTGTCCTCTGTACTTCCAAAGTTAATGTTTGTGTTGTGACCAAGTGGCGTTTGTAGCTTGTTGTCAAGATTCATATTTAGATCGCTCTCCGACATTTCATTCATGAGCGGTATGTCGCTCCGGGAGATGCGTAACATTGTCTCGTCCATCGTAAACATTGTGTCGTCAAGGTTATTCTACTGTGGAGCGTCGCTATCAATTGTTACTCCTGCTACACTTATCTCTGATCTACTTAAACCTTCGGCAGTAGGTATGCATGGCGCCTGAACTTCAGTTGTTCTATTTCACAATTCTGCGCCATCTTGGTTGATTGCGTTTTCGCTGTCGCTATCAACAATGGACATGTATTTTTCGGCCATGTTATATGAATTTGCAAAAAATGGAAATTTCACAAAAATGTTAAAAATTTCACAAACTAATTACTACACTTGATAAATATAAATTACGTAATGTCAAAGCCTGTTTTACGTCTGTCATGATGCTCAAACTATTGTGTCACAAATCTTTATGTTTTACTGACAATGTGCATCACACTGAAAAATTTCTGTAAATTTTTCGCCAGTAAAATACAAGGAAGGAAATAATGGGAAAAAGGTTTATATCTACATCAAAAGAGGCGCTACCAAGTGTAACCATGCAAGCAACTTATGTAGCCGTCCTTGGGTAAGATAACCAGTGAATGAACAGTTAAGGGCAAATTTAGATTGAAAAATTCATATCCGCCACTACGTAGTTGCTGGGGAATTTTTTAGCTGAAAACACATACTACAGACTTTCTCAAATAGGTACAAAAATTGGAACTAGAGAAAAGAAACAATTTTCTCATCTTTACAATGCATATAAAAAAAGTTACAGAAAACCAAGTGAATGTACAGCATTGAACAGTGAATGAACAGCTTCCCTCCAGTAAATGAACATAATTTTATAAAGAATAATTTCAAGGCCAATTATACAATAATGATAAATAAAACACATAAATATATCATCAGTTTTATATTTTATTTAGTAGAATCATACTGGGAATGTCATAAATCAAAATACTCATAGGAAAAACAGAGTAAGTGCAAACACTGTCTTTTACAATTAACATTAAAAGAAATATAAAATCACCACAGTACATACAAACTGTAATACAGATAATTTAAATATAAAAATGAGATGCTAGGGTAGATTACATTAATAAAAACCGGGAAACCTTTCAGAGCATTAGTCAACCTATGGTTATTCCTGTTTTCTCATGACAACACAAACATGCGTGAATAGGCTTATTAGTTACTTCCTTATCACACTTGTCAAACTAGGAACTGTAATGTTCACAACAAAAGAAAATTATTACACTTTTTTATACTTCTTCATTTCCTCATCAATGTAAGTCTGAGATATACGTGAAGATATTCCACAGACTGCCTTAGGATGTGAAATAATCTCTTTTATCTCCTCTTTCTGATACCATATCTTGTCTTCTTTCTTGGGTCATTTCCAACGTTTTGGTCCACACATTGTCATGGTGTTTACTTCAATTTCATCTTTTTTCTGTCAGTAACAATTCTTGGAAAATATTCGCCTTCATAAACTACAATTACATATGTTTTATTTACTTCTATTTCTTCAATATTGCAGTCAGAAGCTGAATCATCAGAGTCCTGAAGCAGATCTCCTGAACTCTCATCTGAATCATGTAGAGAGATTGCATCTTCATCAGTTGAAGTGTCTTCTTTACATTTCCTCACTTTCCTGACAATTTGTTTCTTCTGGAATGCACCCAGTTTTTGCATCTGTTTCAGCGCCTTTTCCTCCCCCTTTCTTTTTAATTTTTCTCCCTTATCTTCTTTGGTTTTTCTTAATGCTTCATTATATTCTATCCACTTTTCTGAAATACCTGCATAAGGAAGTTTATTTGCATTTCTTTTCTTTTTCCCTTTCTTATCTTCAATTACTGGCCAATGAAGGTGGTCCTTCCAGATTTCCCCTGGGGTTCGATGACCTTTCTGAGAAGAGCTTGCTGTTGGGGATTTGGAGTTCTGATCCTAAGAATTATCAATGCCTTCTTGTACATCCAACATGAGTGTTTCAGACTGAAGAGATGTGGCTGAGGTGCATTCTTCTGAAACCATCTCTTGAGTTTGACTGTCTGATGAGCATCTTTCTGGTGTTACAGAAGTAGTTGCTTGCAATGCTCTGGCTTCAGCAGAGCTTTGAAACTTAGTTTCCAATGGGGCTATTGAGTGAATTAATGGTTCATCTAAAGTATTGTTTTGTCTATTTTGCCTTAGGCCTTCTCTGATTGAATACATCTTCCATATGGAAAACAAAACTGGCTCTTTAATCTCAGTGGTTCTTGATTCATCAATTAAAGCTGTTTTGAAAAGTTCAAGTGTATCCGTAGGTAATTCAGACTCCATAATTCGTAGAAATGTGTTTCCTTCTGAAAACATAGATTTCCTTCATTCAATGTGTTTTTCATTAGCTCTTGATGGCGAGTCTGCATGCATTTGTTGAAATCTACAGTTTCAACATTGAAAGGATAGATTCCAGATTTTTCAGAGCTTTCTGTATTTTCTCTTCATCCACAACAGATTCAAAAGCTTCTTTGAAGAGAGAAACAAAATTTGCTTTTGTTATTGACTTTGATCCACCATGCCTTTGTTTCCAGCATCTAACAGTAGTCTTCCATGATGGTTTTAGTGGCTGGAAAACACCAACATCGCAAGGCTGAAGGACATTTGTTGCATTTGGTGGCAGACTAAAAATAAGTATTCTTTTCTCTGAACAGAACTTACTTAGTTCTAAGTTTAAATGAGACTTATGCCCATCTAAAAGTAACAAAACAGGAAGAGTGACCTGTTTTTCCAGTAACCATGGATAAAAGCAGTTGGCAACGTACTCATAAAATGTTGGTGCAACTATCCATCCTGACTCACTCTTTCCAACAAAGAATGTGTCATGAGGAATTAATATATGTTTTGGAATCCTTCAAAAGGAAATACTAACTTTTCCACTAGCAGAAAAATTAGCCAAAACAGTGACGCATTCTTTCTCTTTGCCAGGAGCAATTATAAATTTTTTTTTATAATTTTTTGGGCCTATGACTCTTCCAGTTTTTGGGCAACATTCAACTCCTGTCTCATCAGCATTGAATATTCGGTCACTATCAAGAATTATATCTTTCTGAAGATATTTCTCAAGTTCGTCAAACCAGTTTCGTATAATGCCTTCAGTCAAACTCACTTTCCCTTTTGATATGATTTCTGCATTACGATGTGAAATTGCTGGATGTCTATTAAGAAATTGTTTCACCCATTTCTCTCCTGGCCTACAATTTGTAAAAGGACATTTCCTTCCTGTATCAATGATAAATTTGTGCACAGCGTCATTCACCTCATCTGGATGCACTGGAAAACCAATTTTTGGTTGCTTTCCCTTATATCCAATCTTCCAACAACTGTTCTTCATTTGCTGTTAAGATGGGGGCTGGTCCCATCCGCCTTCCTTCAATAGTCTTTCCACTAAGCTTTGTGGATAACGTTGCTTTTGGTACATTATATTGTGCTGATGCTTTATTTAAACTCAATATTCCATATCTTACTGCCTCTAATGCATCATCTAATTGTTTTTCTGAGTATTTAAAGTGATCATATTTTCTTCACTTTCTAAGCAATGTCATTTCTTTATCAGATATGTGTAAAAAAGCAAACACACTATCAGACTGACTTGAGGGAAGAGATCCAATTTATAGGAAACCATGCACAAATACGACTTCAAAGTTCTTACAGATGCCTTCTTAACTGTTACTTGGGCTTAATTTTAAGAACAGAAACTTTTGGTATATAACTGTTTTGCATAACTATTTTGTATTCAGCTGAGTGGAATCATTTCTGGAAAAATTTCACAAGCCACGTTTATTCACTGGGAACTTGTACCAGTCCCTCCATTGAATGAACACAGGATGTTCAGTAACTGGTCAGAGGCATACAGGATATTTTAAACTTAACCTAGCATGTATTTTTTCCACTAAGCAGTTCATTTAGGCCCATTTACATCTGATTTGAAGGCAGTGTTAAAAATCCCAGTGAATGAACAGATGTTCATTTATTGGCAAATCCTGATTTTAAGTGTCCAGTTACTGAACACCCCCCTAACCTCAAAATATAACATTTCTTCATTATTTATAAACGTTACAAATGTTATTTATTTGTTACAGTATGTACATACTGTACAAAACAAGCAACAAAGTTTACCAAAATACGAATATTCACCAATAAAATGACTTGTGACGAAGCTCTTACCTTAGTACCAGACAGCAGTAAACAACAGCTACAGATGAATCAAACAATCTGACATTTTCTACTGCTGAGGTTTCTTGATGTGGAGGTCGAATCAGCTTTTAGCTAGCTCCCCATTGGTCAGTAGAAGACAACTGACTTCAACAGACAAAGTTGAGGGATTTTTAAACCTTATTTGTTAAATTTACATCTCTGCTGTTCATTCACTGGTGCCTGTTCACTCAATGGACTAGTTACCCTACCTTTGCTGCGCTGAATAAAACAGTTTACTATGGAAAAATTTTTACATAACCTGCGTCCAATTCTTATCCCTTTCAAAATTATTCTCCGCAATTTTTGCCTTTTTGTAATACTTGCTCCCTGTCGTGATTCATGTAAACAGAAAATACAGGCAATTAGTTTTTATAATTCATAACAATGTCACAGAAATTTTTTTACTATAATAATAATTAACAAACACTACTAATGATTGGTGCCCAGGTCGACAGTTGTAATATATATAATAGAGGGAAACAATCCATGTGGGAAAAATATATCTAAAAAAATAGATGATGTGACTTACCAAACGAAAGTGCTGGCAGGTCGATAGACCCACAAACAAACACAAACATACACACAAAATTCAAGCTTTCGCAACCAATGGTTGCTTCATCAGGAAAGAGGGAAGGAGAGGGAAAGACAAAAGGATGTGGGCGTTAAGGGAGAGGGTAAGGAGTCATTCCAATCCCGGGAGTGGAAAGACTCTTACCTTACTACCAGACAGCAGTAAACAACAGCTACAGATGAATCAAACAATCCGCCATTTTCTACTGCTGAGGTTGCTTGACGTGGAGGTCGAATCAGCTTTTAGCTAGCTCCCGGGATTGGAATGACTCCTTACCCTCTCCCTTAAAGCCCACATCCTTTTGTCTTTCTCTCTCCTTCCCTCTTTCCTGATAAAGAAACCGTTGGTTGCGAAAGCTTGAATTTTGTGTGTATGTTTGTGTTAGTTTGTGTGTCTATCGACCTGCCAGCGCTTTCGTTTGGTAAGTCACATCATCTTTGTTTATATATATATATATATATATATATATATATATATATATATATATATATATAAATGTGAATAAGAATAGGAATATGGTTGCATTGTTAAAATGTTCTGTGCTTGTTGGTGTTCTTTTGGGCATCGGACTTCCTTACATTTTTGTTGAAGCTGCAGGCAGCAGAGGACTCCGGGAATGCCGGCGCTTGTCGTAATCAAGAAAATCCTCTGCCTGCAATTTTCCTCTTCATTTACATCAATAAATAAAATGATTGATACGGTTCTTAACATTATATTATTCACTCACACATATAATACATCAAGATCGCAATACTACATCTCTAAGATCGCACATCGTCATCGTCCTTCTACATATGAGAGAGTTAGACTGTCTCTGTCTAAAACAAAAAATTGTACAATAGTTGACTGTTTTTTCGTTCATTTGTCTGCGCCTTACTGCACATTCACAATTAACATCTTTGCCAACCCTCTAATTACTCGGTGTTTCAATTTTTTTTAATAAATCTTAATTTTATGGTATCCTGGGAGTCTTTCATCATGTAGTTATACAATATCTGTTTAGAATCTATGGATATTGGACAAGTTGAAAGTCGAGCACAGAAATATTGAAAGGAATCTTATGTCCCTGTGCCCAAACATCGAGGTTTATCAGCAGTTTCCAACTTCTGATGGCTAGTTTTGATTAAGTGCAGAGATGCAAGACATTATGGCAGTAGGCCCTGTTGTGATAGCTAGTCAGCAGTTTTGTAGTTCAAAGTAGAGATGTGGAAAGTAGAGATGTAGAAGAAGCTGGTGTTGTTAATTGAAGGCAGCACATCACGAAAATCACTAGCGCTCAGGGACTTCTTAAAAGGTGAATGCACTATATTGTTTCTGTGAGAACTGATGTACTTGATTAGCTGTAACTATTGGATCTTTCTTGCTTTCTACTATGAACATTGGTCTAGAAAATTTTCATGCTGACAACACACATGCCAATTGCACGCCATTGGCTGCCATGGGGGGGGGGGGAGGATGCAGGAGCATGAAGGCATAGGGGCCCTCGCACCCCTCCCCTACGTGGCCTTGGCACATGGCTGGATGCGATGATGCTAATGTTGTGATTCCCAGCAATTGTCTCAGCTGTAATATGAAAGTGCTGATGTCAGGGACTTACTAGCCAGAATTGGCAGTGTCACACTACTAATGTAGATTTAGTTGCGGTAGTCAGTGTCTGTTACTGTATCATTCCATGTACTTCGAGATGCAGTTTTAGAAGGTGAAGTATGTTGCTGTTTTAGTGTTCTGCTTGGTGTTTCCATTGTTCCGTCTGCTGATAAAAGCATTGACATCAATGTTGCTTTGTTTGGGTCGCTATGGTCTGTGAAGTACTTCTGACTTTTGATCGAAGTTTCTATACAATTGTGGCCTGGAAAATTGATAGGCATCATGGCCGACAGGTCGATCAAGGAAAGCTCGTAATCGAGCAAGGAGGCACAGGGCATTTCCCTGGAGAGTATACAATGTCAGAGTACACTGGATGGTACACTCGTGATGTTAGAAAATGCCACAGCACAGTTATCAAACAACATGACCCAGCTAGCCACCACAGCAGTGTAGCTGGCTGAGATGAAATAAATGACCGCAGAAAAATATGAAGCAACTTGCTCTGATGAGTCAGGAAAGCAAAGCACAATCCGCAAGACTAGAAGCCATGCCGAAATTCTGCAAGCAAACGATTGCTATATCGCAGAAATTGGGCCCTACTTGGGTACTGAGATTATAAAGATATGGGCGGAGAGTGTCGACAGTCTGGATGAGGTGAGAGACGCATGTGATTAGAAGGTTACCACCGTGGTAACGTGGGTAACCTCAGAAATGGCGGATATCTCTGCACGCATGCATAGCGGATAGAATTGTCCTTCCAGATGCAGACAACAGTGTCTCTTTTCGAGCAAGACGCAGGTCACACTGACAGGTGTGCATGGTATGTTGCAGATGAAGTGTGTGGACATACCATTGCCTAGGAACAATCGAACACATAGCATCCACCTTAAGGCAGCTGCATGTGAACGGAGTGGTGGATTTTGCGCTACTTGTGCCATGGTAGACACTTAATGCTGAGGGAGCTGGCTGGTTTGATGTAACAATTTGTGAGAGCAGCACTGACGGATACTTCTGCACCAAGTTTCTGGCGTCATTTGGAACTTGACCGCACAGGTGACAGTGAAGATGAGCCCATCTCGGGGACAGTATGCGTCACTGTATGGCAACGTACATTACCCAGCACTACCCAGCTTATCATTCTTGTTGGATATCTGGATGACAAAATGACGGAGGAAGAATGGTATAGTGCAATGCACGTACGCTTTATTCCTTATGTAGAGCATGCATTCATCAGATCATTGTCGAGAGAACAGTTCCTTTGCACAATGAGGTGAACAAACTCATGGAATGCCTCCTAATATCGCGTATGACCTCCTTTTTGGTAGCGTAGTGCAGCAAATCGGCACCGCGTGGACACAAGTCGGAAATTGCACGAACCGACCACTCGATTATGTCCTATAAATGTTCGATATGTATGCCAACCATTTGCTTGAATTTTCCAGAATGTTCTTGAAACCAATCGCGAATAACTGTGGCATGGTGACATGGCACTTTTTCATCCATAAAAATTCCATCGTTGTTTGGGAACATGAAGTCCATAAATGACTGAAAATGGACTCCCAGTAGCCGATCATAACCATTTACAGTCAACCAGTCAATGATCTATTCATATGGACGAGAGGACCCAGTACATTCCATATAAACACAGCCCACACTATTATGGAGCCACCACTATCTTGCAAAGTGCCTTGTTGACAAATTGAGTTCATGGTTTCGTAGGGTCTGCACCACATTCGAACCCTAGCATCAGCTCTTACCGACTGAAATTGGACTCATCTGACTGGGCCACGGTTGTCCAGTCGTGTAGGGTCCAACTGACATGGACACAACTTCAGGAGAGGCGCTATGTTGTGGTGTTAGCAAAAGCATTCGAGTCGGTCTCTGCTGCCATGTCACATTAACGCCAAATTTCGCCGCACGTCTCACCTTCATTTATGTGGTTTTTTCACGCAGTTTTGCTTGTCTGTTAGCACCGACAACTCTACGCAAACATCGCTGCTCTCGGTATATAGGTGAACGCCGTGTTGTCTGTGGTCAGAGGTAATGTCTGAAAGTTGGTATTCTCGGTACATCCTCGATACTGTGGATCTCGGAATACTGAATTCCCCAACGATTACCGAAATGGAATGTCCCATGCGTCTAGCTCCAGCTACCATTCCGTGCACAGTCTGTTATTTCCCGTTGTGCCGCCATAACCACGCCTGAAACCTTTTCACACAAATCACCTGAGTACATATGTTAGGACCGCCAATGCAGTGTCCTTTTATACCTTGTGTACGCGGTACTACCACCATCTATATATGTGCATATCGCTATACCATGACTTTTATACGTCGGTGTATTTTAAGGTCCTTGGACAACACAGCGGACGAACAGAATCAAGAAATGTCGCCCATTGGTGCACATAAGATGGAAAATGGGATACTACAAACATTTGTGCAACGTACTGATGTGCCGAATTGGCACAATAATAACTGAAGAAGAGGGGACAGATGCCGTGATCCACACCTGAGAGATCAAGGCCAGGACGAAGCACCAAGACCATGAATGCCGTGTCAGTTGTGTACAAGCAATGGGTAATGAGGGAGTGCAGGAGATAAATGTATGTCTCCTGCCTCTGGCCTCACCTCAAGCAGAGGTGCGTGAGATCGTTGAAGTACATGACCAAAGGGAAGATTGTTGCCAGGGGACGCCTCATTAGAGAAGGGACATCACATAAGCGATGTACGATACTGGCAATCACAACATAAGACGTCATTGATCAGTATTGTAATGACCCAGAGTTGGATGAAAAGGCAGACAGTCGGTGTCCCCTCACCGAGGTTCACATGGAAGAAATTGAGACTAGGGTATGCCTGAGTTCTGGTGGAAAGTGACAGCACCTTTGGCCACCTTTTTTTGAAAACTGGTTGACAGCTGCAGCAAATTAGCTAAGATACCTGTAAAAGAAATTTCACTAATTCCCGCATTTGGGGTGAAGAAGAAGAGTCGTTAAGCGACAGAAGAAGTAACTTTCCACTGAAAGCAATAATTAACGGTGGACAGTCAGTAGGTTTTATGATCAGTAGTGATTTACTCTCTTGCAGAGCTGTGGTCATGTACTGGACCAGACTGTGAAATCTGTTGTTAATTTGTTTAAAGATCTAGCTGCATCGAGTGCAAAGGCCACAAAGGGTGCCTTTAGTTTAGTAAAGTGTAAGGAGAACAAGAGGGTTTTTATAGATGGGCCACAAGAGCTAAAAGGCAATTTATCAAATGGTCAAGGGTTCCAGATGAGGTCAGATTGCTGACCATGGATCATGATGATTGTTCGAGGCACCTAACCGTTTATCTGAGAGACATGTTGCTACTGCCAGTTGGTTAGAGAGGCTCGCATGAGTACTTATAAGCTTAGAGGATTGCTGATTAGTATATGACACGCGACACCACTCATGTGAATATGAAAGTCACATGCCGAAAAAAACTTCACAGTATGCAGTGTGAGACTGCAATCTAACCACGAGACGATAAGTGTGCCAAGACAAAAACAAAGGCTTCAGAGGAAGCCCTCACAACAACAGGGAAGTTCATATGGAGTGGAGAATACGAAACAAGTCATACTGCGGCACTTTGTGGTGTGCAGTGAAACTATAGGAACGCCTGCCCACCAGTAGCTAAAAATAATGTTATTTAATGCTATTCCGTCCATGGCAGAAATGGTTACAGAAATCAATCAGTTGTGTCAGAAGACTGCGAGTTTTTCCATGTGTCAAAGTGATATAGGAAAGATAGGGATGCCTCATCTGGATGCAGATGATTAATAATAAGGCTTAAGAACGCACAGTTTTTTGCGAATATCATATGTTGAACCAATTATGTTATAATGTGTCTTTATTGTATTTAAATTGTAATTTCTCTCTCTCTCTCTCTCTCTCTCTCTCTCTCCCCCTCTGTGTGTGTGTGTGTGTGTGTGTGTGTGTGTGTGTGTGTGTATGTGTGTGCATGTGCGTGTGATGTGGACCATGGGGTAGTTGGTAGGGATGTTGAGTGCATAAATTTATGAGCATGTGATCCATATGCTGATGCACTATGAAGCACGGGGCCAAGAGGAGCTGCATATGATAGCATGGGACTTAACATTCAGATGGATTATAATGCGTATCCTGCTAATGCATTGCTATTTAATTTCCATCATTTTTGTTTCTTATGCTTAACATAAATTTGATGCACCCATGCTTTATTGTGTTGCTATAAGATGTGTAGACTTGGATGATGGTAGCGATGACGATCAGCACAACACCCACAATAGATCTTACTTGTTTACTGTTGTGGTGTATTGACACACTAAGACCACCATGTGATCGTCAGTGAAAGTATTTTCATTTTTTGAAGCAGTGAACGGAAACTAGATTTAGGCATGTTAGGTTTATTTTGAATGTTAAAATGTAAGAGTAGATTATGATAACTTTGGTACACACATACACACATGAGTTTTATCTTTTTGTTTTGACATTCGAATCAATTTGTATGGCTTGTACAGCTGACACTGTAATGTATAGTGATGAAGTGGTGGTCTCCAAAGATGTGTGATGTGCACCTTACAACTGATAATTGCAGTTGGTGTGGTGGAATTGAAGGCAATGATTTTCTCTTTGTATTTACTGAGATTGTCTCAATTAAATGCACTGAGGAGGAATGTGGTACACTATTCTTTATAATGTTTTGTTGTTACCCATCCTATCCTTTCGGACTTAGTCAATGATAATGTAACAACGTGTGTCCTCAATATTAAAACTGCACATTGCAAATCAATGGTTGCCTGGCGTGTTTCTAAGTTGTAGAATTCTCAAGTGTACACCTGAGTCATTTCGTAATTCCTCCACGATATATCGGAAAGCAGACTCTTTACCAGCTTCAGGTGCTCCCTCATGACTGCTGCTGCGCTGTTGTTGGCTTCCTGCACACTCTGGCCGTTACCCTCTCGATGTCCTCGCAGGCACTGTGGTGGATATTGACTGCATGGTCAGTGATAGAAGTGCAGTGATGGAGTGGGTAAAGCCCAGAGTGTGCAGGGCGTCAACAACAGTGGAGAAGCAGTCATCAGGTACAACCTGAAGATGGTGATGAACCTGTTTGCCTATATATCATGGAGGAATTAAGATGTGGCTCACGTGGACATCCAAGAATTCTACAAATTGCTGCATAGTGTATATTTTTCTTTTATATATGCCTTAGTTCTAAATGTCTAGTGTACTTTTTTGTTATTTTTTTGAGTGTTCATTTGTGACATTATCATCCTATTCAATGTAATTTATGTTCTTACTGTGTTGTTTGCATGTAGTTGATCCTTACATGTTTATTTGTGTATCCCAAGTAATGATTTATTAAGGGCAGTTGTTAGTAAAAATAGTTGACAGATTTGACAAGTTGGGGCACAACTAATAAAGGAGTCACATACGTACAAATCCCCAAAGTTTGCGAGTAATGTGCAATGTATTTTATAATTATTAAGAAGTGGATACCTTTTTTTTTTATAAATACGAGTAGGAAGTGTGTGCGACGGACCGAGTGAGGGTAAACGAACTTCATCGCCACGATTCTCCATCTTCTGTAACAAGAGCTTAACAGGCAGGCTAAGGAGTTGTGTAATACTTCACCAGCAGGCACTGAGGACAAGGGGGCACATTTAAGGCGGAACTGATGATGATACATTCCCAGAGCTCACAGAGGGCTGGCTTCTGAAGGAATGCAGCAAAATGGCTGATCAATTCGCTATGAAGGTTGCAACCAGCACTGGGCACTGTCGCAACACAGAAAACGTGAGAACAAGATTGGAGTTCCAGATTCACGCGCCAGCCGCCACCGAATCGGAAAATTTCATTCTGCACAAAGACTGGGAGACGTCCGCTACAGAGTACGGTGACAGTACTTTAACCTACGAACACGTCACGTTGCCGGCCGATGTGGCTGAGCGCTTCTAGGGGCTACAGTCTGGAACCGCGCGACCGCTACGGTCGCAGGTTCGAATCCTGCCTCGGGCATGGATGTGTGAGATGTCCTTAGGTTAGTTAGGTTTAAGTAGTTCTAAGTTCTAGGGGACTGATGACCTCAGAAGTTAAGTCCCATAGTGCTTAGAGCCATTTTTGAACACGTTGTTTACCGCGATCGCGCATCGTCGCAGTTGCAGCTCTGTCCGTCATCTACATAGTAACCCATCGAGCCATGCAGGCTGTGGACGGCAATACCCGGAAGAGCTGCAGTTATTACTAGAAAATACACGCATCACCGGCGTACTTTGATCAACTTTGCTCCATCTTGCTAGAGCGATAGAACTCGCGACATATGATTACCAGTTCACACCATTCGTGATGGCCACTTAACGTCCTTTTTTGATAGACTTTTGACAGGATGCACGTAGAGTTTTGTGCGTTACATCTGTATAGTGAGAATGCCAGCCGTCACAGAAGCTATTTCAAAATTTACTGTGTAGATTGTAACTGATCTCTTCGTACCACTTAGGGAAAACTTTTAATAACTATCTAATTGCTTTGTCTCTGTTGAAATAAATAAATTCAATAATTATTCTGGTTCTCACAGCACTTATCTGTTCAGAATATCCTTTCTTTGGCTCCTACCAATAATTAATTTTGGAGGGTTATAAAGAAAAGGTAAAGATTTACATAATCTTATGTGAGGAAACTGGTCACACTCAAGTTAGTTGCATAGCAGGGTGAACATAGCAATGTCAGATAGGATGTTGTGCAATAAAATATGCTCCTCTATTGGGTTAATTCTTCGAGTTTAAAGTCCCCCTGCTTAGATGAGTGGTAATGTGCTTGCCTCCCATGTGTTCGATTCTCAGCCAGGTTGGAGATTTTCAACGCTCGTGGACTGGGTGTTATGTTGTCCCCATCATCATTTCATCATCACCGGCACTCAAGTCGTCCAACGTGGCGTCGACTGAAATTAAATTTGCACTCGTCGGCGGAACTTCCTCGGATGGGGCTTCCTGACCAACAATGCCATACAATCATTTCACTTTTTTTTACAATTCCAAGTCTAAATTGCAATCATTTGCATAGTAAATTGTAACTGTCCTGTGGCGAGTCCGTAGTCGGTTCCCATAATTGGCGACCCTGCTCCTGAAACGTCCCTTCCGTATCTTCCGATAACAATTTTTAATCCGGAATTTCCTAGGTTTAAAATTTTTGCCCCATCAACCAATCCAGTGCGGTTCGTTCCGTAAATGTTGGCTGGCCTTGAATCGCAGTAGTATTAATCTGCTTGCGCATATTTGAATATATATATATATATATGTGTGTGTGTGTTTTGTTTCTCTAGCAATTGGCTTACACGGTAATTAGGGGTTTCGCGGCTTCTGCGCCGCGTCTATGATTCAGTTTTGACGGCACAACAGCGTTGTAACAGCGTCGTAATTTCTGTACCAATTTTATACTTTGTGTACTGTTAGGTGTATATCCAACTTTATGTGAATATTTAGGTGATGGTATAACAGTACAATTTGTACATTACGGTCAGGTCAGGTTATGCCATCCTTTCCTGAATGTTAACGAGGAGTCAGGCGCAATTACTAATAGCAAATTGTTGTAATTCGACGCCTTATACAATGGAGTAGCTTGAGGGCAGAGACGAGGATTTGTTGGGCGATGACACAGAGTTCACCAGCGAAAAATCATCCGGCCTACTTCACGACGACATCCAAATCGAAAACATTGACAGTAATCGCGTGACGATCAATGATGAAATGTGAGGTCCACGCAAAGATAACTCGCGCTCAGACGAATTAGGCAGCAAGAGCAAATGCACATTCCAAAGGAACGGCCGACATTTTGATGGCAGTCCGTGTAGACAAGTCGCAAATAAGCTCGTAACTAATCACGAGCAGTTATCCACCCCACATCGTGCGGTCAGTAGGTGCCAGCTCAATAGTGCACCAGAATCCCGTGTACGTTGTCCCGTCACAGACAGGGAATGTGAGCTTCCACGAGATTCCATACTCGCCTTTCTGACGGCAGTAGAACAACACCGTAAGAAACGGGAAGAAATTACGAAAGTATTAAGTAAGCAAATAATAGACGCTACAGAAGAGCAACACCAAAAACTTGTATCTCAGATCACGGTACTGGAAGACAAGTTGCTGGAAGTTTAAAATACCGTGATTGCCGCGAAAAAAAGGCACGTTTGACGCGATCAGAAGCGGCAATCGCGAAAAAGACGGCTCAGGTCGCAAGTAACCACGCTAAACAAGCAATTAGGACCGCGACCAAAGCGTCGCAGGCAATACCAAAGGCTTGAGAGTCGGGCAACATGCTACTGAACAACACAGGAATCAGCTCGCAAAAATAGACGAGCAACTCCTAACGGTACAACAGAACAAGCAGAACACTCCGAAAATAGACGAGCGAACATCAACTAAACTCGCGAATACTGACTCGCGGCTTACAGCTCTTGAGCAAGCAACTGTCACTCGCACGCCCAGTGTAAATAACCACGAGGCAATCAACACCAACACACCTCTTGGACAACCCGCTAGCTGCCTGCAAAGAAGTGCAAGCATTCTTGCACATTGTGCAGAGGCCAGCGTTGAGTGCTCCGTCGCCATCACACTGCAGGCAAACACACGAGGCTACAGCTGTCAATTTCAGGGCGACTACAGCAAGGGTAGCAGTCTAAATACGCACAGTGCCAACCGTCAGATCGATGAAATTCTAAGCGCACAGTCGACGACATATTCAGAAGAGGGAGTCGACTTATCTCTCGACTATAAACATTATTTGAGAACACTGAAGTTTCAGACATTCAAGGAGGGAGGCTCACTTCACCCCAAGGCATTGTACGGCCAATTTGCACGAGCATTCCCGTCCTCGTGGTCACTAAGTGCCAAATTAGAATTCCTATATGGACAGCGGGATGGCCCACAAGATGCGGAACATCGCGGCGCGCTGCAATACCCATTAGGAATTTAAAAACGCCTTCATGGCAACTTATTGGTCCCGTGAGACGCAAAACATGAAATGATGGTGTGTCTTAGCGTCTGGCTATAAAACCCCGCTGTCGATGCACTGATGAGCAAGAACCAATATCTGGACACACCTTACTCAGATGAGGAGATGGTGCGCATTTGCAACTCGAAACTCCCCTACCCGTACCAACAAGCGTTAACTGGGCGGTGTAATGAGAGTATCGAAACATTCAAAACTCTAATGAGCGATGTAGAGCTAGTCCTACAGAGGCGCAAAACTCAGGACAACATACGATCAAATGACTATTTCCATTCGCCCGGAAATAACGGACAGCGCGAACATCAGAGCAGGCAACAGCGTATTAATCAAAATAACGTAAGGAACAACAAGCAGCAACACAACCGAGGCCATTAAATTAACAACAGATTTAATAGCAACCGACGTGACGGAGGGAACGACCAGCGGTGAGCAATGGCCAGCGGTACATTGACTGCAACAGTGAATAAGTTGAATTGCGCCATGCAAGCCCATAGAACAATAGTTCTAACGATAGTTAACGCCAAAGGCGTGCGATGTCGTCTCGTTACGAACCCAATAACAGACATACAAGTACCGGAGTTAATCACATTGGATAGAAGACATACGAAATGTACTCGCAGACGAGAACGGCGAAACGTTCAGGGACGATCTACAGCCGGTGATATTCATAAACGTAGGATCCATGGATTTGCGCGCAATTGTGAACAGCGGCAGCCGCGTCACAGCTATCTCTGAGAATGCATTCCGTATGTGTAGCGCGGGCAACACTTGGCCCACACTAGCAATGCGGAAGGCTAAAATTAAAGGCGCCGTTTACGGGTAGGAGCAAGGAAGTGTGGCTCCAAACTCGGCTGGAGTTCGTATGCCGAAGTCACCACCTGGAATATAATTTTCTGGTGCTATCAAACGCTCAGTTCCAATGGTAATTGGCATGAATTTCCTCAAAGACCCTCAAGCAATTATTGATTTTGGACGAGGCTTAGTTACACTAAACAAAGATGGCGAAATAGTAATACGTTTTGACGAATAAGCTATCAAAGCGCAACTTCCTGGTGATACCTTGAAACTGTGCTATATAAATAATAACCAACATTGAACAATCACCTAACGATAGCGGAGACAATTTTCTTGAACACGAAGCCTGAACAGAGGAGATACAGGAGGTCATAAAAGAAAAAGTGGCGTCTGTGCAAAATGTACGGGAGAAAGACAAACAACCATTGCAACATATTCTGACGAAAAACACGATGTAATATTGTTGCATTAATTTGTGGTGTAAGCGGTGCTGATATTCGAGACCATAAAAGTGGGTTAAAAGCTGTGAGCTGTCTGGGGAAGTTAACCTTGCATTGTTGAGCAACTGTTTCACCAGGTATCCAGTCTAGCTTACCAAATGCCCAACCAGACTAACATTAATTATAACCTTTTAATCGTCATACGACAACCGGTGATATATATATATATATATATATATATATATATATATATATATATATATATATATGGAACTGAGAATTTAAATAAAAAGAAATAAATCAGTTTATGTTTGGAAATTTATTTTAACATTGATAATTGAAATTTCAGCATATTAAACTTGATTCATAACTAAACTGGTGCCTTATTTAGGATTGTGAAAATGTGAGTTTGTAATCTTACGGAACACATCAAATATGGAGCCAAGATTGGCAGACTGCATACAACACTGCATTCATAAAATAACAGACGAAGAACGTTGAAACATATCCAAGAGGAAATTAACCACAACCAACCGATTCAATTTTCACCCAAAGAAGTTACGTTCGTAGCACAATCCTGTCCGTCATGCAATTACCACACACTGGTATACTAAATTCATACTAACTCTCTATGAAATCTTCCCGAACAGAATAGCTGAGGGCTACTTTTATGATTACACCACATGCTTCACGTGTTCAACTTGGTTTACATAAAGGGTGTAACTCCACAATAACTTTGATAATTAAAATAAATTACATCGACAAGGAATTTACAAAAGAAAAACCTCGAACTGGTTACTATCGTCTTACTATTAACCTGATGGGTCAAACAATTGTATAAGCACGTGGTACTGGTCTCACAAAGTACAGCCCACGGGGGTTGAACATAAAGAAAAGTTGCTATATTGAAAAATATTGTCAAGAAGAGACGTTATAATCTCACGCACATTCACATTTAAGATTGATGATCTTAGTTAGAGTTACTGATCAACACGTGGTTCTACTTTACTCACAAAGTAGTGATAAAGCAACTACTGGAAGATATTCTGAACTTCACACTCGAAATACACTGTGTTGCAATTTAAGATAACATTAGATGTTTTAGAGATAAACCTGAAATAAAGGTGATTAAATTTTCAGTTAGGCTGAACTTAAGAAATCCATTGTCCAACGGACTTAGCAGACACGTGCTTAGCCAGAGATCTTACCACTTCAGACACTCGCCGCGGACAGACTGCCGTGGGTCCCTCCTGAGGGGTGCCTCACAAATACAAACGGAAGTGACCAGAGAGGCAGCTTCCTATACCAACATGACAAGGGACGGACAGGACCATACTAAGAATAGAAACCTCTTTGCTTCTGGAAAGCGTAGCTACCTGTTCCGACGTTGGTCCTACTGTTCTCTAGCAGACAGGCTTGTCTGCTACCATCAAGCATGCAACTAGAAATACCTTTGCTCATTCATTCTTTCACACAGAAGGGAAGGGGGATGACAGTATCTTATCATATACAGTATATAAAAGAGAGCGGATGTAGATTCCGCATGAGACTGTGTGACATGAATTACATATAAACTGTGTTTTAAAGTGTAGTAGTGTGACAGATCGTTCTTGTTTATGTGTAAAAGTAACACGTTTCACTGCTCAGTCTCCTCCCAGATGGTCAGAAACACCACAGTAAATTTAAAAGTGGAATGTATGCCGTAAATGACAACAAATTTAAGAAATTAACATGAAAGGAATCCAACAGAGACCTTTCAACGAAAGTGTTCATGCCAAAGCCTGGCACCATCAAAAACTTCGCTCATAAATTTGAAGCGAAGCCACACTCTAAATTTATCGTGCCTTTGTCATACCACACGTTTTCCGGGAGAGAGTGCCTATCGAAATTTCACGAGTGTTCACCGACGGGATAACAGAGCCAGTCAGGTCAACATATAACAACCCAATCAAAGCGGTAGAGAAAAGACAGGTCGATTCGACTACTCCTAAATTCTCGACAAATTAACACAGAAACAGATAAATCAAAGAAACTGGAAAAACTTTTTACAAAATTTCCATGGAGTTTCAATATTTACATCAATCGACCTCCGCAGCAGCTTCTGGCAGATAGAACTACATCCGGAATGCAGGCAGTACACCGCGTTCTTAGCATTTGGAAAATGTTACCAATTCAAGAGGCTGCCAATCGGTCTGAACGTTTCCTCTGCTGCCTTTATTAGAGGTCTTCATGAAATTCTAAGAGATTTTCTCCAGGGAAGAGTAACGAAACACGTCGATGACTTGATAGATGAAAAGACTGGGAAGAGCACAATTTCGTGCTTCAGTAACTTCTCCGCACTTTTAAAGATCACGGTGTGACAGTAAAAAGTACTTGCACACTAAAACTCTGGGAAGTCCGCGTCTTAACAAGCTAACGGATTTTTATACAGCCTGGCATTGGAATGATGCGGCAGAAATGGAGTTCGCAGATCTAAAGACTGCGCTAGTGAAAGCGCCCATCCTGTCACGCCCCAACCTGAATGAAGATTTCTGTATGATGATTGAATCTTCGCTTACAGGATTAGGCTTCGTAATTTTTCAGCAGTACATGGACAGCGGAAATCTCCTTTGGAAGACAACTGATTTCGGCAGCCGTGTACTCACAATGAGCGAGCAGGCGTGAGTGGCCGAGCGGTTCTAGGCGCTACAGTCTGGAAGCGCGCGACCGCTACGCTCGCAGGTTCGAATCCTGCCTCGGGCATGGATGTGTGTGATGTCCTAATGTTAGTTAGGTTTAAGTAGTTCTAAGTTATAGGGGACTGATGACCTAAGAAGTTAAGTCCCACAGTGCTCAGAGCCATTTGAACCACAAAGAGCGAAAATAGTTATTCTATTATCGAATTGGAATCACTCGCCGTTGCGTGAGTATTTCAGAAATTCCGATACTTCCTGTATGGCCGCAAGACTAGGGTATATACCGAACATAAGCCCCCTGAATTCTTGCTTATGGTGAAAGTAACAACAGGAGACTGACACGATGGGTACTCTTACTACAAGAACACCAGTTTGATACTATCCACATTAAGGGGAGCGCCAACACCATTGCTGACACCCTGTTGCATTCTCCTATTTGCTAAATACACTACTGGCCATTAAAATTGCTGCACCAAGAAGAAATGCAGATGATAAACGGGTATTCATTGCGCAAATATATTATACTAGAAGTGACATGTGATTACATTTTCACGCAATTTGGGTGCATAGATCCTGAGAAATCAGTACCTAGAACTAACACCTCTGGCCGTAATAACGGCCTTGATACACCTGGGCATTGAGTGAAACAGACCTTGGATGGAGTGTACAGGTACACCTGCCCATGCAGCTTCAACACGATACCACAGTTCATCAAGAGTAGTGACTGGCGTATTGTGACAAGCCAGTTGCTCGGCCACCATTGACCAGACGTTTTCAGTTGGTGAGAGATCTGGAGAATGTGCTAATCAGGGCAGCAGTCGAACATTTTCTGTATCCAGAAAGGCCTGTACAGGACCTGCAACATGCGGTCGTGCATTATACTGCTGAAATGTAGGGTTTCGCAGGGATCGAATGAAGGATAGAGCCACGGGTCGTAACACATCTGAAATGTAACGTCCACTGTTCAAAGTGCCATCAATGCGAACAAGAGGTGGCCGAGACGTGTAACCAGTGGCACCCCATACCATCACGCCGGGTGATACGCCAGTATGGCGATGACGAATACACGCTTCCAAGGTGCGTTCACCGCGATGTCGTCAAACACGGATGCGACCATCATGATGCTGTAAACAGAACCTGGATTCATCCGAAAAAAATGACGTTTTGCCATTCGTGCACCCAGGTTCGTCGTTGAGTACACGATCGCAGGCGCTCCTGTCTGTGATACAGCGTCAAGGGTAACCGCAGCAATCGTCTCCGAGCTGATAGTCCATGCTGCTACAAACGTCGTCGAACTGTTCGTGCAGATGGTTGTTGTCTTGCAAACGTCCCCATCTGTTGACTCAGGGATCGAGACGTGGCTGCACGATCCGTTACAGCCATGCGGATAAGGTGCCTGTCATCTCGACTACTAGTGATACAAGGCCGTTGGGAGCCAGCACGGCGTTCCGTATTACCCTCCTGAACCCACCGATTCCATATTCTGCTAACAGTCATTGGATCTCGACCAACGCGAGCAGCCATGTCGCGATACCATAAACTGCAATCGCGATAGGCTACAATCCGACCTTTATCAAAGTCAGAAACGTGATGGTAAGGATTTCTCCTCCTTACACGAGGCATCACAACAACGTTTCACCAGGCAACGCCGATCAACTGCTGTTTGTGTATGAGAAGTCGGTTGGAAAATTTCCTCATGTCAGCACGTTTTAGGTGTCGCCACCGGCGCCAACCTTGTGTGAATGCTCTGAAAAACTAATCATTTGCATTCCTCAGCGTCTTCTTCCTGTCGGTTAAATTTCACGTCTGTAACACGTCATCTTCGTGGTGTAGCAATTTTAGTGGCCAGTAGTGTAGAAAGCAACGAGAGTGAGCTCGAGGGAGAGCACTCAGCTCATATTACATGAGAAAAGTTGCATTCGAGGAGGGTATAAACACGGCCATGAAAGACATCAGGAATGAACAAGACAACGACCCTCAACTAGTCAAACTTAAAATCAAATAGAAAGATAGGCGAGAAGGCAACATTCGGCAGTTTTACCTCCTCCGCAAGGGGATGCTGTTCCACAGGGGGATTGCTGATGACTCGCTGTGGAGGCTGTGCATACCAGAGCACCTAACTGACATGGTCATCTGGTACACTCACTACAGTTATTGCCATTTTTCCGGAAGATAATACTTTCTTAAAGTGAGAACCAGTGGCCATTTCAACAACGTGGAGTGGAGGATCCGGCGTGCGTTGTCTGTATGCAAAAGATGCCAAAAGGCATAACACACGACAGTGAGCATGCAGACACCCTTATACCCGATCATACCCACCAAACTGAAACAGATGGCTGCAACGGATCTAATGGGTCCGTTGCCTCGCACGAAGAGACGGCATTGTCACATACTTTATTCGATGAATTAATTTCAAAATTCGTGACACTTATTCCCCTAGAAAGTGTGACAGCACTGACGGTCTCACGGGCTTTCGTAACTGATTTTCTGCCTCCGGTTGGACGTGATGAAATCCTAATTTCCGTCAATGGTCCGCAATTTCCTGCTAACTTATGGAAGGTTACTCCACACAGACATAAGGTCAAACCTATCTTCATATCCTCACATCACCCAAGTTCCAATCCCGCTGAACGTGTAATGAGGGAATTAGGTAATCTATGCAGAGTGTATTGTTCGGAACAACACGCATCGTTGGAACTTTTCATTAAAGACTTCCAGGACGTAGTGATCTAAGCCCCACATGGTGTCACCCGTCTCGCTCCGGTCACTGGGCTCAGGAATGGGCAACCACAGCAGCATATTCGGAAACTAGTTGATTTCTCACCCAGAGAGCGGTTATAGCACCATAAAATTGTAGAAATGGCACTGAAAAGGATAAAAGTAGCCGCCACAAGCAGGAAGGCACGTGCGGATAAGAAAGCACATGTGCGGACCTTCAACATCGGCAACGAGGTGTTGTAAAATTATTTCGATTCTCCAATAAGGCGCAGAAAAAATGCCGCAAGTTCTTCTCTGTCTACAATGGGGCTTCCCGCGTAGGGAGAGTGACACATGGCAACTATTTGGAGCTCGAATACGTTCGGTCCAAAAATCAATTAGACTACACCATGTATGCCATATTAAACCTTTTCTGGAGTGGGTAGCACAGTACTTGTGGCGTGCACATAGGGTTTTAGATTAGGTTCCTCCCCACGGGAAACATACCGTTGGCCTGAAAAATTACCAGTTCATGACACCGATGTGGTGTGCAAACTGTAAAAATTGTTATTTCGCCTAAACAGGTCATTCCAAAGGATTTAAATATGCTAAATCTCATGTTAGCAAATTGTCGAAGTGTCTGTAGCAAGATCCCCGAGTTACTCTCCGAAATTAACAGTTGTTGCTGTTGTGGTCTTCAGTCCTGAGACTGGTTTGATGCAGCTCTCCATGCTACTCTATCCTGTGCAAGCTTCTACATCTCCCAGTACCTACTGCAGCCTACATCCTTCTGAATCTGCTTAGTGTATTCATCTCTTGGTCTCCCTCTACGATTTTTACCCTCCACGCTGCCCTCCAATACTAAATTGGTGATCCCTCGATGTCTCAGAACATGTCCTACCAACCGATCCCTTCTTCTAGTCAAGTTGTGCCACAAGCTCCTCTTCACCCCAATTCTATCCAATACCTCCTCATTAGTTATGTGATCTACCCATCTAATCTTCAGCATTCTTCTTTAGCACCACATTTCGAAAGCTTCTATTCTCTTCTTGTCTAAACTATTTATCGTCCACGTTTCACTTCCATACATGGCTACACTCCATACAAATACCTTCAGAAACGACTTCCTGACACTTAAAACTACACTCGATCTTAACAAACTTTTCTTCTTCAGAAACGCTTTCCTTGCCATTGCCAGTCTACATTTTATATCCTCTCTACTTCGACCATCATCAGTTAATTTTCTCCCCAAATAGCAAAACTCCTTTACAACTTTAAGTGTCTCATTTCCTAATCTAATTCCCTCAGCATCACCCGACTTAATTCGACTACAGTCCACTATCCTCGTTTTGCTTTTGTTGATGTTCATCTTATACCCTCCTTTCAAGACACTGTCCATTCCGTTCAACTGCTCTTCCAAGTCCTTTGCTGTCTCTGACAGAATTACAATGTCATCGGCGAACCTCAAAGTTTTTATTTCTTCTCCATGGATTTTAATACCTACTCCGAACTTTTCTTTTGTTTCCTTTATTGCTTGCTCAATATACAGATTGAATAACATCGGGGATAGGCTACACCCCTGTCTCACTCCCTTCCCAAACACTGCTTCCCTTTCATACCCCTCGACTCTTATAACTGCCATCTGCTTTCTGTACAAATTGTAAATAGCCTTTCGCTCCCTGTATTTTACCCCTGCCACCTTCAGAATTTGAAAGAGAGTATTCCAGTCAACATTGTCAAAAGCTTTTTCTAAGTCTACAAATGCTAGAAACGTAGGTTTGCCTTTCCTTAATCTTTCTTCTAAGATAAGTCGTAGGGTCAGTATTGCCTCACGTGTTCCAACATTTGTATGGAATCTAAACTGATCTTCCACGAGGTCGGCTTTTATCAGTTTTTCCATTCGTCTGTAAAGAATTCGCGTTAGTATAAACAGTAGCAATGCCAATAATATATTGGGTACCGAAAGCCGGTTGAAATCAGACATAAATAGCAGTGAAATTTTGAACTCAGAATGAACAATGTTTAGGAAGGATAGGACTGATGCTATGGGAGTTGGTGTGTTCACTGCAGTTAAAAGCAGTTTAAACGCAGTTGAGATCGATACTTGGTCGAACTGTGAAATAGTCTGGATGAAGCTGTCAATCAGACAAGAATTGACCATTGTATAGACCACCAACATCCGCAACAAACGTCTCAGAACGTTTCAGGGGAAATCTTGAGTACATAGGAAATTAATATCCAAATTATTCATTAGTTATAGGTGGAGACTTTAATCTGGCATCCATTGACTGGGAAAATTACATGTTTATCACAGGGGGCAGAAGCAAAGACTCGTGTGTAGTTATTCTAGGAGCGCTCTCAACATACAACCTTGAGCAATTGGTTAGAAAACCAACTCGAGATGGGAACATATTAGATATCTTGGCGACAAACAGACCTTATCTTTTTGAAGAAGTTAATCTAGAAGAAGGTATTAGCGACCATAATGTCATTGTGGCTTCTGTTTCAGTGGAATTTGAATAAAAAAAGAAACAAAGTTGTCTTGTTTGGGAAAGCAAATAAAAGTGTCATTAATGAATATCTTCATAATCAGCTCCAAGCATTCACTGCAGGACACAAAGATATTGAGCATCTTTGGTTGGAATTTAAAAGTATTGTCCACCATGTGCTAGAGAAGTATGTGCCTAGCAAAAATATAGGGGAGGGAAAGGATCTACCTTGGTACAACAAACATATTAGGAAGTTGCTGAGAAAGCAGAGAATTTTGCCCTTCTGACAAACAGAAATTATGCGAAATCAAAGCAGTTGTCAAAAGGTCAATGAGAGATTCTTTTGACGAATTTGAAAGCAATATTTTATCTGCAGATTCTAAAAATAACCCCAAACAATTTTCGTCGTTCGTAAAATCTATGAACGCTACAAATAATTCAATACCTCCTCTAGCTGACAGTACGGGTAATGCAACGGACGTTGATAAACAGAAGGCCGAAATTCTAAACCTAGCTTTCAAAAACTCGTTTACGGTAGAGCACTGCAGCACCATTCCCCCTTTCAATTATCGAACAAACGCAAGAATGGCTGACATAGTGTTAGTGTATTTGGGATTGTAAAACAGTTTAGACACTAGGGAGTCTTCTGGCCCAGACGGTATCCCCGTAAGATTATTGTTGCTATGTTACAAATATAGCACCATTTTTATCCATCATCTATCAGAGATCATTGGAACTGCAGAAAGTTCCACGGGACTGGAAGGAGGCCCTGGTCATAGCAATCTATAAAAAGGGTAGAAAATCGGATGCACATAATTACAGACCAATTTCGCTGACACCGATCTGTTCAAGGATCATGGAACATATTTAGTGTTCAGACATAATGACCTTTCTAAATTCTGAGAAGCTCATCTGCAAAAACCAGCACGGTTTTAGGAAACTGCCGTGATGCGAGACACAGCTGGCCCCCTTTGTGCATGATATACAACAGGCTCTAGATACCGGCTCCCAGGTTGATGCCATATTTCTCGACTTTTGAAAGGCGATCGACTCAGTTCCGCACTGTCGCTTGCTCCAAAAAGTGTGCGCTTACGGTCTATCCGATGACATATGCGGTTGGATACAAAGTTTTCTAACAGACAGAGAGCAGTATGTCGTCCTGAATGGAATGACTTCAACAGAAACAAGCGTAACTTCAGGTGTGCCCCAGGGCAGCGTAACAGGTCCGCTGCTTTTTATGATTTACATAAACGATCTGGTTGATGGTATTGACAGCGGCATTAGACTGCTTGCCGATGATGCTGTAGTCTACAGGAAAGTAGTATCACACGAATGTTGTGAACAAATCAATGAGAATTTTCAGAAAATAAGTCCATGGTGTAATGATTGGCAGTTATCTCTCAATATTAGTAAGTATAACCTACTGCGTATAACAAGGCGAAAATCCCCATTAATGTACGAGTACAAAATAAATGCCCAGTCTTTGGAAGTGGTAACATCCGTCAAGTATCTGGGTGTGACTATTGGAAATGATCTCAAATGTAATGACCAGATTACACAAGTAATGGGCAAGGCGAACTCTAGATTATGGTTTATTGGTAGAATCCTGAATCGATGCAGTTCTTCAACAAAGGAAATTGCTTACAGTACGTTAGCTCGTCCAGTCTTAGAGTATTGTTCGTCTGTATGGGACCCTTAGCATTTGGGTCTCATTCAGGAGATTGAGAAGGTGAGAAGGTCCAAATAAGAGCGGCAAGATTCGTGACTTGTACATTTAGCCATTGCGAGAGCGTTACAAATCTCATAGAAAATTTAAAGTGAGATACACTTGTAGATAGACGACGCGCTAAACGGAAGGGGCTGCTTACTAAATTCCGAAATCCGATCTTCGCCGAGGATGTAGAGCATATATTATTACCACCAGCTTTCAAATCGCGCAATGATCACCATTCAAAGATAAGGGAAATTAGAGCTCATACAGAGGCGTTCAGACAGTCGTTTTTCCCTCGTGCGATCCGCGAGTGGAACAGGGGGGCGGGGGGGGGGGGGAGGGGTATATGACTTTGACGCGAATTGTGCCCTCCACTCGCGCCGCTTTGTGGCCAGCGGAGTATATATGTAGATGTAGAATCTGTGTTCCCTGGTGTGCGCAAGACCCAGGTCATGTCTGAGTTCTGGTATCCATCGTGTTAGATTGTTTGCAGTTTCTTAGGCTTATCACGATGGGCATATTGCATGTCGTTGCCTGTCGCTGTATTCTATTTCCATTAGAATTAGGAATATGTTTTTTTTCCTTTCTTATGTTTACTTGTTACTTTCACAGGCACCTTAGTACTTATTCAGTGAGTCTTTCTGTGTGGTTTAGTCATAGGAGGGAAGACCTTCTACATTAGGGACCACACATGTAGGCATATTTTCATTTTGGGTTGTTTAGCAGTATCTCATCATGTATAGTCCACTCACATCCAGTGCAGATTTACTGTTGGGGTTTGACATGCTGCATCACCACTTATTACACTCGTCTCACAACAAAGTTGCTCCATTACATTTGTCATTTTTTCAAGTCATGCACTGGCGAGTCTATTGCGAGAATCATTGTAAGAATTTGTTGCAATCCTCATTTGAGCTGCACAACTCTCGGAATCTGGCAGATATGCCTTCATGGTCCACTCTTAATACAGTATGCAAAGGGCCATCGATGATGACATTCAGCTTGATACGGCCACATCACCTCTGCGAGTGCCAATTCGACAGAAACGTACCACCGTTGCCCTTGGCAACTGACTAATTGGGTAGGAGCACAAATGGCCTCGTCTTGTTTGTGAGTGCTGAGCTCTGCCAATATTGCTGTTGCTTTATTTCTGTTCACGCCACAGCGTTGGTACACGGGATTTATTTGCGACGCCACGACGGCACATTGACAAAGCTGCATGTGCGAGTGTGGTTGTGACCAGGCAAGTCACGATTTAGAAAAAAAATTCTTCATGACATGGCCCTCAACTATGACCTGCTCCAAGCGACACATTCCGCACAATACCTTTTAATAATGGGTCTGCTATTCTTTGCAGCATTTTTGGTACTAAAGATAGTCTGGTTTGACATCATAAGTTTCAGGCAATTTTTGGCAGTGGCACTGCTATGCGTGGACGGTGCCATTGTATGCAAAAAAAAAAAAAAATCCCTCACGGAGGGGAAGGGGGTCTCTGCAGTCGCCACCCTGATGTCGGCACATGGAGCTGCTGTGACTTCACCATTGGTGGACTGAGTGTACTGTTTCGAGATAGTGCTTGGGTTAACTTTCTGACATTCTCTATATTCACCAAGTGCATTTCTGTGTTGCCTAATCAGTTGATCGATAGCTTTTGGCGACGGCCATGAGGGAGGAAACAAAAAAGTTATTAACAGCGTGTTAGGATAAGTGCATGGTTCGATTAACCTTAAGGTATGATGATGCTATTACATTCCATTGTACATCATTTGGTGGAGGGTTGATGTAGTTCCGAAGTTAGAAATCAGTGTTTATAATACACTTATTTATAGTACACTTATTAGGGGAAGGGGTACTACAAACTATAGCAGCCAACAACATATTATTGTAAAATGTGTTCTAGGATTAGTACCGCTTCTTAAGTATAGTTTAAGATGTTCTACTTCACATGTTCTTTATCTGCACCATTACTGTAATTTTCTAGAACATCGTATGTCTATCCATGTTAGAGTTCACAGGCAGACACTTACGTATTTACTTTTAAATCAAGGTGTACACCATTTTAGTCTCTTAAGTAATACTTGGTATTTTGTTTGGTGAAGCCATCAGTTTCTGTATCATAGAAAAAACCGTATGCTGTACGCAATTTTAATACCTCAATTTTGTTTGTATATACACTTCGTATATATTACATTTTTTCCCAGTAAATGAACTAGTACTGTCAAATTACGTTTGCTGAAGACTGTGGAAAGAAATTACATTTCATATACTTGATCTTTTACTTTATGTCATTTGCTTTGAACTGTAAAGGGTTGTGGCTCAATTTCCAATATCAAAAACTTGCTGTTGAGTAGGTGATATGCTTTATTTGGTTTTGCTCCACTTTGCATGGGGAGCAAACCATGTTCCTCTCAGGCCTGTGGAGAGCAGAGATGATGGGGATCAAGCAGCCCACAGATGACTGCTACATTCCTTGAAGGGAAGGCCGAGGATGGATGTGCACAGATGATGCCGGCGCCTACTTTCCTTTTCAATGGGATGGGGCAAGTTACCTACCTGAGCCCTATAGCCCTCTTGATGCCGGCCTGACTCACCGGTGCCGGGATTCTCTCAAGAAGGACGGCATGAGCCATACTGACACACTGACCCAGTCCCCGATCTTGCCATGGGGAGTCAACCGCTGCCACAGCCCTCTACAAGACAACCCTGGGGCCATACAACCCTTTGACGGCTGCCGGTCTGCAGCCTCTGACGTCTCAGCTTCGCCATAGACCACGAAAGGTGGATACACAACATAGGGGAAACATTGTCTGTAAAATGTGTGTACACCACGACAGATGTCAGGCCGATGGTACACGAAACGACCATATGTCCAGTCGTTGTGCGGGCCAAGCCACACCACACAACACATGCCGTCAGACATCCCTGGTGAGGTAATCTTTAGTGTTCTGTCCAACTGGCTTCTCATGCTCCCTTAACGAGCATGCTCAAGGAAATCACCTTACCGTACCTCTTCACCATCATCTCTCTCTTGCCATGCCCTGAACCTGCCCCATGCCTGGACATACCACGCAACAAAACACTGTTCATGTGACTAACCATGTTTGTGTTGAGGCTTGTTTGTGACAATGTATCAGTGACACCAAGATTAGGGAAAAACTTCATTGTTCGCCACAAACCTAATATAACTTATTTGTGTCATGTTTTTCAGTATTTACATTTGTACATTACTGAATATGTTCTCTTTCAATTTTCCTCTATATTTATTTTTGCCCTTTATTAATGTTTGTCTATATTAAATCCATACATTTTACATCTTTTCCGACATTATTAGTGGTTATGTAATTTCAAACTTTCTATAATACTTTGAATAATTAGCGCCAGTAATTTCACATTTATAGGAAACTTTTGTAAATTTTATTTTACATGTTATTTAAATAATTTCAAACATACCTGAAAGGTTATTTAAACATTAATTTAAATGTCCACACACTGCACTTATACTGTAATACATTCTTGTTTCTTTCATATATAGGACACTATAAACAGTACTTCATTGACAGATATTTGATCAACCCAAAATTACATTTTGTATGTTCCTTATGCTCATTTATGAATCTATTGTTTTCACTATAAACTGAAGTTCAGCTAGTTACTAGAATCACTGTGAGTGAGCCACAACGAGGGAACAGCCGAACTGGGGCGGTCTATAGCGGCCTCCACGGGTGACCTGAGAGAAATCCAACGGACACGTCGCCCTCCAGCGGGTGGTAGCCTTTGTATAGAACGGAGGTGGGGCGGTGCCCTCGTCCCGAACCGTAAAACTCAAAACTGCGATTTTTCCACTACATGGAAAGCTGGCCCAGACTCAGTTTTTGCTGCCGTATTAACACTATGCCTTCCGGCGACACCACAGTGGTGTCGTGCGCGAAGTAGCGGTCAACGGCCGGCGACACCACAGTGGTGTCGTGAGCACAGTATCGCGCAGTGGCCGGCGACAGCACTTTAGCCCTGGGTCCAAACATATTTTCCCAAAAATACACAGAGCGTCAAGGATATCGTAGAATTTTATATTGGGAACGATCTAATTGAATATATTAGCAACGAAAGCAACAAGTACTACAGTTAAAATTGCAATAGAAGGAAACTGGATTGAAAAATGCCAAATTTGTCGACGTTACGGGACCCTAACTTCGAAAATGATAAAATGATTTGGGCTTGCTATCCTTTGGTAATTGTAAAAAAAGCATGAATCGATGATTTTGGTCAACGAATCAGTTGATAGACACACCAGTATTTCACAAAACGATGTCCCACAACCGATTCAGACAAATATTATCATTTTTACATTTTTCCGACAGCAACAATAAACCGGATAATGCAGACCGGCTTGTCAAAGTGCAATTCGTAACTGATTATTTTTCCAAAAAGTTTAAAGAAACTTTTAATCTAAGTCAAAACATCTCAATTGATGAAGGAATGATACCGTGGCGTGGACGGTTAAATTTTAAAGTTTACAATCCGTCGAAAATTACGAAATACGGCATACTCATTTGGATGCTGTGTGATTCGAGTACGAGAGACATTTCCTCATTCAAGATATATTCCTGTGCTGGACAGCCTTTAGCAAAAACAGTGATGGAACTATTGACACCCTGTGATGGAAAGTTCAAAATAGTTCAAATGGCTTTGAGCACTATGGGACTTAACTTCTGAGGTCATCAGTCCCCTAGAACTTAGAACTAATTAAACCTAACTAACCTAAAGACATCACACACATCCATGCCCGAGGCAGGATTCGAACCTGCGACTGTAGCGGTTGCGCGGTTCCAGACTGTAGCGCCTAGAACCGCTCGGCCACCCCGGCCGGCGATGGAAAGTGGCATCACCTCTGCATGGAAGATTTTTATAACAGTGTAGAACTTGCAGAGAAGTTACTTGAAAAGAAAATTCCAGTTTCTGGAACGATGCGGCAAAATAGAGGATTTCAGGAAAATTAAAGCGCGCAGAAGTCAATGTGTTTGAAGCTTGCCACCAACGGAGAGGTGACAAGCGTCCGGTGACAAGCCAAGTAATCCGAACTAGCGCTGCCGGCGCCAAGCGAATAAATTTGTACGAGACGTGCGGACGGCAAAGTGTTAACACAAAACACGGGTCTGGTGCCGCCATGGGCCTTGTTGGCGAGGCGCGTTCCTTGTAAGCTCATCACGCTCCTGCTCTTGGCGTGCATCTCCGCAGAAACATTCCGATGGTTCCGTTAGCGATGCAGAAAACTCGGGAATGTTTCAACTCAAAACGCCTCCCAAAAGCCATCCACTGACTCAAATTCTGTGTCGTGGGTCGATGATTCCCGCGCACACAATGTTAGTAGGGAAGACATGGATTGGCGGAAATTTTGTAGCAAGAAGATGATTGGGCCAGCGCTGGTGCAGAGTAGGAGAAACTGAGGCTGCACTCGATCTGAGATAAAGAGATTCGTGTTCTGAACACTTCAGCGAGTTGTAGTACTCTGTATTGTCCACTACGGAGTACAGAGGTAGTAGTTTTATGTAGGAACACATTGTTTACCACGATCACGCATCGTCACAGTTGCAGCTCCGTCGGTCATCTACATAGCAACCCATCGAGCAACGAAGGCTGTGGACGGCAACACCGGGTAGCACCGGCGTCCTTTCATCAGCCTTGCTCCATCTTGCTGGGGCGACAGACCTCGCGACATTTTATTACCAGTTCGTACCATTCGTGATCGCCACTTTACGTCCTGTTTTGATGCACGTAGAATTTTGTGCGGTACATCTGGATAGGTTTACTTTGTAGATTTTAACTGTTGTCTTCTTACCGCATAGGAAAAACTTTTAATAACTATCTAATTGATTTGTCTCTGCTGAACTGAATAAATTCAGTAATTATGCTGGTCCTCGAAGCACTTATCTGTTCAGAATATCATAAATTTTGGAGGGTTGTAAAAAAAGATAAAGATTTACATAATCTTATATGAGGAAACTGGTCACACTTGAGTTAGTTGCATTACAGGGTGAACATAGAAATTGCAGACAGGGTGTTGTGCAATTTAATATGCTCCTCTCTTGGGTTAATTCTTCGAATTTCAAGTCTAAATTGCAATCATTTGCATAATAAACTGTAACTTTCTTGTGACGACACGGTGGCCAGTTCCCAAAGTTTCCAGCTATTTCTTAAGAGGTCCTCACAATGTATGCTAAGACCAGAATCCTTATCCGTATAATCGCATTCGGAAGGACGACGGTTCAATCCCGCGTCCGGCCATCCTGATTTAGGTTTTCCGTGATTTCCCTAAATCACTCCAGGCAAATGCCGGGATGGTTCCTCTGAAAGGGCACGGCCGACTTCCTTCCCTAATCCGATGAGACCGATGACCACGCTGTCTGGTCTCCTTTCCCAAAACCAACCAACCAACCAACCTTATCCGTATAAGACATCTAAACTCTTCATTAAAGGTACAGAGGGCCAAACAGCAGCAGCAGAAAACAGCTCGCAAGTGGAGAGCTTAAGCAGTTCACCCCATATCGGATTAAGGTACTTAAATTCTTCTTCAAATTGTTGAAAAAGAGGCGATTAATAGTCTAGCTTCTGTATCATCATGCGGAGTAATATGTCAAGTATCTGGACTTACAGTGTTTCCTTACTACTTAATATAATGCATGAGAAAAGTGTTATATACGATTTACAACTGTGACACACAAAATTTTTACTAAAATGAAAGCTCCTGTGAAGTTTACGTTTACATACGATAAAAAATGTATAACATTTGAAAACGGACTGAAGGATGCCAGGTTATGAGCTATATAAAAGAAAATATTGAATAACAGAATATACATATTAAGGGGGCCACAAGCAATAGGTTTGCCATTACTAGAAAGACAATATAAGAGTTTCATAGTCGTAGTAAGTAGGAACATTCAGTCCCTGTTAAGGTAAACTTCTATCGAACCCATGATTGCTTACATCGCCTTTAGTTTTCGTAAATTGATGTCAGTATGAGCGGAATAGTACCGTACGCGAACGTGAGAATACGTCTCTCGCTGCTGACGCTTCTGTACAGAGACGTCACGCGGAAGCGCGCGATCGCTGCCGATTGCATTAACCCAGCCTTCCATGTAGGACCTTGGCAGTCCAGGTCTTATACAGTTTAAGTGACATTTGGTAATAAAAGTTCCTTATTTCTTCCTCCTCTGATAGGACAGTTGTGTTGTGCATGTGTTTGTTGTGGTGTAGCTGGTAACGAGTTTTTATTTTTGCATCCCATAGTCTCCAGAAATGCAACTGCACAGATTGAATGTACATTTCACGTATTTACATAACGATGCAACGTTAACATCGTACGTTTCAAGTTGCTGACGCATTTTTAGAATATTGTGAGCAATAATTTAGAACAAATACAGTCGATAAAGTTTGTAGAAGGCCTTTTGACTGCAAACTGCTGTTATTTGCATAGCCTCCAAAAGTTTGCGTCACTTATGATAATAGCAGTAATTTTCAATCATTATCGTTCCTTACATTTTTTGTGTATATCATGATTCGTATCTCAACCCCTTCTAAATTGGTGCTTGAGAATGTTTTAAATGAGGGAATATTTACCTTTTTTCAATGCACAAAAACGTAAACGATGAAAACATTTTTGCAACGAAACACGAATAAAGTAGATACTACAGTGTAATGTACAAAATGTACAGTACCAAGCAAAACCATGCTGTAACAAACCTGTAATATACAAAAAACTGAATCCGCCAGATCCCCCAAAAGGCAAGAATTGTAGTTGCTACTCATGATTGCTGAAAAATACTAACGCGAATTTTTTACAGACGAATGGAAAAACTGGTAGAACCTCGGGGAAGATCATTCTGGATTCCGTAAAAATATTGGAACATGGGAGGCAATACTGACCCTACGACTTATCTTAGAAGTTACATTAAGGAAAGGCAAACCTACGTTTCTAGCATTTGTAGGCTTAGAGAAAGCTATTGAGAATGTTGACTGGAATACTCTCTTTCGAATTCTGAAAGTGGAAGGGGTAAAATACAAGGAGCGAAAGGCTATTTACAATTTGTACAGAAACCAGAAGGCAGTTATAAGAGTCGAGGGACATGAAAGGGAAACACTGGTCAGGAAGGGAGTGAGACAGGGTTGTAGCCTATCCCCGATGTTATTCAATCTGTATATTGAGCAAGCAGTAAAGGAAACAAAAGAAAAATTCGGAGTAGATATTAAAATGCACAGAGAAGAAATAAAAATTTTGAGGTTCGCCGATGACATTGTAATTCTGTCAGAGGCAGCAAAGGACCTGGAAGAGCAGTTGAATGGAATGGACAGTGTCTTGAAAGGAGGATAAGATGAACATCAACAAAAGCAAAAGGAGGATAATGGAATATAGTCGAATTAAGTTGTGCTACGCTGAGGGAATTAGATTACGAAATGAGATACTTAAGGGGAGTCGTACAGCCCTATCTCGACTATGTTAAATTGGCTATATAACTGCCCCGTTTTCTCAGGAACTGTTGAGTACATAAAAGTAGTGTTTTTATCACATGTTCTCCCATGTTTTGAGACTGTATTGCTCTACAATCACTTTAAAATAACAACTGGAAAAATGTTACGATTTTTTCCCTAAACATATATTTTTTGGTGTAAATTTTCACAATTTTAATTTCTTAAATTTTAACTATTACAGTAAATATTACTAAAGTAGAGCTACAACATCATTGTACTATCTATGTTATGTGGTGAATAATTCATTGATGTAGATTCAGAAGTTTCTGAGAAAAAGGGGCTTTTATACTGAAAAATCTCATGTTGAGAAAATTGCGTTTAAAGAAAAAATTTTAATACACAGACAACTGATACATAAAATATATGTTAGAATCCTCCTGGATGGTAATCTTCATCTCCCCCTTCATCTTCCTCACCCAGTGCTGCCCTCTCTCTCTTAGATCTGGCTTCTTTTGGCACATTGTTTGTTGCAATCTCAGCCTACATGATTCGTAGTTGGTCCAAGTCCATCACACTTTTAGTGGTGTTGTAATCTTTATGAATGCCAAGATATTCCAAAACCTGTAGTCTTCGAGAATAGCCATAATTAAAAATAAGAACAGCATCCAAAACACCAAGTTCAAAGACTGACCTTCCAACAAACACATTTTTTGGTGTCCTTGACCATAGAACATGATTCATTCGCATTTTGTGTTTTGCCCTTGAGACATTTGTTCAACAGCTCTGGTTGGGCAAGATCCTGAAACACAGGTTTCATGGCAAGCATAACAGCAATTGTTATAGTAATTTTCTGTGAGAAAGTGTCTACTCTACTTTCCTCTTTTGCCTTCAACTATTTACACCATTCAGTGGAACACAGGTTGTGTATTGGTTCAACATCTGTAGACAGCTTGTGAAAATAAATTGCACAGACAGCTCTCTTCATACCACCTAAATTATCTCTGTTACTTCTAATAACCATACCATAATATTGTGTAATCTGATCAGTTTGTTTATCAGTCAGTCGATGTCTTATACTTAGACCATCAGATAACTTGGTACTTCCCAACTGCTGTTTGAGTCTACATAGTCTCGTGAATATCCTCTTTTGCACATGATTAATGCACTCTAGATTTATAATTGACAAATCACCATAGGGTTTACTCTCCACCACTGCCGTATACAATCGTGAGTCTCCATCAACAAGAAAACTCATGTTGCGAACAGCACAGCGATGCTGGGAACGTTGGAACATTTTCCCTGCAGAGGCAACCTCCATCCCTCCACTAGTTCCTTCATAGTTTCTCTGACAATTCATTTCATGCTTAGTTTGCTTTTCAATACTCTTGCCTGCTTGCCTACAACCCTGACAGTACGTGGTTAACACATCAACATCCAACACTTTCCCATTGTCGCTGCTGATAATAGATACACATGAATTCTTTGACTGGAAACCTCTTTTTGGCCAGGATCCGTCGAATGATACTGCTGTGTTAGAACTATCATTTTCTGCTACAGCATGCTCTGCTGCTGTAGTCATTGACTCCATTGCACACGCCTTGACACTACTTCTTACTATGGAGTTGTATTTGATAGATTTTGTAGGGGGACTAGGGAGGTTCAGCAAGCCACAAAGAACTAAAACGCGGCTAGTGGATAACTGTTGCTGTTGTTGTCAAACACAAACAAATGTACAGTTCAAAGAGTTTAACACGAAGTATCGCCAGTGTAGGCAACTTATGAAACGGACAGTTCTCTACAAAACAAAAGAAACCACAAACTTCTAGACTATATAGTTCCAGAGAAAAATGCCAATATGCGAAATGATGGAAAACAAAATTCTCGGAAATGTCATTGCATGATTATTTTCAAATATTTATTTAAAATAGTAAATAATCGAATATGTCAATAAAACCAAAACCAAATTAAGCATCCATGTTTTCATAATTTGCATAAAAGTAAATATGTCAAATTTTGTCCTTTTGGGTGGTACGACTCCCCTTAAAGTAGTAAAGGAGTTTTGCTATTTGGGGAGTAAAATAACTGATGATGGTCGAAGTAGAGAGGACATAAAATGTATATTGGCAATTGAAAGGAATGCGTTGCTGAAGAAGAGAAATTTGTTGACATTGAGTATAGATTTAAGTGTTGGGAAATTGTTTCTGAAAGTATTAGTATGAAGTGTAGCCATGTATGGAAGTGAAACACGAACGATAAATAGTTTGGAGAAGAAGAGAATAGAAGCTTTCGAAATGTGGTGCTAAAGAAGAATGCTGAAGATTAGATGGGTAGATCACATAACTAATGAGGAGGTATTGACTAGAATTGGGGAGAAGAGAAATTTATGTCACAACTTGACTAGGGATCGGTTGGTAGGTCATGTTCTGAGGCATCAAGGGGTCACCAATTTAGAATTGGAGGGCAGTGTGGAGAGTAAAAATCGTAGAGGGAGACCAAGAGATGAATACACTAAGTAGATTCAGAAGGATGTAGGTTGCAGTAGGTACTGGGAGATGTAGAAGCTTGCACAGGATAGAGTAGCATGGAGAGCTGCATCAAACCAGTCTCTGGACTGAAAACCACAACAACAACAACTCATGACTGCAACATTCTTCGAAAGAATTATTGCATTACAATTCAGCTAGGTGGGTAATGTTTATCCGCTTCAACAAAAGGTGATGTACTATTTCTTTCTAGTGATATCTTCCATACTCAGGTAACACGTGAAATGTTTGGTCTTTCTGCCATATTGTGGGATGGCACCTCTGACGCCCTGCCACATCCTGTCCATGTTCTGTGTGTGAATGGAACTATCTTTTGTATCTCTGAAGTTCAGAGCATTGTTCACTTTAAGATGAATCTTTGCTACCTTGAGTGTTATGATCTGAAGTAAACACTAATGATCGTGGACTCAGGGGGTATGTTTTCTTTTATTATTCTGAAGAACACTTCATTGGTCTGAAATTCTGCGAGCGCAAAAAGCATTTTTTCGATTCCTACTGAAAAACCACTGAACATCAAGTTTCCTACGATTTCACAGCCTTTGTTGTGTTCCCATTTCCCAAATTTTGCTTCCCCAACGCACAACCAAACTGTTGCATTCCAGCCCAACCTAGACCTCTGGAAACGCTGCAGATCAGTCTGTCACCACAAACAAATTTTTTCAGCCAATTCAAACCGTACTCTCATGTCCCAGCCTAACAACAGCATAGGAAGTCGCGAGATATTCGGTAAATACAGCTTAACCACATTCCTGGAAAACGAGACCTATTTGTATAACAACAACAAAGTATTTGTAACAATAAAGAATATAAAAGTCACTGCTTCATTCACAGCAATTTAACTCTAGGTCACTGAACCTTGCTAGAATTTAGGATTGCAGTTAGTACCAATTCGTGGTTCCTGTCAACATTTTGAGCAGTAAAATTATCAGTATAGGGCGTAAAACAGGACATTCTGAACTAATTTTGCATGTGACATACCACTGGAGACCTTGTATTTAGCTCCATTCGATTTTCGAGGATTAAGTTCTGTTTTTACTTCCAAGCCATACCATACCCTCGGATATTGCGATATGGAAGTCACGAAATATTCGGAATAAACCAGCCATATATTTCTCTCAAACAAGGGTAGCACTAATTACTTCATCAGTTTAAGATGTCGTCTTACATCCCAGCCCAATCACATCTCTGACGGAAAAAAACAGAACCAAAATTATACATGAAGCCATAGCCCTACTTATTACTATACTGTACGTATTTTGGTTTGTGTGTCCACTTGACGAAATAGTCACGTTTTCGTTGGCTGGATAGATTACGTCTGCTATGCTCACTGTAATTGGCTAACTAGATCACATGGCCTTTGCTGAGATTGCATAACAAAAGCACATCATACAGCACAGTCTCAGTTTCACAGTTTCCGAAGCTATTGTTTCCTATTTGGTGGATTTCATATTTGTGCTTGCTTATTCCGCAAATAGTCAGTTTCAGTGCCACCGTGCATCTATCAAGGAGACGTCCTTTTATTCTCTATTTGTTGTGCTACATTGCCTGTTACCTTTGAGGGTGTGTCATGACTAACATAAGAAGTTGGCCTAATTAGTTATATTCAGTTCTTCTGCATGCTTAAGGAGACTTGTATGTGAATAACTGTTAAAAAATCGACTCTTTAATTTTTGTGTTAAAAAACTCTCTGTAGTTTTCTGAATGAGAAAAAGTTTACTTCCAGGAAAATGGACCACAGAAATTACCAAAATTAGAGGCATTTAAAAGTGGCTGCATGCATCACAACGTCCCTATGGCACACAGTCAGCTATGTTAAAAATAAAGATTTGCTCTCATTTGTTCCATTTTTATGACTTTTTAGTCCCTTAAGTTGGCTAACATGCGTAACCTTTATCTTTCGTTTATACAGAGGGTTTAGTCATTGTTTGCGGTTATTTTGGCACGAATATTATGTTTACAGCGAAGTAATTGAGTGTGTGAGTTTCTTATTGTGACGTGAGTTTCTTATTCCACTTGAAAGCAATGAAAATCGTAAATGTTAAAAAATTAACTGATGGTAAGTGCATTAGTGGACATGTTCGGCTTACAGATGAAGAAATAGACAGTTTGCAGTGTTATTATGGACAAGCCAAAAGACAAAATAAAAATGACCTTGAGGGAAAGAAAAAGGCAGTATGAGCTATCTTCTTCCATAAACCCTCCAATCTGCCCACTGGCAGTGATTCATGCTGTGGATACCAGACGGCTATTATTCAAGATGAGGCCTACAACCATAAACATTCTTTGCCATTTGCTATAATGGAACTTATAAAACCTATATATAGGAATCTTAATGACACAAGATAATTAGAGAAATGTTTACATGCTATGACTCAAAATCCAAATGAAAGTTTCAACAATTGTATATGGGACCAGACACCAAAAACTGTTCTAGTAGGACTAAGTACTTTGAAAATGGGTTTGCTAGATGCTGTTCTATGTTTCAATATCGGTGCAGTGTCAAGGCTTAATGTTATGGAAGTGATGGGAGTACCTGCTGGACTAAATACGCATAGAGCTCTAATAGCCCTTGATCGAAGGACGCTCTTCAAAGCAGAAAATGCAGTGTTGGAAGCCACCAAAAAAGCAGTGTGAGGTAACGGGCGAGTTATGGCGCCCTGAAATTGTTATATGTTCGGAGTTAGAGCGGCCGCACGAGCCTCTCGGCCAGCCAGTGCCCGGCAGCAAACATGTGGTGCCGAACGTTAGCCAGACGAGAGGGGTAGCCTCAGTGCGTGGTCCAGCTGAGTGGCTGGGAACTCTGCTGCAATGAGGATGGTGCTTTGTGTCAATAAAGAGACTTGTAATCTGAGAGCGCCAAAGATGGCGCACTTTGTGAAACCATCATCGCAGACATTTCACAGTTCGTATAGAAATTAATAATAGCCAGATGAATCATGATACTTCAAAAAGAAACATGTACATTACGATCATTTGCACGACGATTCTGATGGTGTAATTAGATTTTTAGATATCTTTATTAGTTTAAAGTTTACTAGGTGATGGTAAATTATACAAGTAACACCCAGCAACGAATTTCCAAATTCTAAACACTTCATCCGATTTCGTCAATCAACGTGTGTTTAGAAAGCTATTAGTGTAAATCTAAATTGGTATGAATTACAGGCATGTAACTTCAATAGTACATGAGTTATTGGAGGTCAAAGTGGCCGATTACTATCGATTGCGTCAGGCCATAAGTGCTCCACAGTTACACGAAAAAACGGTAGCAGCATGGTTATAAATATATTTATTCCTCTATGTCTTTGATTATATCTGATATATACTATTCATAAAGAAATTGGTTAAATATTTACTGTGTTTTAGAAAGCACAGAGACATTGGACCACGGGCTTACCTTTTTTTGATATTCCTCTGATATATGTTTATTTAATTTGTTTATGTATTTAATAATGTGTGTTAGAGCGTGTTTATTGTGCAGCTGTAGGAATATTTATTTAATTTCAACTTATTTAACTCTAAATCCAGTATTTCAAATGTGTTTCATTATGTTTGTGTGGATATTTTGGCTTGGAGCCATGGAGGGAGTGCACTAGCCTATCACAGCGCTCGTTAGTAAGAGAAACGTATGGAGGTTGGGGAGGAGTATAGTTTCCGGAGAGGACACGTAGCAGTTTGGAGGAGTGCGGCGCAAGGGACAGTCGCATACAAGACATGGAGTGCTGGACGCGACGCCGCGATGGACGGACAGTCGCGGGAAAAACTTGGAGTGGCAGTTTGCGCGTGGTCGCGGGAGGTAGAAACATTTCGGAGTGCCGACCTGTGCTCTTGTGTGATTTCAGTGGCTTCTGCAGTGAAGACGTAGTATACGTTCAAAAGCGAATATCTCGCGAGCTATATTGTTGTTCATAACTAATTACTTGAAGTAGGAATCTATTGTTTCCCTGTTACTCAACATATATTTTGTATAATTGCTGGACCATCGACACCAATAAGTGTTTTTCAGAAATATACCGCATTCTTAAAAGTACTTCTACTATCGTACTCACCATTTAAAGTCATTAAGATAGTACCTGCAGTTTTTATTTAATTGCAATCTTTCATTTATAAATTCATATATTAATTTCATAATTCGCAATTGCCGAGTGGAAGAAACCTTCGACAATTCGATTCATGTGTATTCTTATCGTATACTGTAGACCCAGCAGTATTTGGCCTGTAATGCGACAACTACATATCCCAGCCCCTAAACAACGAAACCAGCCAAAACTTTTAATATTGCAACACTGAGTCAGAGGGTACGTAGTCGAGGGCCACTCATCACATATTTTTCTGTTTTGAAAGCCCACAATTGGGGGCTCTTCCGGGATCTGTGTCCTGCAAAGTGGTAATTCCTTTGCTCTTTGTCATCCAGCGTACTATACGAAGCCCACAATTGGGGGCTCTTCCGGGATCTGTGTCCTGAAAAGTGGTAATTCCTTTGCTCTTTGTCATCCAGCGTACTATACGAAGCATAAAAAACCTTTCCAAAACCAATAGAGATTTCTGCAGAGCGAACCTCTCACAAAACACAATGTGAGACCGTTTTTTTCCGCAATAAGTGTCTGAAAATAGTCAAATTACACAGCAATTTTCACAACTGACACGTGCTATCGATAGAGGTCCTAATCTATCACGTTAAAGGCAATTTTCCTGGTGGCTCAGAGTCTAAAAAGTTGATTGCAGGGAACAGTAGCGGTTAGCGCGTTTAACAGACAGCGGTATCGAAGACGGTTGGAACACGCGGTAACTGGCAGCAGCTACAGTTACATCAGTTGATTTCTCCAGTGGCGGACACAGATCCAACAGCAGTACGACAGCAGCATCTCCGAGTACTCCAGGGCAGTCTTCAATGTCTTCTTCCACTACAACCGACGGCATCACCATGGTAGAGGGAACCATCTCAAATCAGGTAAGCGCCTGCGCAAATTGTCAAATAGTGTGTGACTCTGAAGTTCAATCCCCACTTAAAGAACTCGCAAATATAAAACAGTCACCTAGCATGTGTAATTCTGAAAACAGAAGTGGGCCAGTTAGTCCAAAACAAGAGTGCGAAAGTGTAAATAGTAGGAATCCATTCAAGATGAATTAATGTAGGTGAGATATGATGTCCCAGCTAATGCAAATGATCCAGGGATTGCGAAATAATATAAAAGCAATGGCAAATAATATCAGTACAATTCAACAGTTACGGATACAATTCGAACTGATATAGGTACAATGCGAATTGAAATAGGTTCCGCTGTGAAAGAGGAAGGTGAAAAAATTACGCGTAACCTTGAAAAAGGAGTTGATGATAAATTAAAATGTGACTGAGTGGATATGGGGAAAATTACAGACGAAGTTGTAATAGTAAAATCTAAAATCGAATCAGTGGAAACAGATCTTGGAGAAAAATGGATAAGATACAGACAGAACTTGGTGGCAAGGTAGGCGACTGAATAAAAGCGCAAGATGCTCATAAAAGCGATATAAATTTAGCAATTAGTGACATTGCCAATTGTGTAGGTGAGGGGGAGAAAGAAGTAAGCAAAATTAAAGATAAAATAGAGTCCTGTATCACTAGTGAAAATGAATTTAAAAAAACAAATGCAACAGATAAAAAGTTATCTAAATTCGTTAGCCTCCCAACAGGCCATGGCGGTTATAAATATCTCTTGGGCAAATACCAGATTTGTGAAATGCTACGCAGATGATGCAAGATATCACCCAGTAAATTTCTTTGCTGTGTTCAGGGACACCTTTGTTCACAGCATGTCGGACGAAGCGAAAATAAAATTCGTTAATCGGCATTTGAAGGGAGATCCACAGTCTTGGGCAAATGTTAAATGTAGTTCATGCAAATCGTACGAAGAGTTTAAAAAGTGTTTTTTTTTAATAAATTTTGGAGCAAGGCAAAGCAGATTTGTATCCAAAAAGAATTTTTGAAGGTGTCGCTTCACAGGTTGGTAATGGGACGGTGAGAGATTTTTGCAAGCGCGAACTTGGCAAGCTTATACATGTGAAACATCTCTTGGGGGTTTTAACAGAAATCACCACGTTAAAAAGGCGATCACCCGAAAATTTGCAGTGGGATCTTGTCCAAGGTCCATCTGATCCTGTGGAGAATTTCTAGAATTTGTAGAAAAATTAGAGAGGGCTTTGAAGTTTAAACCTCAGAGCAAACCGGGTGGTAGTTATCAAAATGGGAATCGTGAGAGAAATCAAAGTACTGATCAGGGAGATAGTAGCCGGAATGACCAGAATGGTTGGAGAACAAACACGAGTGATAACTTTCATGCACGGGATCCAAGTAAAGAATGAAGATTTGATGGAGGAAGTTCGCGTGAAGTGCAATCACATGACGACCGGTCGGGAAACTGATGTTCGCCACATCTCAGATCCAGGGATGGCGATCTAAACAGGTGATGAAAAGGACTGGAGTTAATGGTAATGACAGAAATTATAGATTTGGAGACAGGCAACAAATATGTAATATGGAGTATGTTAAAGACGGAGGCTATAAAAGTGGCTCTTTCAATAAACGAACAGTGGAAGCATAGATTTCTGATAGATTTAAGTAAAAGTAATGGAAATAAATTTGTGGGGAATGATGTAGGTTATGAATGTGTAATGAATGAGTGTGTGAATGGTGATGAATGCAAAGATTCCGATATATACTATTCATGAAGAAATTGGTTAAATATTTACTGTGTATTAGAGAGCACAGAGACATTAGGCCACAGGCTTACCTTTTTTGATATTCCTTTGATATATGTTTATTTAATTTGTTTATGTATTTAATAATGTGTGTTAGAGCGTGTTTATGGTCCAGCCATAGGAACATTTATTTAATTTCACGCTATTTAAATCTAAATCTAGTATTTCGAATGTGTTTCATTATGTTTTTCTGGATACGTTGGCTTGGAGCCATGGAGGGAGCGCTCTAGCCAATCACACCGCTCGTTACTAAGAGCGACATATGGAGGTTGGGGAGTTGCATAGTTTCCCGAGAGGACACGTGGTAGTTTGGAAGAGTGTGGCATGAGGGACGGTCGCACAGAACACGTGGAGTGCTGGACGTGATGGTGCGATGGACGGACAGTCGAGGGAAAAACTTGGAGTGGAGCAGTTTGCGCTTGGTCACCGGAGGTAGAAACATTTTGGAGTGCTGACCGTGGCTTCTGCTGTGAAGACGTAGTATACATTCAGAAGCGAATATCTCGCGAGCTTTGTTGTTGTTCATAACCAATTACGTGAAGGAGGAATCTATTGTTTCCCTGTTGTTCAACTTATATTTTATTTACTCATCATTTAAAGTCATTTTGATAACTACCACCCGGTTTATTTAATTGCAATCTTTCATTTATAAATTTATATGTTACTTTCATAATTCGCAATTGCCAGTGATAGAAACCTTTGACCATTCTATTCATATGTATTCTTATTGTATACTGTAGACTCAGCAGTATTTGGCCTGTAATGCGACAACTACGTATCCCCAGCCCCTAGACAACGAAACCAGCCAAAAACTTTTAATATTGCAACACTAAGTCGGAGGGTACGTAGTTGAGAGTCACTCATCACATATTTTTCTGTTTTGGAAGCCCTGAACATGAATAAGAAGAAGAAGTATGAAAAAGAGAAGGGAGGAAGAACAACACAAGAAACAAGATGAATTTGGATCTGGAATGCGTTAGTGCCACGCAAGTTTAATAGAAAAAGCGAGTTTTAACTTTAAATTGATTTCCCCAAAAGTTGAATTATTTCATGTTCTGGTACACTTTGGCTAAAAATTAATAAAGATAGTGACCTGAAATTTTGAATATTGTCTTAAAATATGCTTAACCTAAAAGTAGACTACTCTTGTGACTTAACTTTGCCTGAATCCCAGGATAGGTTTCTAAACTAAATGTGTAGCCAGTTTTAACATCTACGAATGCAAACATTTTTATATATATTTAGCTTGCTTACTGGGGATATAATGCTTCAAAGAGCAGTGCCCTCTAAAAGCTAATAGTTGATCTTCAATGGTTAGATATTCACTGGTAGTAACATTATTTTAGAAATTGGCTACAAATATTTCAGTTGTATTTGTAATTGGAGTCAATTTGTCTATTTCTTTCCTTTCCATTCTGGTTCTTAGAAATCGTTGGAGGAATCGAAATATTTTTTCACTCATTGTAAATAATATGATTCTATTCCTGATCTCTTGGAATCTGGTGCAAATGTTTTCTTAAATTCTGGAGGCTACCAAATATAAATAGGATTTCTGTAAAAGCTCTAATTTCTATTTTGTCTGTGTCCCTTGAGTCATGACTCTAAGAACCTTTCCCTAATCGAAGTTACATAAATATTGGTGACTGCCGTGGTTTTTGTTAAAAGTAATTTCAGACATTGAATTTCGTTTTTCTTTTACTTAGCATTCATTTTAGGCTCTGGGAAAATTTTTACAGTACTATGGGTATTGATTATCCCATTAGCAATAGGGAGAGGTTTGTTAAGTTTTTCCCAAAATAATATTTATCGGAGTCACTACTATCTTCCTCATCACTTGAATTTTCCTGAGGTTCATTTGTATCAATTTCCTGTTCTGATTCGATATTATGTGTACTTTCCTCATAAACGTCATCCTATGACTCATCTTCATCATTGTTGTTATCATATTCTGCAGGACTGTCATTATCATCAGTGTGATATTCGTTCAGCCATTGCAAAATAATATTTGGGTCACAAGTATGTTCAACTCGCTGATTTTTGGATTCTGAGATGTCTCCCTGAAAATAAGAAATGGTTTAAATTTAGAAAATGAAAGAGTGATTATTCTAGCTGATGCTTGGAGGAAGAATACGTTAATATATCCTACAGCTCACAAAAAAGAAATATGACCCAAAGTATTTAAATAGGAGTAATTAAACCCATTAATCTAGATGGAGTAGAAAAAATTCACTCACTAAAAATGGTTACACTGTAAGGTTCATGGACTGTAGTTGTAGCAATTTAATGTTCAAATGGCACAAGTCAACTCACTGAAGGTCAGACCTACATGGCTTCGATCTCACCCCCCCCCCCCCCCCTACAGGGAGCTACTAGTTCCAAGACATGTCTATACCTCTCTAGAACGCGAAGACCGACATTAGTGTTCATGTGAGTTACACTTCTAATCCAAGCGACTAACAGGGGGTTAAGTTGTGGTGTGTCACAAGGCTCTATTTTAGGTCCATTGCTGTTTCTTATTTTTATTACTGACCTGCCACTTCGTACCAGTGCCAAAACTGAATTTACCCTTCTCATAGATGATAGTATAATTCATATCGACAAATCGCCAGATAATAGTCTGAAATCTTAAACTGGCTTTCTTCAAATTGTCTCCCATTGAAAGCAGATTACACCATTATATGAGGTTCACTACACTACAAAGAAACCTTGCTGAAATTGACATATGGTACTGACATTAATCAACAGATTTCAGGTTAAAAAATTCGTGGGTGCTTATACAGACAGCAAATGTAATTGGTCAACCCACATTCTTCATCTTTTTAAAGGAGTTAGCTCAGCTACATTTTCACTAGGGTTAATACTTCAGTGGCTTGGTCGCTTTCATTCATTAATGTCATATGTGATTATATTCAGGGAGGACCAAACTTTCACAAAAACATTTCAGTGCACAAAAAAAGCCATTAGAGTTATGAGTGGTGTCCACCATAGGCATTCCTGCATACATGTGTTTTGAAGAAGAGGGATCCTTACCACTGCATCACAGTATATTTTTTCCTTACTGACTTTTGTCTGTAATGACTTTTCTTTCTAAAAGGCAACAGCAAATATCATGACAACAACTCAAGAACCAAAAACTACAACTCAAGAACCAAAACGTGTCTGCATATTGAAGTAAGAAGTCTTAAACTGTTTCATAAAGGAGTTTGCTATTTCAACATTAAGCTGTTTAATGCATTCTCATCATAAAATAAATGTCTCATAAAAAATTAGCCAAATTAAAACAAATTTTCAAAGAATACACAATAGTAAATCTTTTTATCAGTTGCTGAATTTCTAAGAAAAAATAAATGTTGCTGCTAAGCTTACAATTATTTTAGCACTAGATTTGATTAATTTTAAGTAAGCAGATCTAATTTAAATATTTCTGTCATGCACAATTTAAGAAACAGTGTGAACTGCAATATCTGTATTGTGTTTTTCTTCTGGTAACCTTACAATTGCTTTGGAATTAGTTTTAGTTAATTTGATGCCATAAATTCTATTTTAAACACGTTAACGTTGCGCCATGCAAGAACAGTATAATCTATGGTATCTGTACAATATTGCTCATCTTTATTGTCTTCTTAAGTACGTATTAAGTTCGAAATTTTACCACCTCGTAATATTTTGAGCTCTATCATACATAAATGAAAATAGGTTTTTTGTTTTTATGTACTTATCTACTGTAATATTAAGCAAACCTTTGATACCTGTATATATTGCTCATCCTTCTACAGTGAAACACAATTTTCTATTAATTCAATGTATGTTCCGTTATTGATATTTTGTTTACATTAAATCTTTATTGTTATGTTATACTGGCATTTGAACTTTGTTCAATTTGACACAATCCATATCCTTGCGTTTCAATTGCTACTTTATCTAAGGAACAAAAAATAAATAAAATATAATAAAACACCCATTGTCACAGCATCATATAAATTTCATGGGGCTGTGCTCTTAGTGTGCCAACAATGATTAGTTAATTGGCTTGAAGCTCTTGCAGAATTGTTTATCGTGAACAGACAAGTGTCCAGTGGTACATGTGGAGAAAGAGGCATCTCTTCCTGTTGTTTGGATGTCGATACTCCTGAGTACAAATACTTGCACAATATATGGTACACTGACTTTTGCAAGTATTTAGTTCCTGCTTCACATTACATTAGACATTTTTATTTAGTATTGGATTTGCACTTAAATAAATTCTTGGTGTGTTGATACAGTGTTGGATTGTAGTATGGGGGACTAGTTTCCACAGCAACACAAAAGGATCTGGTACTGTACTAATCTTGTCCATTGTGTTGTAGAGCTGCAAAGAATTTGACTATCAGAACGCAGTGGAAAAGATAATATGAGTACGAGTTCCACCATGAGACATAAATTGTAGAAAGAATAAAATCCTACAACAAATGAAAGATGTACAAGATCCAGTGTCAGTCTTGCCATTCTGATAAATCGCCTTTTCGGTAGACATTATAGTTTGTGGGAGAATATTTTGTTCATGATGAACATGTAAATTGAAACATTGATTGACACACTGTGTCAGTCGATGAAAAGCTCATTAAGAGCTGACGTGGCTGTGCACTCAGATCACTATCAGGAAACTGCATGCTCCACTACTCAAGTTGCTTCCCCCAATCGAAGATTTTTAAAAATGTAAGACGATATTTTCACCTGTGCATCGTATGGTAATTACTTTATCAAACCCTTTAACAGGAACTACTGTGTACATAATATCTATATTCCTAAACAGCTATCCTGGTTCATGGCTTGTGATTGACAGTCCCAGTTGTAGGTCACCTATCTAACGTTTTCTAGGAGAACATGGAAATTAATTTTTAATATATTGCTGGCCAAATTTGAAAATTTAAAATGGTGGCAAAATCTACTCATTAAGAGATACAATCTTAAGTTAAAGATTTAACAGTCAGATAGATATTACAGTTTTAAACAGTGTATATGTCTTGAGGCAATGTAACTCACAACATGCAAAGTATCCAGACTATATTCGTCCAGTACTTGCGAATGAAATCACTCAGCGACTTTGGACAAACCTTACACTCAATTCCAAGCTCTTAAAAAACTTTTTCTCGCTGTCACTCCCAACAAAATGATGAAAGAAAAATGCTTATCGTACTAAATTTTCGCTGCTCATTTAGTGAAACTGCTGCATCACCACGATGTTTTAATTGATTACTTCTTTAGTGCTAATTATATTCGAAACACGTTTTCCATACAGTATCCACATATACCAGTGAACATAACTGGAAAGTTATATGATAGTACGATCTTTAGTTTGGAAGATATGATATCATAAATGATGAGATGTGTGAGAAACTTACATTTGCTTATAACAGAGCACAAATTACCCAGATTATACTCATCCATTGTTTGATAATGAGAAAACTTTGCGACTGTCAACAAACTGTAAACTCAGTTTCAAGCCTTTTCCAAACTATTTCTTGTTTACATTCTTAACAGCAAAGTGAATTAGAAGTCTCAAGCCATTTTATATATGAGAGTTTAAGTCTTTAAAGATTCAGAGTGTTACTGGTTTGGTCCTACTGATCTCAGAATAACAACTATTTACAACTTTATAATTCTTCATTACAACAAATACGAATATAAATAACCATTAACATTTTTAATAACAGTAAAACAAAAATATTGAAATCAAAGAAAAAGTTCATATGTCTCACGTGAGTTTAAAATTGTGTTGTAAGTGTGCAATAGTTATATTAGATACTGTAGAGCTGGATATTGTAGAGCTAAATCACCCAAAGCTGAAACCGAACTTTATTCGTTAATCATCAATGCATAAATGGAAGAAATTGACTGTTGCATGTAATAAAACTGCTTATATATTGCCAAAAGAAAATATTCCAATAACCATGAAGGTATCTATTAGAATAAATGGTGTTCTGATCAGTACGATACGGTTTAACTAGTGTTTGGTGATATATCCTAATGAAGGACCTGTAACGAGTGAGATAGCCACTATTTCCGATACATATTTTATGTTACCATTGAGTCTTGGATATTCAACTCTAGAACAGTATTCTGTACAAGTGTGTGGGCTTTCGAACTTCAGCAAGTAAGATCTAAGCAGATCCTCAGAAGTACGCACTGCTGTGTCCTTTTAAAAGAAAATCCAGTGTTTATAAGACGATTTCTCCAGGAAAACATGTGTTTGGGCTCAGAAATGTCAAAGTGTTAGAGAAACAACTAATCAGTCAACCACTAACAGTATAATACTAAAAAGATAGATGACAGATAAATGGCAATAAATGCGTAATAGTTCAGTATGGAAGAAGATTATATAGTACTCTACCAGCCATCAGGGAAAGTATAAAAATGAGGCCGAATGGGCTTTCAACTGATCGTTCAGTGAAGCAAAAACAACGAGCACGCCAGTGAGGAATGCATTCATCTTACGTAGAATGTTACTCAATTTTTTTTTCAAGGATTCAGTGCGTGTGAAAGTACTTTATATATAAGAAATGTTATTAGCGAATTTATGTTTTTCTTACATAAAGACGTGAAATTTGTTTTCGCACTACTTCCTCCTTATTCCGTTTACTCCAGTATTTCAGGAGAATAGTATCTCTGCGTATGATGTTTATAGACTTTGTCTTGTTATAACTTTGGGTTTCTGTGTCCTCATGTTTTGTAATATGCTGTATAAAAGTATAAACTCGTAAGCGGAGTGTTTGTTGACATTGTCGAAGTAAATGTGAATGCTTCACCACCAAACATTAGAAAAGTTTGTTCTTTTCATCTCCGAGACAACGAAAATGACGACTGAAATAATGAAATCTTTTGGTGCACTCCAAGCAGAACTGGAGAAAGCGAAAGATTGTTTGAAGGGTGTGGATGAGCATATAAAGAAACTGATTGGTAGAGACCCAGCCGAACCTCCTCTTCGGTAAGTTGTCGTCGTCATATTGAAAACTGTGTAAGATGTATTACTTTTATTTCAAACATAAATGTAAGTGCGGTGTAAACAGAACATTGTGTATATAATTCTTTAAATTTAATCACTGGCGTTTTTCTTCTGCCGTGATCGATGAGAATATCTACATGTGATTTAGATGGAAGTGCAAGTAGCTTCCTGTAGCATTAGAATTTCGTAGGTTGCTTAGGCCTACAGTTAGTCTTACCGGAACTAGGCTCTGTTTATTCCTTGGATAAATATTTCGTTTTGATATAACTACGATTTATTAGTAGAAAAAGTGTAAATAATGCATATCATTCTGTTTCGGGTAGTTAAATGAATGTAGGACAGGAAAATGTTATCATCCTCCACTGGGTGTGGAGCTTAATTGAGTTGACGGTTTTACTTTTTGTTTTTAATGGTTATAAGTTTTTGCACCATCAAGTTGGACGGTTTAATTTCTATTTGTGCTATCGTTAGTACGTCGTTGGTTTCGTTTGAATATATGTATAGCAACATTCACTAATTCTCTCCTTTGATAGAAAGTCATATGCTGCTATACTATAAATTTTTTCGCATATAGGCCTACCATAACATCTAGATTGTCAAATGCTATAGCATATAGATCACTGATCTCGATTTTCTAGTATGAATTACTAGATGATTCTCATCCTGCTTGTAATTATTTTGTCAGTAGTGGTTTTGAGATTGCTGTGGTGCCTGATACAGTGTAGAAACCAGCTTCCCCTTGAGAGAGAAGTAGTTGCATTCGTCACTGTTATTGATACTGAAGCCTTAACCACTCCTACTCCACTAACCATAGGTCGCAAGGACTTCTGGATACTGTCTGGTTATGAAAATAACTTGTCTATACTGCTCATTTGGTGTGATCCATGACGTCAAGATAGGGAAAGTAAATGATGCACCAAAATCTAATAAAAGTGAAATATGTGCTGTAACAAAAATTATAATTATTTTCATCATGTGGCATTCATTGACATTGCAGCTCAGAATCAAACTATCATCTTGCATCCTAACCTAGAACTTGGGTTGTGCTACATGTAAGTCTGTAAGCCCTCCTACATTCCAAAAAATAATACTGCAGCAGACAAAATATTGCCAGTGATCTGTTCTACCTCTATTTCACACATATAACACCATGTATCACATCATCATTATGCCGTGGGTCAAAGCTGACATTACCAGTAGTATTAACCCACTACAGATGGTTGTATCCTGCATCAGTCACCAACATATGCACAAAGTGTATGTTAAGAGAAATGGTGATGCACACCAACTCTCATGTTTGCAAAGCCTCTCTCAACCAGACATGGCTGACTTCTGTGGTGCACTATCTACGAATGACATTTAACTTAGGAGTGTGGCTGATTGTAGGTGGGTTTCCTCTCTTTAGTAATTGACAGCTGTAATTGTGAAGTGTTGCAAACTGAGTTTAATTTCCTTTTCCATTCTTCGAATCGTTGTCACAGCATGATACAAAATACAAGAATGGTCACATTTCTAATGGTTAATTTGGTGTGCTGTGTTAGTGTCTAACAGTTTTTTTACTTGATCTGTGTCATTAAACTGTGTCAAGTTAATCAAAATTGATCTCTGCTATAATTACTAAGTCTCTGGTTTCATTTTAAATTGTGTGCAGCAACATTCAGTAATTCCCCCTTGATAGCAATTAATGCACCCCTGTACTGTAAATTTTTTCACATATAATTATTGCAACATTTAAATTATCAAATGCTACCACATATAGACTTTTGTTTTCGACTTGTTGGCATGAATTGTTTGATGTGATTGTCATACTGTTTCGAATTATTTTGACAAAGTGGATTCAGTATTGCTTTGGCGCCTAAGACAATGCAGAAGCCAGCTTCCCCTTGAGGGACATTTTCTTGTGTTTTATCTTAAGTTCCTGTTGTGGAGCTCCTGGACAGCCTTGAAGAAGATAGTACGCATATGCATTTTGAGTAGTAAGAGGATCCTGTTCTGGTGATCACGATTTGTTGAAAATATTTGGTAAGTACACAAGTTTGCAGCTGCGGTCCCATTTCTTTTCTGTCAGATCTTGTACTTCTCGGGCAAAGCATGAAACATGTCTTCATTAAACTGCTGAGGTGAACTATTTTTGTCACAATGTGACACAGCACGAACACACAATACTAGGTTGGTAAATAGTCATGCGCAAATGTGCCCTGATATTAGTAGTAGTAATTTGAACAATTTTGTCTATTTTATTTTAAAATGAGATAAAACTATGCCATTCCTCCAGGCGCTTACCGTAGTTTGTAGATTCTGAGATTCGTGAAAGAGGGTTGTGTGTGAGAAAGTGACATGGAGCCAATGTGAGGTTTAAACTATGAAGATGGGGCTTAAACATATTGTAGGTGGTTGTTTCAAAGGCAAAGTAGGCAAAAAGTAACAGAAATAGGTGCAGTAGATGATGGGTCGCTGTAAGAGATTAAATAGTAAAGGCAACAGGGGAATAAGTAGGCAGAAAGAAATAGAAATCCTGAGGTTACACACAGTATATTAAATTTAAATGCTTAAAGAAGAAAATATGGAACTGAGCAAATGAAATGGGACGTTGGGAGAGTACAGGTGACTGTGAGATTGCCAGAAAGTGCAAAATGGGCACAGCAGGAAAGCTTACCGGAGGAATGCAGAAATCTAAATGCTTTCACAATTATAAGGAAGGTATATTTTGATTATATGGTAAATGAAAGAAACCTTTGGGAGAAAGGAAACCAGTTGTACAAGTTGCTCTATGAAAATAGTGGACTCGGAGGGTGAGCCAGTGTGGTAAAGCTGAAAAATTGGGGTTAGATATAGAAGGGCTGTACAAAGGAAACAGATTTGATGACAGTGTTGTGAAAGAGGATGTAGATAAAGGTGAAAAAGGATATATGATACTGCAAGAAGACTTTGTCAGAGCACAGAAAGACCAGCATCAAAACAAAACATTGGAGTAGTGGTGTTTCCTCAAATTATAGAGGACTTGGGAAAGCTGGTAATGACATAAATGGGTTCAAATGGCTCTGAGCACTATGGGACTTAACTTCTAAGGTCATCAGTCCCCTAGAACTTAGAACTACTTAAACCTAACTAACCTAAGGACATCACACACATCCATGCCCGAGGCAGGATTCAAACCTGCGACCGTAGCGGTCACGCGGTTCCAAACTGTAGCGCCTAGAACCGCTCGGCCACAATGGCCGGCTGTAATGACATAAATACTCCACCAGGTATGCAAGATACGTGAGGCAGAAGAAATACCCTCAAAGTTCAAGAAGAATGTAATAATTCCAGTACGCAAAAAGATAGGTGCCGACAGGTATTGCTGAACCGCCTGTTTAAAAGGTCACGGTTGTAGAATACTCACATGAATTTTCTATGGAAGATTGGAAAGATTGGTAGAGGAAGGGCAAAATAAAATTGGCATGGAAAATGTTTATAAGACTGACATGAAAATTACCCTAGTTAATGAACAGGAGAACTGCCCATCATGCTGGTTTCAGTACACCAGTCAGCTAATGTCATATGTCTGCACACGCTCTGTCCCTAGTATTTCACCGTGTCATTACATTTGAGTGAGCAGAAGGTATTTAAAGACCAGCTGAATGCAACACAGCATGATGCCCGTGATAATACGTTGCAAGTTCATTGTCAAATGTTCTACAAAGCATAGATGGAAAAATGTATGCAGAATTGTTTCTGCAAGAGTTTAAGACTAGAAGAGTTTTCAAAAGCCTGCAATGCAAAACTTAGTGGTAAAGTGGCACAAAATGGGCTCTACAGTGATTAAAAGCCATACCTATCCAAAAAGAGTTTGGATGCCAGAAAAAGTTGTTTGAGTGGAATGAATTCAAATGAAATCTCAACACTTTATTGGTGCGAGTGGGAATTACAGACATTGTCATGTTGAAATGTTATAAAAAGAGACCTGCATCTGTATACTTACAAACTGAAATGTTTGTGTATTGAGGTCTGGTTGTGATTTCTGAGTAAAGCGGAAGAGGACTTTTGAATCCACAATTTTTTATTTCTTCAGACGAGCACTAATTCAGCCTGTCAGGGATATGAAACCACAGGACATGTGCCATTATGCACCAGAAATTGTCCATCAGAACTTTGAAGAGCCATTGCATAATCTTAAGATTCATGTTATGCGAGTTCTGTCAATACATCATACAGTTGCAGGTTTAAAAGAAATTCGATTCACTTCATAGACTTCGTTAAAAACTTTCTATCTCTCTGTCCCTCATACTTGTACAGACATTCAGAATAAACTGCGTGTTATTTACTTTTGTATTCATGAACGAAAGCTGTGATGTGCAGCAGATGAGGTGTCCAACTAGCAGAGATTAACTGTGTCCTATTGACACAAATGGACTGAAATACAATACAATGTTCTAGGCCGTGAGGCCATGTTTGGCTGAGAGTTGTAGATCTCTTGAAGATGAGTAGCAGTTAAAGTCAATTGAGATGGCAGCCCCCTGGATGCTTGGGGATGGCATCCAGTGAAGCAGCAACCTCCTGGACTGTCGGGGATAGCATCCATCGAGGCAGCAGCCCCCTGGATGGTCGGGATTGGTGTCCAGTGAGGCGGTGGTCCTCTGGACAGTTCGGGGTAATGTCCAGCAAGGCGGAAGCCCCCTGGACACTCGGGGGTGATGTCCAGCAAGGCGGAAGCCCCCTAGACAGTCAGAGGGCGATGTCCAGCAAGGCAGAAGCCACCTGAATGGTCAGGGGGTGGCGTCCAGTGATGCGGTATGCCCTGGATGGTGGGATGTGGTGTCAGCGAGGCTGTAATACCTGGACGGTCAGAGAGTGTGTCCAGTGAGGTGGCAACTCTCGACAGCCAGAGAACATCCTGAGGTGGGGCCCTGGGTGATCAGCAGTGGGAATAGCCCTGTTGATTGGAGTTTGTAGAGGAAGTGCAAAATAAAACTGGCATGGAAAATGTTTATAAGACTGACATGAAAATTACCCTTGTTAATGAACATGAGAACTGCCCATCACGCTGGTTTCAATACACCAGTCAGCTAAGTTCTGGCAAGTTGGAGGCCAGCTGGAGGCTGAGTGGGGAGTGAAATTTAGAAAGGCGACGAAGAGGAGGCACTCGATGATAGTCTGACAACTCGAACGCAGTGATGATTAATCCTCAGCCAACTCCATTGATGTACAAGGTGAGCACAAGTTAAGTACACTGCTGTGGATTGACTGGGTGGTGGCCTAAAGACCCTCCTGACAGAAGAAAACACACACACACACACACACACACACACACACACACACACACACACACACACACACAAAGCATGTGATCTCATAGAAAGGAAGAAGGGCCCATGGTCACAGTGCTGTATACTACAACACAATGCCACCATTGGCAGTGCTACCACCATCCCATTCCATGGTGATAGCTAGTAAACCACCCCATTTTGTTTGTTATCGTTGGTTTGTTGGCATACGATCTCCTGTGGTACTGTTGCTTGCGGATTGTAGTTGCAACAACCCCTGATCAACACCTGTAAGATTGGTTGTAGGCCTGCCTATATTGGCATCAGCCTGGGGGTTCAGTGCATTAGACCCTTGCTAATCTGGCCAGTCCTTGCTCATATGGTGCCAGATTAGCAGACATGCTGGATTATTGAGTGTGTCATAAATTTAGTGTAAACACATATGGATTATACTTTATTAAATGCAGAGATACATTTGCTTTCACAGAAAATTTAGTCCTCAAGTGTGTACATGGTACAATAATATCACTTTATATGAAACATATCCCAATTTTTTTTGTTGCAACAATGACATTCAATGGAAAAAATATTTTATCACACAACAGCTTTACAACTATTACATCGGTACTACATGTTTCTGGAGGTTGCGTTATGTACTCCAGGAAGATGTCTGCAGCTTCAGCACCAGCAGTTTGAGGTACTGTCATCTTCTCTCCTTCTATGTTCTCATCGTCTTCAGTTTCATCATAACTGTCCTGTATACTTTTAATTATCGCTTTGTCTGTTATAGTTTGATTATAAATAGTTGCTCATCCAATATTGTACTCTGCAGCAATGGCTCTCTGTAAAGAACCTCAGTTCAGTGTATCTCTAATTTTGAGTTTCTGCTTGAGGTCAAGCTAATGTGTATCCTTAAAGGAGTCATGATAACACACACACAATTTAAAATACGTATAGCATTGTTCAACATTGTAATTATCGGACATCTCATTGTTGCTCATGAGACTTCATTATTGTATTCGTCATTTCTTCTTGAGCAACTAGAGGCTGGATACGTACCTGATTACTGAGAGACTGAACTACTGAGTGCTGGATTGGCAAGAATTTAGTGTACCTACAAATGCTTAGTTAACTCATTTCACGGATAAAATATAATTACAATAACATAATTATGGTTAAAATAACGAATAAGGTTAATGCAGCTGGGTGATCACTTAAAAGCAAAAAGTAGAAACATTGTTGTGGTGTAGGTCTTCAATCAAAACTCTGCTCTGGTTAATCTTTTCCTACCAGCCCTTCACTTCTGCATAACAGCTATAACTGTCATTCTCTTGAACTTGCTTACTATATTAAAACCTTGGTTTACCTCTACAATTTTTACCCTCTCTCCTCCACTTTGCTATATTATTATTATTATTATTATTATTATTATTATGTCCTACAAATCTTTCTCTTCTCCAAGTCAGCTTGTGCCATGAAAACTTCTTTAACTGTTAAAATTGCATGCGAATCCTAGACTGAAACATAGAAAGCAGCCTTTTTTGGCCCTGTTGTTTTGATTGAACCACATGAGCACACTTTGTGGTCCATCTCTTTCCTGATCCTTGTTTCAGTTTATTGCCACAAATTTTTTAGACATTTTAATTAGATTCCCCAGCATTGTTTTAGTAATGGTTTTGTTAAAATGCTGTTATTTTCCGTTACATAGTGAATATTATTGTTGTTAAAAACAGTTACATCCTAGGGATAGTAGCGTAATGCTGCAACGTAAAGGAAAAGATTTCTCAACCAAAGAATGACCAAAACATCGCAGTATTTTCTGCTTTTCTGAACCACAGCATTCTGGTATGTTCATTATATTTACTATGTGTGCCTGAGGTAAAGTCAGTCACAATGTTGGTTGCCATGAAATGGATATAGAAGAGTGTCATCAGCCATTGCAGTACAGTGACACCATTTGTAATGCATAGCCTATGTGAAAGTTTTGACTTATTTTAATTGATTTCAGCCCTGGTGTGAAGAGACCTGCAGGACAACAGGAAGAATTCCGGGGCAGAGGCAGAGGTTATGCCCTAAACAGGTACACTTTGTCAGAAAATCTCAAGTTGTATCTATGTTATTGTTTTCAGAGTGTGTGATTACCTTTGTGTAAAAAATGTGATGCATTTGTAAACACTGGTTTAAAGTCACAATCTGTGAATACATATTGACACTGATGACTGAATCTGTATGCACTGCTGACCATTAAAATTTGCAACACCATTATGATGCAAGTAACAGTTGTCAAATCCTTGCTTGCATTGGTCCAGATTCCATGACTGTCATGTGAATATGGGACCGATGGGTTCAGTATGGTCACACTTGAGGCCGTGTAGGATGTCAGCAACTCATGCCCAAGAGGAGAGACAAATTGTTCACTCAGCCATGCAAGATCTTACAACCATGTCACATACTTTTAGGCAGGAAATGGACTTGTTTGCAATGAGAAAAAGTAGCCTCCACAACACTGACAACATCTCAAGCATGATGGACAGTTAGCACGGTGGCCGTTGTTGCAACAGCAGCAGAGAGAGGCAATGACAGTGGCAACATTGAACACCAGAGTAGCACCGTATTGCTGGATGAGTCTCGGTTTTGTATACAGTATCATGATGGACAAGACCATGTGTGGATGCTCTGGAGGAGATCATAGATTAAAAGATAGCAGTTGTTGATGTCATATGGGCCCAGCACTTGGTGTGGAGTGCCATTGCATACACAGTGAATTGTAATAACCTCTGGTTTGTGTAGCTGGTAATTTGGACAGTTGGCAATAGATTTGTAATGTGTTAAGGCTGGTGGCTGTGCCCTATCTTTAAGGTCTCAGTGATGTTATTGTTCGACATGATAGTGCAATACTGCGTGTTACCCTTTCTTCCAAGACCAGAAGATACAAAGGGGGTTTGATTTTTACCCTGTGAAACACTTTCTCCAGATCTTTCACCCTGGTTATGGGCTGTCAAAAGGGAAGCAGCGGTTGAGAATGGAGTAAGACATGGTTGTGGCCTATCTCCAGTGTTATTCAACCTGTACATTGAGCAGGCAGTAAAGGATTTTTTTTTTAAAGTAGGAATTAAAGGAGAAGAAATGAAACCTCTGAGATTTGCCAATGATATTGTAATTCTGTCAGATACAGCAAAGGACTGGGAAGGGCAGTTGAATGGAATGGACAGTGTCTTGAAAGGAGGATACAAGAATAATATCAACAAAAACAAGGATAATGGAATGTAATTGAATTAAATCAGGGGATGCTGAGGCTTTAGATTGGAAACGAGACACTTAAAGTAGTAGATCAACCTTGTTATTAGGGCAGAAAAATAACTGATGATGGCTGAAATTAAAAGGGCGTAAATGTAGACTACCAACGGCAAGAAAAGCATTTGTGACGAAGAGAAATTTGTTAACATCGAATATAGTTTTAGGAAGTTTTTTCTGAAAGTATTTGTATGGGTTGTAGTTATTATTGAACCGAAACAATGATAACAAACAATTTAAACAAGAAGAGAATAGAAGCTTTTGAAAACTGGTGCTACGGAACAATGCTGAAGATTAGATGGGTAGATTTTGTAATTAATGAAGAGTTACTGAATAGAATTGTGGAGACAAAAAACATTTTAGCACAAACTTGATTAAAAGAAAGGATCGGTTGATAGGACTCATTTTGAGACATCAAGAGGTCACCAGTTTAGTATTGGAGGGAATTGAAGGGAGTTATAATCATAGAAGGAGACTCAGAGATGAAGAGGCTTGCGCATATTTGTGCAGTATTGAAGCAGCATGGAGTGACGTCCCCATATTGAACTTCAATTAAACTCGGTGCCTAGTCGGGTTAGAACTGTTGCTGCCAGAGACGGCAGCACTGTGTACTAAATTTTGTCTATTGTGTGGCATCAAATCATCTTCAGATTGAGTTGTGTTCTATACAAACTCTACAGGCACAATAATTAAAGTTACCCTACATTATTTGCTATCCTCCCTGTTGTTGTAATTTTAATGGCTAGCAGTGTACATGAACATTAGCTTGTGCAGCAGTGTTCCTATATACATTACTTTTCTGTGAATTTGCTTTTTATATTTAATTGTGATGTTGAGGAACAGAATTAGATAGGAGCAGTAATGAGGTCCATTTGGCCACTTATCCAGTCAGAATGGATTTTTCTGTCTTTTGTAGTAAAGTATAATTTTCAAACCACTCTGAAATTGAAAGTGTTACATCATCATGCACCAGCCCGTTATTTATTAATCTCTGTTCATCTTGTAACAGGTTTTAAATGATTAAAGTTTCATTCCATTTAGAACTTGGAAAGCTCCTACTGCTCCTGTTGCCTCACTTCATTGGTAATCACCCTTCCCCTTGATGATGATGCAGTGTTTCATCACTCATATAATTTGAATATCGGTTAGGTGAAGCACAGTGGATTGAGATTCCACTAATAATGTATTGTATTCTGCTTCAAAAGGTATTATGGAAACATAGTAAAAAAATAGTGCCATAAGAGTCAAATAAAACTTCAATCTTGGATGACACACCCTACATGTGAGCTGTTGTTCACTATTCTTCTGACACATGACCATAACTTTCAGTACAAAGTTTGGCTTGGTGGCGGCCAACCATGTCTGAAGGCTCCACATTAATGGCTGACACATGCTCAAAAACAAACAACCATAAAACTTATTGCTGAGGCTAGAGATGCTTAATGGCATGTTAGTGTACTTCCCAGAGATTTTAATTTTTTTTCTGCTATTGATCAAGATGCAGAAATGGTGGCTATACAAACAAATTTCCATTATCAGTATCATATATTCGTTGTGGCATGGGAGTAAACAACCTCCAGATGTTACCTGGATGAATTTTTCACTATGCCTGAAGCATATATTATGTCACTTCATGAAGATTGCTGGCTAAAAGCTAATATGAACTATACATCACCCTGTTCAGTTGCACCATTGAAGACGAATAAGAACTGTGCAGCCCCATTGGGTCTGTACATTCTTCAGGGCGGTTGTGGCGTGTGAACTGTGTGGTACTTTGCATTATTCTGCTGGAATATGTCATCTGATACTATTACAGATCATGATTCGTTGTCTGTATAGAATTGATTCCACTGCTGGAGTTGCACATTCTGATGGAGAGACAGGTTATCCACTCTGCCAGTGCCAGATGGCCAAGAGACCTTGGCCTGAACTGTGGGACAGCTTTGACAGTAGGGGAATTTGTCCTTGAGTGATAGCAGACTGGGGGAACTCTCACACCAAAATTGGTGGCAGAATGCATAACTCTCAGTAATAACATTAAATGCATGATTTATTTAAAAAACAATCTAACCATGCTGACACTTTATGATTAGAATATCATTTATCAAAATTTAACTTGCAAAACATAATTACTACTTTAACAAATGTCATTGGAGATGGCTGAGCTATCATGAAAATGTGTGCACGGTGTGGACTGCCAGGAAGTGATTAGTAGTAGTAATCAATCTGACTTTGTGATGTGAACGTGTATCACTCAATCTTGCCCAGTGCATTGTCATGCAAACGTGTAACTGGTTTAGCACTGTGATTGGTAGTGTGAACTTGTTATTCATTATCAGGTGGATCAGTCCTGCTACTGTAATTGAAAATGATATAAATGATAAGCTTGCCTTGGGTAACATTTATTCGATACTAAAAGATTTGGAAGAAAAGGCTGTGAAGTTATGTTGAATATCTGCGGTGCTTGGGATAGTATGATTTAACTTATGGTCTTTACATTGATCGATGGATTCTTAAGGTCATAATGATGAGCATTGAAACATTTGCATTTGCCGGTAAAGAATGTTGGTGTCTCATGGCCACTAGCTTGTAACTTGGGTCTTTTCATTGTGCAAGACGTCTGCCATGATGCTGCCTACTCCAGTCGAGAGCTCTACCTGTGGCTGCCACCCACCCTGTCTTTCATAGCCATTGCCTGGAGTCCTGTTGCCCTCAAAACAACAGACACCTACTCCTCAGCATGCATGAGAGGAAGTAATACCTGGTCATAAAACCTTGCATGGCCAGGGGCTACTACTGTGCAGGTACCTGACTATGATGCCCCCCATCCCCCTCCCGCCCCACACGTATGAAATGGCTACCATGTTGAGTATTGTGCAACTTTCCCCACATTGTGTGCAATTGTGCAATTTCAGATGGATGAGGGACTGCAAGAAACCTTAGAGAAGTAAGGATCCACTTTGTGCATCTTGTACTTGAAGCCTGTCGGACAACAAAGTTGACACCAGGCATTCATCCTCGTTCGGATGGAGATTCACTTCCTGGGAAAGTTAAAATCGTGGTCTAGCCATATATTCCCACCCCTGATGCAGTGCTGTAAATGCCATTTAGGCATATGTCCTCCCATTGTATGAAGTACGAACAACCCAATTTATGGAGCTGGATCAGCAATTTCATAAAAATTCCACATGAGAGCAGTGCAGATTGCTGAGATGATAGTCCCCTCCCTCTGATCCCTGAGGTATGCTGCCATAGTTAAGGAACGTAAAATTGAGGAATTTAAGCTCTTTGAAAGTGTCTCATATTTTGAAGTCTGAAAAAAGTATGATCACTTATATCCCATGACAAAGGTTGAATTTAGCTGCTACTGTGGCCAGGCTAACTGCAGTACCTCAAGTACTTACTCCCTATAGTCTCTCTGGCAGTCGTGCGAGTATTTTGACCCCGGTGGGTGATTGGCCTCCTCCTCCCCTCTTGTGATTCTAGAAGCCACCATATTCAGGGACCTTGATTGAGTGCTCCTGGGCGGAGAAGCAGTGACCTCTTCCTGCATCTGTTGGTGCCAAGTCTCTTTTTTTAGGGACTCCTCTCCCTGGAAATCTCCAGATCAGTGATCCAACATCAGCCAGAGAGTGAAAGTGCCACAGACTGCAAATCCCAGGGCTGCCCACTGAAGCCCTCGAAACAGTGCCGTCTCTTTCTAAAGTAGTTAAGGAGAAAAAGAAGAAATCATGCTAGCAGACTCAGAAACTATGTTTGTCAAAGGTTTTTATTTTTTTTAATTTTATTAATTAATTAAAATTTTTAATTTTCGCTTGTGCTGCTGGAACTGCTATCCCCTTTCTAAGAGCCCAATCAATTGGTTTCTGGTGGACCAAAGATATTGCAACAGCTGTTTAGGACCATCAGAGGGCACTACTGTGTCGCTAGTGATATTCTTTGTAGGCTGCCCTCATAACTTGTAAGCAGTTCTCTCAAAGGCTCTCTACCTAATTAAACACAGCAAACACTAATTCTGAGGGTACTTTGTCTCCCTCTTGGGAATGTATACCTCAGGTGTGGACCAAGCACTGTAGTCTACTTGGCCACTGAAGAGTAACTGTTCTGGGTCTTCTCCTTCATTGTAGTATTTCTACTGATGCATCAGATCTTGCTGAACACCTCATGGTGTCTATTCTTACTCGGCTACTTTCTGAAAGGACATTTTGAAGACATCCTGCTATCCTCTACCCCCATAATCCTGAATTGAATAATGAACCATTCACAGAATGGGAACTGCTTCAGGTTGTCTCAGGATATGGATTCCGGACATGATTTAATTCATAATCAGGTAATTAAACATCCAAATGTGGCTTGTAGACACCATCTACTCAGGATTTGCCAGAAGGTGTGCTAGAGGGTGTTTCCTCTTTGAAGTGGAAAAATAGTGCCATCATCTCAATCCGTAAGTCAGGAAAAAACTCAGTGTCCATTGACAGCTACTGACCAATTAGTATGCCAACATGCTCTACGCCAGTTACTTGAAAGGATGTTAGTCTGGCAATTGTGCTGAATGACAAGGCCATTTGACCTCATCAGCGTTGTTTCTAGGAGAGGATGATCCATACTAAACTATCCAGTTAGCTTGTGAACAGCTATCCAACAGGCTTTTTCTAAACGGCAACATCTAAGTGCAGTCCCACCTCCCCCTTGTGCCTCCCCCCCCCCCAAAACATAAGGCATACAATACTGCTTGATGCCATCAGATTTTACTTAACTTCTGGACTAGGACTTACAAAGTACCGTATCGTTTTCTATTCATCAGTTTCCATTCCTCCAATCGTTTCAGGTTGGAGTTGGTATGTCACTCAGCTCCCCACAGGTTTAAGAGAAGGGTGCCCCTTGGGCTCCATTTTGAGTGTTACTGTTCCTTACAGCCATTGGTGGGATAGTGACCCTATTGGGCTAATGGTTACCCTTATACTGTATGTGGGCGACCTTCGTATTTGGTATATCTCCTAATCTGTAGCCTGGCTGAATGCTAGTGAGTCATCTAAAGGTCAGTCATCCAAAGGTCCGCTACTGGACCCCTGGACCCTTTCCTGGGGGTCAATCCAAGTGAAGTGATCCAAGTCATCCAGTAAAAATTCAGTTGGTTGCTGGGACTGAATGTAAAAATTTGATTTTTGGACATTTTGTACACCAATATGATAGCAATGTACTCTAAAAATTTCAACATTGATATTTGACTGTGAACTAAGATAAGAGTTTATGAAGATCAGAAAATAATTCACATTACACTACAATTGATCTTAAGCTGTTGCCTAATTCTTGTGTGATATTAACTAGATGTCATCTATTGTTATTGAAGTTATGGTATTGAATTATATGCAAGAGACCTCCCAGTTGCTGTGGTACGTTAAAGCACTAAAAGCTTCTTTAATACCTTTTTCATTGGTATCTAAACTTTGCCACTAGTAGATTTCTTGAATGTTGTTCTTGGGTCAGCAGGGTGGTCAGTGTGCACAAAAACATCATTGTTTTCCAAACTTGTTCTTTCAACTTGTGCAAGGCACCATTGTCCATCATACAAACTTGCCACTATATCATTCAATGTTATAGACAGGTGTAATTTTACTGACACAATGATTCTCATAAATTTTAGTTTCTGGTGTTACGTAGCATCAAACTAAGTTTTATATAATGCCAATGAATGTGTGGAATTACTTTGTTCCTTTTATCGCTGTATAGTTTTCAGATCTGGTTTTAAATGATGTTTTGATATGAAGAACTACCTCTTCTTTCTTAGAGAGAAAATAAATGACGCGTTTAATATTGTCCTTGCAAAAGGTATACATGACCTGTATTGTAAGAATTTGGTCTGCGGTCTTTCTATGTAGGCTGGCATTACTTATGTTTATTGTACCTCCTACACCATCGCATGCATTTTTACTATGGCAAGAGGCAGAAAAGTGCCATTTGGCCTCCAAACCAAAATCTACTTTGTGGTAGTGAAGATTTGAAAAATTCTTTTTGTTCTTGTATTGACTGCCACTTCCACCTGAAAAGTATATGAGCATCTCAACTTTGGGCAACTATTCTTTTATGTAATTTGCTACATACTTTTGAAACACATGGACAGCCAAAGTGTTGTGCTCCAAGCAGGCACGTAGAATGCAAATTGAAGAACTGAAAACGTCGTCTTTCTCATTTTTGAAGTACCAAAAAAAAAAAAAAAAAAAAAAAAAAAATAATGGGTTCACTGTTGCCTGGTCACTGATCCAGTGCTACCCTTGTATTTCATCCTGGACCACAAATGTAAAGTTCCCTGCAAAAACTTACTTTGGGTTTTAGAAACATAGTGGTGACTTTTGAGATTTTCTAAGTTATCAGTTGAAGATTCAAAGTACTCTTCCTGAGAATTAACCACTGTTATCATTTCAATCCTGTTGATTGTGACCCACTGCTTGAAGGTAACATTATCAGACATTTCCCCCTCAGATTTGTTAAACAATTAGAGAGCAGTTTCTTTACCGTGGTGTTTATCACATGAAACTTATCATGCAGTCATAATTGTTAGTGTCACAAATCATTAAATCTAGTAACTCTTTGTAATTAACATCATTGAATTTTGCAACTGCAGTCATCAGTTTGATATTTTGATTATATAAACAAGCACTTGCAGAGTGTGTTCCTGGGGAACCACACCACTTACTGTGAAGGTCACAAAATTTTGACTATCCAATTTTGCATTCAGGGTGAGCATGAAAGCTACGTAAAGTTCATTTAAACTTGACAACACTATTAGTTTCTCCTTTGTTACCTTAACTCCATTTATAACAACTTTTTTTGCTGTATTTTTATGTTCTACTGTTCTCATCTTCTTCAAAAAACTGCTGGATCTTTTCAGTTGTTTCTTCACTTACATCTACTCCTTTCTTCTTTCTTAAAACTGGTAGAATGCCTTGCTCTTTCACTAATTTTCAGGTTAGTCCAACCAACCAATCTGAAACGACGAACTCGTGAACTATTTTTTCTCTTGAGATGTCACTGAACACTTACTTTTTTTTTTTAATTTCTCAGTTAAGATCAAATATTCAATGTGAATTATTCTGGAGGTAGGTTTTCTTTTTTAGAAATATAGTTGGTATCTGCATTATTAACGCACGATTCTAAGTCTTTTCTAATTTTGTCTGAAATCCGTTGCACCTTGCTTTCAGTATCTGCTTTTCTTTTTCCAATACTCAGTTTTCTTATTTTTGAAGCGGGAGACACCTCTAAATTAGAACAAGCTAGTAGCTTTCTCATGAGGAATATAATGTCATTAACAAGGTTAAATGATTCTGGTCCTTGATTCATGATAAATATTTTCGAGTAAAAAATTTGGCCACAGAGAATTTCCAGGAATCACATTGAGTTTCCCTCTGAAAGCTGTTTCACTCACACTTAACAAGTACAATGTTCAAGTTTTATTTCCTCAAACCTTTAATGACTGACTTTTTATGAGCTTTGAGTGTATCAGAGAGTGGTTTCTTTTTCTTTTTTTTTTTTTCTTTTTTTCAAATGTTATTGTAGTTCAGAATATATTTTTTCTCATCATACAGACTGATGATACAGAAGAATCTACTTGTAATTTAAATAAAGTTTGTCTATCTTCATTAAAGTCATTAACATTTTTTTAATTTTTTTGAAACTGGGCCATAAACTGTTTCGTGACACACTTCACTTACTATATGTCCAGTAAATTTCGCAAATTTATAAAAAAATTAAGGATACATTTCTCAGTGTTATTGCTTAATATAAGTCTAGTATTTGCTTCGTGTCCGTGGGTGTAAACCTGAAATTTTCCCCACACGTGACCCCTGGGTGGTGCTAAGAAGGCAACAAAACTGGCAGCCAGACAATCTTTCTAGATCTCCTGGCTATTCAAGAAGTATATAATTGAGAGGAAATGGCTCATCACATCAAAAGCCCTTCTCAGGGCCAAGCATCTAGGAAACTTGGAAAATGTGCTAAAATATGCCAATTGAACGTTGAGGGCATTAGTAAAACAAAATGCCAAATTCTTCAAAAGTTATTGACTAGGCACAACATTGACATGGTTGCCCTACAGGAAACCCACACAGATAACGAAGAAAAACTACGCTCCAGAGGAAAAATAACAGGATACAATATCATTAGTGCAACATACCACCATGCCTATGGAGTAGCCACATAGGTCAAAAATAAGAACACTCACCTGCTATCCACTTCCACAGATGACAATATCCACTTTGTGATAATCAAAATAGGTGAACTGGCCATAAATAACATTTACAAACCACCAGGACCCGCATGCCCAGCAGATGTTCTCCAGTCACACCGCCATCCTGCAGTCTTTGTAGGGGACAACAGCCATCACAGGCAATGGCGATACAGAAAAACTGATACAAATAGTGAAGCCTTAGCAAACGGGCAGAAGGAAACAACGTCCACCTCATTATAGATGCTAAAGATCATGGTTCCTTCAGATCAGCAGCTTGGAAACAATAGTATGACCCAGACCTATGCTTTGTCACACCAGATGGAAATCACTAGCTGGTCAACACAAATCGAAATGTTTTTCCAGATTTCTCCCACAGTCAACACCGTCCTGCCCTAGTAGAAATCGGCACAAGTATTCCATTGATAACTTCAACTCCTCGACCCACATGGAGCCTACAGAAAGCAGATTGAAAAGCTTACTCTGAAGACCTTGATAAATGCCTGGAATGGATCGGTCCACCTGCTGATAGCTATAAAACATTTGTGGGAGCAGTCATCAGCACAGCAAAACAGCACATACCTAGAGGATACCGCAAAGAATACATTCCAGGCTGGGATGAGAAATGTGAAGAACTGTATAACAACTACCAAAGCAGTGGTGACAGAGAAATAGCAGATGAACTCATACGCAGCCTTGATATGGCACGACAACAGAAGTGGATGGAAACTACTCAGGCTATGGACTTTAAAGTATCCAGCACAAAAGCATGGTCCCTGCTTCGAAAACTAGGAGGAACCAGCCGTATCACTCGAGAAGAAACCCCCACAACACCTAACAAAATTGCTTTGCACATTGTTGAAACATCTAAAGGGCTAAACCACCAAGAGGGCACAATATGCATGAAACATGAACTTAGAAAACTAAAAGCAACAGCCAGTGTTGACACCAAATATTCATGCGACATCACCCCCCAAAGAGACCTTGGCAGCAATAAAGGATACAAAACCAGGTAAAGCCCCTGACTCAGATGACATCCTCCCACAGTTTCTTATCAAGTCTGGCAAATATATGAAAATATCGTTAGCAAAGTTCTTCACATGACTACTGCAGACAGGAAACATACCCCAAGAATATAAACGTGCCAAGATAATTGCCCTCCTAAACCCAGGTAAACCGGGAAATCTTCTGTAAAACTACTGGCCCATAGCAGTGCTTAGTATGATATACAGACTTCTAGAATGAGTACTACTTGACAGGATTGGTCAGACAACACTCAATGCCATTCCAGTAGAACAAGCCGGCTTTCGTCCCAACTGAAGCTGTGCTGCAGACCAAGTCCTGGCCCTTACAACACATATTGAAGCGGGATTCCAAAAGAAATTAAAAACATCTGTGGCCTTCATTGACTTGTCAGCAGCCTAAGATACCGTCTGGAGACAAGGTCTACTCTGTAAACTGATGAAAATAATTTCCTGTCAAAAAGTGACAAAGCTTATTGGTAACATGATTGGTAACAGAGGATTCCAGGTCGTCATGGGAAACAAAGTCAGTTACTAGATATTCCTTCAAAATGGCTTACCTTAAGGCTCGGTATTAGCCCCCCTGCTTTACAGCCTATACATTGATGACTGGGCCATTGCAACGAGGCACACCGATTTTGATACAATGGAAGAAACCCTGACATCCGATCTGTCTGCCCTGGCAGCATACTTCTGTAAATGGAGGCTTAGGCGTAACGCCATGAAGACAGAAGTAATTTGCTTCCACCTCAATAACAGAGAAGCCGACAGAGCTCTGGAAGTATACCTTGACAACACACACCTCAACCACAAGGAGCCAAGGTACCTAGGGGTCACGTTAGACAGAACCTTGTCATTTAAATCACACCTTACAAAAGCAGCTGCCAAGGTGAGAACAAGAAACAACCTCATCCACAAACTCTGCGGAACCACCTGGGGATCAACGGCAACAACTCTGAGGACGTCTGCGCTGAGCCTGGTATCCTCTGCGGTGGAGTACTGTGTACCAGTGTGGCTAAACAGTAGTCATGTGAACAAAATCGATGTTGAGCTTAACAACACCATGCACATTATTTCAGGAACAGTTAGGTCTTCACCTAACATATGGCTACCTGTCCTGAGTCATATACCACCCCCAAAAATACGATGAGAAGCAGCCTTGGTTAGGGAATACAAAAAGATTGAAGCAAACCCTGAACCACTAGTACACATTGATATACCTGATATGAGTATCAAGAGGCTTCGTTCAAGACATCCTCCTTGTGCTCTCGACAGCCTCATTGGGGCTGACATTAACTCTTGGAGAAGAGAATGGCTCCAAATGCCCCAACAGTTTGCCACCTAATGTCTTGTATTACTGAGGCAGTTCCTGGGTTTGATCAGCCCCGCAAGGTCTGGTCAACTCTGAACCGAATAAGAACTGGGCATGGAAGATGTGCTGACTCACTCTTCAAATGGGGACTGCTGCCTTTGCCAGAATGTGACTGCGGCGTGCCTAAGTAGGCCACCCAACACATCAGGGAAGAAAGCAATGTCAGAGCGTTCAGTGGGGACTTTGAAGAATTCTTCATGGCATCCCAAAAATCCATTGAGTATATACAAGGACTAGATGTTTGTCTGTTAATATATGTAATGTTATATAATGTTAAATAATGTGATCCAATACTGAAATGTACTTAAATGCCATACGCTAAATAAATAAAATATATCTAACTGAAGGAAACACACACACACACACACACACACACACACACACACACACACACACACACACACACACACACTGATAAATCATGCCTTGGTTGTTATTTTGGGCTCAAAAATTGGATTTTCTAAATTTTCAATACCAAACTTTGGAGGTCATTTCGACTAGTTACTTTTCAATTTAGGGTGTTTTGGGTTATAAACAATCATGTCAATTGCAATGTTGTAACTTAACCCAGTGCAGAGATATTTAAATTAACGATAACGTCTCCAAATTGAAAAACCGCCGTGCATTTAAAATAAAAATGCCTGCTACTCAGTAACAGTGCAAGGTAAATTTTTTTTAAAAAAATTTCTGTACTTCTCAACTATAGGGTAATTACGTGTAAAAAGAAATCCAATTATTTAAAAATGGTCAAGCAGCCACCATTGTGGATCTTTTCATATGGACTGACCCATGTGGCTTCCAATTTTCTCTTGCAAAAATGTGGTTCATGCGCTTGTGACATTGTGCCATAGTCCATCTTGACACAGGACTCTACTTTAGTACCAAGTGTTTGGACATTGTTGCACAGTCCTGATTTCTGTCACATCTTGTGGATAAAAAAACTGACATGGCTGCCCCATATTGGTCAACTGAAGACTAACTTTATTCGAATACTTAATGGTGTCTGTGTCCTCACCCAGACCTTGTTGTCTGTAGGTCATGCTACTCTGTTCTATATTTACTGGGTTTTGGTCTTGTCCTTGGTGCACTGTTGTTGCCACGCTTCGATCTTAGGTCCGTTTCACACTGGGACACTGGTGACGGTCACTAGCGATGGTCACCAACAGAGATACATTCGTTTGAAGTGGAGCGTTCAGTCGGAACCCTCCACTGCCTCACCGAGCCATTGTGAGCCAGCAGTGACTCGCCCTCACCGCATATGACGGACAAGGTCACTGTGTTCACAGCAGTCACTGCTGAACATGCATTAGTTTGAATTGGAGTGTTCACACTGGAACATTGACCACAAACACAGCTCTGCAGATTTGCCAACTTCAGAGTGTGCAACGTTTTGTGGCATGGAACTACAACCACTGGCCATGATAAAGTTGTTGAAAACTTGCTCGCTGAGCTCGATCTGTGTGGCATATGGGTCTTTTTCGGCCATCGATCTTTATATTTGCAGCACAGGTCTTGTCCTGACCATCCATTGGAGAGTCTATGATGCGTGTGTGACAGTGATCATTTTCCAATCGTTTTGACGTGTTCTCGTCGTCACTCGCCTGGATGTCCGCACATATGGACTCTGTCCAAAGCTGATTGGGATGTTTCACCAGTACTGTCACCCTTTCGATCCGCAGCTGACTCTGCCTTGGGGTCCCCAATCGAAAGGCAGTATCTCGGTGGATCTCGAGATTGCCACAGCCATTAGAGATCATGGGTGGGCTCTCTGATGCCATAAGCAACAGCCATCAATGTAGCAACTCATTGCCTTTAAATGGCCGTGCCCTGGACTGCCATCTCAAAACACCAATAGAAACGAGAATGCTTGGAGCAATATGTTGCTACCATTGTACAACGTTCTACTGCTTTGTATGTTTGTGTGAAGCTTCGGTGCCTCTATGGACACCAGTTCTCCACAGGTGTACCTGGTATATCTGTAATGAGCGAAGTGGCGCAGTTGTTAGCACACTGGACTCACATTTTTCAATTGCTTCAGGCAAAAACCCATGTCCAGACACCCAGTTTTAGGTTTTCCGTGTGATTTTATTTTAAATTGCTTCAGGCAAACTTCAGGAGGTTCCTTTGAAAGGCCACAGCCAATTTTCCTCCTCATCCTTCTCCAATCCGAGCTTGCACTCCGTCTTTAACGAAATTGTTGTCTACAGGATGTTAAACACTAATCTCCTCCCTCCTCCTCCTCCTCCTCCTCCTGGTATCTCTTTGAATGATGATGACTACACTGTTCCAGATGCTGTTGCCAAAAATTGTGCTTTTCGTTATGCTTGGGCCTCTGCATCTGAGAATTTTCAGCCTGCATTTCATGTCCGCAAACAGCTGGTAGAATGAGTTCCTTTATAATTTATTGCACCTCACCTGGAACATTGTAATGCTCCGTTAAGTGAATGGGAATTCTTCATTGCCATACCCCTTTGCACTGACATGGCTCCAGGGCCAGAGCGCATCAATAGCTAAATAGTCAACCACTTATCAGTGGATTGCCAGTGTCACATCCTTGCAATTTTCAACCATATCTGGAGTGGGGATGAGTTCCCCTCTCATTGGTGGGAAAGCTTGATTGTTCCAGTATTGGTGCTGGGTAAGTACCCCCTTGAGATGGGCAGCTATCACTAATGTTCTCTGCAAGTTACTTGAATGTATGGTGAGCGGATGGCTTGGTTGGTACCTTGAGTCTCGGGAACTTGTGGCTCCATCCCAGGGCGGTTTCTACCAACTACTGCTGACAGTTCTGCCTGGAGTCTGATATTTGGTCAGCCTTTTCCCCGCTGTGGGATGACGATGGTTCAAACCCATGTCTGGCCATGCTGGTTTAGGTTTTCCGTAATTTCCCTAAATCACTTCAGTCAAATGCTGGGATGGTTCCTTTGAAAGGGCACGGCCAACTTCCGTCCCCAGTCTGATGAGACCGATGACCTCACTGTTGGTCCCCTCCCCCAAATCAACGAACCAACCTTTTTCTCGCATAAACAACTCATTGCTGTCTTCTTCTAAGTGCATAGGGCTTATTACACTACATGGTGTCATCCTTTACCTCTATGAGTGGTGTCTCTGGGATCTGGAACTACTTGTCTTGCCGTCCTTTCTGGGTTCAATTTGGTGCTTCACACATTACTCCCGTATACAAGAGAATGGGGTCCCACAGAGCATTGTGTTGAGTGTGCTCCCTTTCTCTAGCGGCTATCGAAGGTCTAGCTGCAGTTGTGAGGTCTACAGATTCGGTCTCCCTGTATGCTGATGACTTTTTGGATCTACTATTGCTCCTCAGTTGTGGCTGTTGCTGAACGTCAACTGCAGGTTGCCATATGAAAGGTGAAGTTGCAGGCTCTCACCTATGGCTTCCGGCTTTCTGCCAACAACATGTCCCGCACTTCTGTCGCTGTCGTACTGTCCATTTCCAACCAGAACTCTACCTCGATGACCAAATGGTCTGTATGGTGGAGCCCTATCAGCTTTTGGGATTAGGCTTCCATGCACCATTGACATGGCTTTCCCTTCTTCACCGACTTAAGTGAACATGCTGGTCACACCTTAATACACTTTGCTGTCTCAATAACACCAGCTGGGATGCAGACTGCTCTACACTTCTGCTGCTCTACAAAGCTCTCAATCTGCACACCTAGATTATGGGAGCCTGGCATATGGTGCAGCGTCACCTTCAGTATGCAGATGCTTGATCTAATACACCATTTTGGGGTCTGACTTGTGACACCTGCCTTTCAGAATAGCGCTGTGAACACAGCTGTTTTCATTTAGGAAGATGAGAGTATTTGCAGCAGTTTATAGTGTGTGTCTAGTAATTCATAATCATGTCTTGGCTGTTCACTCAGTATGATTCTGAATTGTATTGTGGATAATCGAATTAAACTTCACTCTCCATACACTGCAAGTTGAATGGCTTGTAGGGCCATTGGTGCACTCAGTTGCCTTCCATCATATGAAAAGAGGATAAATTGTGACTAACCTACAAACTTCAAATCAGCTACTGTTTACGTTCTATGCTGTTTGGTGTATTAAAGATGTGAAGCGTTGTGTACCACTATGAACAATGGCTTTTTGTGAGGTACCTGACTCCAAATGTCCATGGCATAAGTCTTCTTTGCAATAGTCTTTAGGATACTGGCTGAGATCGACCTATATTCAGTGACAGCAGCAATCCCTGTCGAGTTTGAACTCTTGTGTCTGGTCCCTGTCGTTACGCTCTTTTTACGACCACTGTTCTTATGTCTCATTTCATGGTTGCAAATGGTAGACCATTCCTTGTATGTGTGTAGATTTTCTATGAGTTTCCCAAATCATCTCATATGAACATATTTCCTTGAATAATGCCATCATGAATAGTCTCCCTCATCAGAATTGTTACTCATCCTCAAATGTTTTCAGTTGTAATGGTGTGTGAAATACTAGCCCCCTTTCCACATTAGCACCAAGCTATTATTATCACACCACAACACTGTGGGATACAACTCCACAGAATGTCTGTTTCAACACTCTTTGTGCTCACTTTGCAGTTGGCTATGGCTGATGGTATTTTCTTTTAGGAGTGGGGTGTTGTTATCACTTGCGTACTGAAACTACACAGTCTGATAGATACTAACAATTAAATTTATTTTGGGCACTCCCATTGAAAGCACTACTATGTGCTTACCATTTCTTTGCAGCCATTAGAGAGGATATGGAGGTGGGTAGAGTGTGTGCCATGAAGTGTTTTGTGAGGGAGTGGAATGCAGGGAGTTGGTGCCCCCATCACTTAGTTTTGTCAACAAGAGAAACATGCCTCATAGTCAGCGTTTGTGCAGACTACCTGTAAAGTCAAGACTGTCATGTAAAAATTTGAGTATTTGTTCATATAAAAATATTAAATAAAACAACTAAGATTTTCAGTACAGATATTTTGGTTGCAGCTGTGTTGTAGTAATTTAGATTGATGCATGTGTGCTATTTACTGGAAGTCATCTGAATATTACTGTTTGAGGACTAGATAGAAAGTGTTTCATCTTTGAGCATCCACTGGTATTTGTTACTAAAACTTCTGTGTGTAGGGATGTCAGTAACTGTGATTATGGAGGTTCTTTGAACATTAAATTGACACATTTATGTGGTACATATTGTTCTTTTGCAGGGTGCAGAATACCTAAGTCAGGTAGAGTAGTAACTTAATATCTGTTTTTAGTTGAAATTTGTTATTACCTTTAGCTGTTAGTAGGAACCTAGCAAACAATTATGTAATCAGTAGAAATTTATTTATTCAGAGGACGCCGGGACCCAGGTGCAAGACCAGAAGAGGATGAGTCACCAGTGGTGAAGAAGAGGCCTGGAGATCCAAGGACTGTATTTAGCAGGTAACCCATTAGTTAACTTTATTAATTTGACGTATTTTACTTTGAATGAAGACGTAGGAAAACTGGGAAGCTTCCTCAGCTTGCTTCACAAGTTCTAATAAATATCAGTATAATTTCCTCCACTTCTTTTATTGAATGCTGGCAGTATAAACAATTGCCTCTATATTTAATCCACTCTAATCTCCATAATTTTATCCACTGTAGTGGTGCCTGATAGATTTGTAGATCGGTGTGCATGTAGTCTTAAAAAATTTATTTGCTAAAACCTTTTTATTTGATTTCTGACTGAAAAGAAATTCTTTCATAACAGTAAATTAAGCAGGCTGGTTTTTAATTTGGACTGTGGCTTTAGTTACATTAAGGGAGACACAGAAGACCACCAAATGTTGGATATTTGTAAGTTATAATTGAACTACATTGGCAGTATTTTGCTGGTGAACTGGGTTTCTGTAAGCTGACTGTAATTTGGCTTCTGGAAGATTCCATTGCTTGAAGATTCTGTTGGACGAGTTACTTGGTATGTTTGCTAGAGGTTTTCTTATTGTTCTAGAGGAACATCATGATGATAAATAATGTTAGGACCTACTAGCAGACAGCATTTACAGGTTTGCAAATAGTAAAAGAAGAAGCAAAACCGATGAGGAAGCCTGTGCTGATGCAAAAGCCAGTAAAGCTGTAGTTAGAGCACTGGTTAGCTGTAAAGTCAAAGTGTTCAACATTTTTGAGAGTTGTTTGAATCTCAGCAAAGCCTAGATGTTCACACTACTATGGCATGCAGGGAAGAAGACAGATTCTGGTGTAGCATTGGATGTGGGTTTGGTGACAATCCTTTATGTGAGCTTTTCGTATTCTTGTGATCTGAATTGTAATCTGAAGACATCAGCAAAGCATGGAGAGTTGCATTTCTTTTCTCTTGCACAGTGTTTTTATTTGCATTTCAGATTTTTGAAGGTGTGTTGTGATTTAACTCCAACAGTTGTTATTTACCTGAAAATTAGTATTAGGCTAAGAGGCTGTTGGAAGAAAGTTCTGGTTCTTTGTGCACTCCACAAAAATGTATAAAAATAGACTTGGCAAAGTTTACTAGTGAGGAAATAAAATGGATTATTTCTCTTGAACTGAAGTGTTTTATTTTCTGAAGTTGTTTGACTTAATTATGAACCAGCATCAAAGTTGTTTGACTTACTTATGAACCAGCATCCTGAGGCTTAATTTTTATAATATTTTGGGAACATATGCAAGTAATCAGTGAAGAGGTAAGGTAATGACCTTATAGTATATTGCTGTGTGTTATGTGTCATCTGCCATGGTGTCATAGTAGTGTGGTAATATAGGAGTTGCTGGTTTGCTTCCCACCATGCAGTTATTTATCATTTGACTATTGTGAGTTCTAGAAGATTCTGGGACTTACTTATTTGTGGAGTACTGTAATGTACCAGAACATTTTTGTGTTTACAAATAAAGAAGAATACTCGGCCAAGGCAGGCAATTGAGCTTTATATGATAGTATTGCTTCCAGCTCAGTGGTTAGATGAAGAGTTTATTTGTTGATAGGTGGACAAAAAGCTCAGTTATGTTCAAAGTCTTGTTCAATTGCCTGTCAATGACTACATGTGTTCACTCTGACATAGATTGGTGAAGATGCCACATAGCTGTTGGTGTGACTCCAGTACACCTTCACAAAGGCCATTGTCTTTCACAGGTAGGAACACAGCACAGACATTGTGTTGTCCGTATGATCTGCGTTATCAAAGTACCAATGGATGTGAAAATAGGTAGCATATACACCATGAACCTTGGACCTTGCCGTTCGTGGGGAGGCTTGTGTGCCTCAGTGATACAGATAGCTGTACCATAGGTGCAACCACAAAGAAGGGGTATCTGTTGAGAGGCCAGACAAACGTGTGGTTCCTGAAGAGGGGCAGCAGCCTTTCCAATAGTTGCAGGGGCAACAGTCTGGATGATTGACTGATCTGGCCTTGTAACACTAACCAAAACGGCCTTGCTGTGCTGGTACTGCGAATGGCTGAAAGCAAGGGGAAACTACAGCTGTAAATTTCCTAAGGGCATGCAGCTTTACTGTATGGTTACACGATGATGGCGTCCTCTTGAGGTAAAATAGTCCTCCATTCGGATCTCCAGGCGGGGACTACTCAGGACGACGTCATTATCAGGAGAAAGAAAACTGGCGTTCTACGGATCAGAATGTCAGATCCCTTAATCGGGCAGGTAGGTTAGAAAATTTCAAAAGGGAAATGGATAAGTTAAAGTTAGATATAGTGGGAATTAGTGAAGTTCAGTGGCAGGAGGAAAAAGACTTCTGGTCAGATGACTACAGGGGTTATAAATACAAAATCAAATAGGGGTAATGCAGGAGTAGGTTTAATAATGAATAGAAAAATAGGAGTGCGAGTAAGCTACTACAAACAGCATAGTGAATGCACTATTGTGGCCAAGATAGATATGAAGCCCACGCCTACCACAGTAGTACAAGTTTATATGCCAGCTAGCTCCGCAGATGGCGAAGAGATCGATGAAATGTATGATCAGATAAAAGAAATTATCCAGATAATGGTAAGACAGAGATTTAGGAACCAGGTTTTAAATTGTAAGATATTTCCAGGGGCAGATGTGGACTCTGACCACAATATATTGATTATGAATAGTGGATTAAAACTGATGAAACTGCAAAGAGGTGGGAATTTAAGGAGATAGGACCTGGATAAACTGAAATGACCGGAGGTTGTAGAGAGTTTCAGAGAGAGCATTAGGGAATGATCCACAAGAATGGGGGAAAGAAATAAAGTAGATAAAGAATAGGTAGCTTTTAGAGATGAAACAGTGAAGGCGGCAGAGGATCAAGTAGGTAAAAAGACGAGGGCTAGTGGAAATCCTGGGATAACAGAAGAAATATTGAATTTAATTGATGAGAGGAGAAAATATAAAAATGCAGTAAATGAAGCAGGCAAAAAGGAACACAAACGTCTCAAAAATGAGATTGACAGGAAGTGCAAAATGGCTAAGTAGGGATGGCTAGAGGATAAATGTAAGGACGTAGAGGCATATATCACTAGGGGTAAGATAGATACTGCCTGCAGGAAAATTAAAGAGACTTTTGGAGAAAAGAGTACCACGTGTATGAATATCAAAGAGCTCAGATGGAAACCCAGTTCTAAGCAAAGAAGGGAAAGCAGAAAGGTGGATGTAGTGTATAGAGGGTCTATACAAGGGTGATGTACTTGAGGACAATATTATGGAAATGGAAGAGCATGTAGATGAAGATGAAATGGGAGATATGATACTGCATGAAGAGTTTGACAGAGCACTGAAAGATCTAAGTCGAAACAAGGCTCCAGGAGTAGACAATATTCCATTAGAACTACTGATAGCCTTGGGAGAGCCAGCCCTGACAAAACTCTACCATCTGGTGAGCAAGATGTATAAGACAGGCGAAATACCCTCAGACTGCAAGAAGAATGTAATAATTCCAATCCCAAAGAAAGCAGGTGTTGACAGATGCGAAAAATACCGAACTATCAGTTTAATAAGTCACGGCTGCAAAATACTAACACGAATTCTTTAGACAAATGAAAAAACTGGTAGAAGCTGACCTCGAGGAAGATCAGTTTGGATTCCGTAGAAATGTTGGAACATGATAGGCAATACTGACCCTACGATGTATCTTAGAAGATAGATTAAGGAAAGGCAAATGTACGTTTCTAGAGAAAGCTTTTGACAGTGTTGACTGGAATACTCTCTTTCAAATTCTGAAGGTGGCAGGGGTAAAATAAAGGGAACGAAAGGCTATTTACAATTTGTCTAGAAATCACATGGCAGTTATAAGAGTCGAGGGGCATGAAAGGGAAGCAGTGGTTGAGAAGGGTTGTAGCCTCTCCCCGATGTTATTCAATCTGTATATAGAGCAAGCAATAAAGGAAACAAAAGAAAAATTAGGTGTAGGTATTAAAATCCATGGAGAAGAAATAAAAACTTTGAGGTTCGCTGATGACATTGTAATTCTGTCAGAGACAGCAAAGGACTTGGAAGAGCAGTTGAACGGAGTGGACAGTGTCTTGAAAGGAGGATATAAATGAACATCAACAAAAGCAAAACGAGGATAATGGAATGTAGTCAAATTAAATCAGGTGATGCTGAGGGAATTAGATTAGGAAATGTGACACTTAAGGTAGTAGATGTGTTTTGCTATTTGAGGAGCAAAATAACTGATGATGATCGAAGGAGAGAGGATATAAAATGTAGACTGGCAGTGGCATGGAAAACATTTCCAAATAAGAGAAATTTGTTAACATCAAGTATAGATGTAAATGTCAGGAAGTCATTTCTGAAAGTATTTGTGTGGAGTGTAGCCATGTATGGAAGTGAAACATGGACGATAAATAGTTTAGACAAGAAGAGAATAGAAACAGTGCTACAGAAGAATGTTGAAGATCAGATGGGTAGACCACATAACTAATGAGGAGGTATCGAGTAGAATTGGGGAGAAGAGAAACTTATGGCAAAACTTGACTAGAAGAAGGGATCGGTTGGTAGGACATGTTCTGAGACATCAAGGGATCACCAGTTTAGTATTGGAGGGCAGCATGGAGGGTGAAAATCATAGAGGGAGACCAAGAGATGAATACACTAAGCAGATTCTGAAGGATGTAGGTTGCATAGGTACTGGAAGATGAAGAAGCTTGCACAGGATAGAGTAGCATGGAGAGCTGCATCAAACCAGCCTCTGGACTGAAGAAGAAGAAGAAGAAGAAGAAGAAGAAGAAGAAGACATCTGTACCTAACACAGATAATGCCAAGATATTCACAGTCAGCAAATTTAGTTCATACTAACGTGGGATGGCTATCAATTGTCATTAATGTCTGTTCATCCAGACATGCAAGTAAGTGGGTATGAAAGCATTAATGAGTCAGGTACACATCATGGAACCAGCAGAGTTTTAGGAAAAACTCTGGCCAATATTCAGTGAAAAGGCTGAAGGGATTAAAGTATGTTGCTGTGTATAACGTGGGATTACGTGATATGTCTTCCATATGTCAACTTGTACTTGGGTAGTTCAGCCCAGTAGTGATTTGAAAACAACTGGAAGCTCAAGAGGTGGGACAAATTTCAGGTGGAGACTGAAAAACATTTAGTGACAAGCAGCAGAAGATCTGAATGCTGAAAAACAAATGAAGAATGGAGCCGAATGTCGGGGAGATGATGCAGACAGTATATTCTGTTTTCATACTGTTTCTCATCTTGAACCTGAATATGGCAGAAACTGATGAAATAACACACGTATGGAAGGGTGAAGCAGAGGACATCTGTCAAATGTTTCTTTTGAAGGATGTTACGATGAAAGAGGATATCATCAAATGGTGCCAGCCCATTGAGACAATGCACAGAAAAGAAAGACTTTCAACAGGCTGTCCTGGTCTAGGCTACTCTCCAAAGCGTGACAGTCATTCTACACTGCCAGAGGTTCAAGTTGCAGAAACCAGAAAAATTAATGAGACGACAATCTGCGGAAGTGAGAACTTCATAAGTGAAAGTTCTCAGTGGATGCCAGTTACCAGAATATGAGGCATTCACATAGACATTATCATAGGCAACCAATCGGTTCAGGTGCTAGTAAAGTTTGGGGTATATTGTATTGGTATCAAATGCTTGACATAGAGTGTAACAATACCAGAGAAAGAAAGTTGCTACTCACCGCCATTAAGGCCTTTGTCAGCAGTAGACACACACACGCATGCACGCTGGATTACCATATAGCGGAGATGTTGAGTTGTGATAGGCACAATAAAAAGATTCACACAGTTAAAGTTTTCGGCCATTAAGGCCTTCGTCAGCAGTAGAGACACACACACACACACACACACACACACACACACACGTCTGCAGTCTCAGAGAGCACACACACACACACACACACACACACACACACACACACACACATCTGCAGTCTCAGAGAGCTGAGACCATACTGCGAACATCAGCACCAGTGCATGAGGGCAGTGGCGACAGGGTGGGGGTAAGGAGGAGGCTGGGGCGGGGAGGGGGAGGGATAGTATGGTGGGAGTGACGGACAGTCAAGTGTTGCAGTTTAGACGGAGGGCAGGAGAGAAGGTGGGGAAGGGAGGAGGAGTAAGTAGTGGAAAGGAGTGAAATAAAAGAAATTGAAAGACCGGGTGTGGCAGTGAATTGATGGCTGTTTAGTGCTGGAATGGAAACAGGGAGGAGGCTGGATGTGACAGTGACCTTCGTTGGTCACTGTCTTCACCCATCCAGCCTCCTCCCTGTTTCCATTCCAGCACTAAACAGCCGTCAATTCACTGCCACACCCGGTCTTTCAATTTCTTTTATTTCTCTCCTTTCCGCTACTTACCCCCCCCCCCCCCCCCCCCCCCCGCCCCCTTCTCCCCCTCCGCACCTACTCTCCTGCCCTTCATCTAAACTGCAACACTTGACTGTCCGCCACTCCCACCATACTATCCCGACCCCTCAGCCTCCTCCTTACCCCCACCCAGTCTCCACTCCCATCCTGCACTGGTGCTGCTGTTCACAATGTGATATCAGAGAGCTGAGACTGCAGACATGTGTGCAAGTTACGTTTGTGTGTGTGTGTGTGTGTGTGTGTGTGTGTGTGTGGGTGGGCACGCGCGCGCATGTATATGTGTCTACTGCTGACAAAGGCCGTAATGGCCGAAAGCTTTGTGTGAATCTTTTTATTGTGCCTACCACGACTCAGCACCTCCGCTATATGTGGAGTAGCAACTTTGCTTCTCTGGTATTGTTACATTCCATCCTTGATTTTCCATTGTTTGACTTATAGTGTGGAAGATTGGAGCTCCAGATTGATGAAGCTGTTCCAAGTCCACTCAACAACGATGTTTCTGGAAGAGAGATTTTTCCCCCACCGTCATAAATAAGACATGCTATGGTAAATTGCCTGAACGTTTAGTATAACTGTAAAGTTCTAGTCAAGTGCGAAGATGTGCTTACCCTCGCAAAAGAAATGTATATGCCAGTGAAGATTGTATCGATCACAAGTGGACGAAGAGAGCTCTCGATTGCCAACTTCTATAAATGCTGTCAATGAGTGGTGTCTAGTTTCTAGAGCATTCAAGCCCGAAGTGGATAGGAGGCAGACCCAATGACCAATTGTGAAACACCGTACATATCAACACTGAGGATAATACCCCTCATATCTCAGAACTGGTATAGGGTGCCTCCAGCTCCATCAGTAGGAAGAGGAGTGGATGCCGTGCTGCATCATTCAGCTATCAGAGTGTCCTCAGTCCTCCCCTGTGATCTTCATTTGGAAGAAAGATGACACCTGGTGTTTTCACATCAATTACAGACCGACAAAATCACCAAAAAGTGTGTATACTTGTTGTCATGTGCTGTTTTAAGGGAGTTAAGTATACTTCACTGTCGATGTGGCTGAAGGGGTTGACTGGGAAAATGCTACTTTCAGGGCAACTAATGGTCTCTGTGAATTAAAAACTGTGCTGTTTGGTCTGTCTAATACTCCAGCACTTTGAATGCATAATTGACAACCAGTTTTCACATCTTAAATGGAATACAAAGCGTTGCTAATTGAATAGTGTTGTTTCATTTGAAGAGTGTTTAAGTAGCTGGTGATATCTGCATCACCACTTATATTCCTGCTTTCAGCAATTATTTATCATTTGACATCTGTGGTTTCTAGGAGATTCTGAGACGACTTGTTGACACAATATTGTTGAATAGAAGCACACTCTGATAGGGCAGGCAGTTCAATTCTGAGTGTACTGTTACATGTGCTTAATAATCATGTTTTAAATTTGAAGTGTCATTTCTTGTTTTTGACACTGCTCGTAACTGTTACTTGATTCCATATTGTACATTGCAATATTGACCAATGGTCAGATACAGGCTCTGTTTTCCCATGTAGTGAGATTTCTACAAGGTTATGCGAGTGGTATGTGAGTTATGACGATTTAAACTTGCTCTGGAGATCAAAACGAGGTTGGTAGCCTTTATCAAAATCATTCTACAACTGTAGTAGTAAAGGAAGTTGGTAGATGTTGACATGTAATGTTTCCGTAGCTGACGGTGATGTAATTACATTGCATAGCAAAATTCTGTGGTGCATCACCTGGTGCACACAAATGATGAGAGTGGGTATTTTTTCATGAAAAGAAGAGGGGTAAGAACTATTTGACTTTAGTACTAAAAGTCCAATATAATAACAATCACAGCTTTGATACTGCATTTGTTTAGAAGATACAAAAAATTTCATGCATGTGATCTGTAACGTACATGCTGCCTACAATTTTTTAAATTTAAACTTGAGGATTCAAGAATTTCATGAATAGAGAGTGAAGACAGTGAAGCTTTGAATATGGAAAAGTTTAGTCCATGCAATATTCATCGCATGGCTTAAATTACTGCCTTGATTCTACTTGGTGCCATCAGATTAAAAAGATTACCTCATTTTTTTGGATGATGTGGTAAATCATCACAATAACACACGTAGGAGGCGTCTGTGTTTCTGAAGCCTCATTTTAAAAGAAAAATAACACATGCCACTGCTTTAGGCTTATAAACAGTGTAGAATTTAGTTTCTGTTTCTTACAGTCATTTGCTAAATGCCTGTCTGACTGTAACAGTTGTTGCACTGGCAGCAAAGAGACTGAATTTATGTTCAAACTCATGTCTGACCATTTAAATTTATGATTTGCATGGTTCCTGTTGATCACTTCAGGTGGGTGGTGGTTTATTCCTTCAACAAGTCTATAGTCATTTCTGTATCTCAGCTGTTTTATTAGTGATCCAGTGGTAAACTTAAACAGCACTTATGGATTAGGCTGTTCTGAGAGGCTGATTGCTACCTACAAGGCAGTGTGAGGAGTGATTTATGATTGTGGGACATTTGAACTGCATGTCATGAACTTGCCAGCTATTATTTCCAGTAATTGAATCCTGTTGGTCCAGGTGCTTATTAATTCAAGCAGTTCCTCATTTGGCCTTGTGGAGCTGAGTGTAACCTGTTCCAAACTACACTACCTCAGAAAAAAGTCTGAGGGGTACTAGTAAAAAACCCAGGCCCTTATCTACTGAAGGCAGTAACACTAACCATTTGTCTGTGGAAATATTCAGTGGCATAACCAGGAAATGGGGGGATTGATGGGGGCCTTGTCAGTGCTAAAATTAATCATTATTATCTATTCTCCACTTTTCTTGCTCAATTAAACAAGCCTTTAGTTTGGTACACACCATTTTACAGTGAAAGCAGCATATTTTCTTGAGATATTTTGTAGTTACAGGATGCAACAGTGGAGCTCAGTGGTGTTGAAAGATGTCAGAAATGAGGCAGCCTGTGACTGCTAGATTGATCTTATTGTGACGACTTACCATTTGTTTACATCAGCATCACATAATGTTGCAAAATGTTTTGAAAACGCTGTCTGTCCGACATTTCCTTTCACATGTCTTGTGAAGTTGCTTGTTGCTTCTTGCTTAAATTCACTCCCTGTGACCAGAACTGAATAAATGTTTGTGGAGAGAAATCTTTATGTGCTCTTAATTATTTTATTGATACGTAAATACATATGAAATAAAATACTTTAGGATTAAAGGAGACCACACACCAGAAAGTAGAAGCACTGAGTTGTTGGTAGGCACCACAAAAGCTTGCTGGATTTCAGAGTAGAGTTATAAACTAGAGTAAAATAAAACACACACACACACACACACACACACACACACACACACACACAGACACACACACAGAGAGAGAGAGAGAGAGAGAGAGAGAGAGAGAGAGACCTGTGTCCTTACATGGTGGTGGCTAGACTAACAATGCCAATGTTATTTTTTGGCAGGTGGGCTGGTTGCAGTGGTTGGTGTTGGATGGGTTAGGAAGAGCAAGAGGGAGGTGAGAGGCAGAGAGAGGGACTGGGGTGGGTGGCTAGTGGCATTGAGGTAGGTGGCCAGTTTGTTGGTTAGGAATCGGAAAGGGAGGGGTAGCACAATTGTAGTAGCCTTCGGGAAGCAGCACATGCTGAAGGCAACATGGGCACGTGCATTGGGAGGGGTTGGTTGGTTGATTTGGGGGAGGGGAGCAAACAGAAAGGTAATCAGTTCCACCGGATTAGGGAAGGATTGGGAAGGAAATCGACCTTGTGCTTTCAAAGGAACCATCCTGGCATTTGCCTGAAGTGATTTATAGAAATCGCAGGAAACCTAAATCAGGATGGCCAGATGCATGTTTTGAACCCTTACCCTAACCACTGCTGCACCTCGCTCGGTGCATTTTCAGGGGTCAAAAGGCAGAGGCGGGGGAAACTTGGGTTTAGTGTGCGGGGACAGTGGGGTACCTGAGATTGAGGCCAGGACCAATACAGGAGCAGAGGATGTGCTGCACTGCACGATGTAGGTGCATAGGCACACTTGTCTCTGCGTGTGTGTTTGGGCCGGGGGAAGTTGTCTTTCTTTTGTGTGTGCCTAACAACAACTCAGTGCTTCTGTTTTTCGGTGAGTGGTCACCTTTAATTGTAAATAATTTACATTTTACAGTAACTTTCCTACATCATTTTATAAAGTAAAATGTTTCATTAGGTTTTATCTTATGTATTACCGCTAGTACTTCAGTAGTACTTCAATCCCATATGCAATTAGAACCAAATAAAGACACTGGTCTGACAAAATCTGTACAATTTCTCTGATGTTCCTAACTTATAAAGTCATCACGGATAACACACACACACACACACACACACACACACACACACACACATGTTTAGCCAGAGTAGATCGTTAATTTGGGAATGACACATTATGAGATAATTAACAAATCAGCTTTTAATGTGTGTGTTCTTGAGACCAAATAGAAGTAGTACCAAAATAACTCTTGTAGCGTAGTAGACAGTTTATAACATTCATAATAATAAACTCTCAAATCCATTTTTCCATAACTTAAGTATGCAGTCAACCAGGATACAGATTGTTGGGTTGCCTTTTTTTTATATACTTATGATACTTTTTGTTGTCAGGTTGTCTGGGCCACCAAGGGCCAAACGAGGTGACACCCCTGATGATGATGAGCTCCCTAACAAGGTGTGATATGGCATATTTTGTGTTTGTTTCACATGAGCATATATTTTATTGAAGGATAATTTTGCAGATTGTAAAATGTCAGTTATCTTTTGTTGTAGCCTCTCATATCTTCTCGGGTAATTGCTACACCTAAAGAGTTACCTTCTAGACAGGAAGCTATGGCTGCTCAGAACACTGATGAGTTGAGCAAAGCAAGGTAAACACTAAAGCAAGTTGTCAGTACTGGTGACACAAGTTACTGTAGTGGCCAAGTATTCAGGACCTTAATTACTCATTTGTTTTAATGTCAGCAGTTTAATTGCTAAAAGTTTTTTTAGTTGATGTACATGATTTCTCTGTTATAATAAGCAGTTATGTAAAGGATAGACTGCTTACTCATTGTGTAGGTCACATGTTGAGTTGTAGACAGGCGCAATGAAAATACCGTAGTTCCTGAAGAAGTCAAAAGTAGGTCAAGCAAACAAAAGTACACAGTGGATTAAAACAGATTGCACTGGTCAGTATTTTCGTACAATAAATATAAATGGTGTTCTTTGCTAAGTCATGGATGCTGAATTCGAAAATGAAATTGGTTTTCAGCTATTGGGCTGTTTTCGTGTGACATACTAAACTCTATCTATCAAAATCCTCGAAAATGCTGCAAATTATTTATCCTTATGTGAGTTAAATTAAATATTTGGTAGATCTAATTGTTTAAAAATAATCAAAATACCCTGTCAGTTTAAAAATTTTCGAGGCTGCATTAATAAAAACTAATAAAAACTAGAATGGTAGTGGTTTTAATGCTTCAATTGTACATAATCTCCCCCACATGAGTGCAGTGCACAGAACATTCATAGAACCAGGTGAAATTGTCAGAAAAACAGAAATGATGTTCCACTTGTGCCTCGCATTCACTCATAAAAGAAGGTTATACTTATGCAAGCTTTTGGAGCCAGTGGATCCTTCTTCTGGCAGAAGGGTTGAAGGAGAGGACTGGAGAGATTTAGGAGAAGTGGTGGATTTTAGAAAGTCACCCGGAACTGATTGTTAGGGTTCTTGGAGCTTGTATAAGTATAATCTTTTATGTGTAGTGTTCTCTTGCCACCACTTAGTAGTAGATTTTTTTTTTATCTATCCAGTTACTTGGTATTGTCAAAAACTGATTATTTTCATATGTTCATTCACTTGAATGTTGGTTATGTCACAAAAGCATTGACACTTCATATGAATTTCTGCACTTTTGTCATTTTGTGGTAGTTCCTATTGGTGGTAACTCTCATCATCCGTGACAAACTGAGTTTTGAATGTTGGGCTCCATAAGGTTCCCTTTCTGTGCAGTGACCGTGGAACATAAAATTGTAAAGAATGTAGCAACCAGTCATGGAAACATAATTTACTTATCTTGTTGCAAATCTATTTCAACTGATATCAGTCATCATCGGTGCATTTTTAGGCTATGGGTGGGGAGGAGAGAAGAGCGCTGTCTGGCAGAGCATGCGGGGTCTAGAAGGTGGCAGGACAATGGGAGTAGGGGTAAAGAAGCAGAGGGGAATAGGGGAAAAGAAGCAGAGCGGGGGAAAAAACTGACGGGTGGTTTGGCAGAGAGCAGTGCAAAATGAGTGTGAGGGGATGTGAACTGTGAGGAGGTCATAGGACAGAGGAGGGCTGAAACTGGTGGGTAGAGGGTATGGTGACAATAGGTTATTATAGGTTGAGGCCAGTATAATTTTGGGAGTGGAGAATATGTAGTAAGGGTAACACCCATCTGCACAGTTCAGAGAAGTTGGTGGTGGAGGGGAGGATCCAGATGGCCCATGTTTTTGAGCAGCCATCAAAATCCTGCATGTTGTGTTCTGCTACATGTTGTGCTACAGGTGTCCAGTTCGCTCTTGCCCTGGTGCACTACATGCAGCTGAACATAACATACGTGATCTCAATGTCTGCATCACAACCCAGGCCATCTGGATCCTCTCCTCCACCACTAGCTTGTCTGAACTGTGCAGATGGCAGTTATCTTTCCAAAACATTCTCCGGTCTTGAAATTATCCTGGCTTCAACCTGTGATAATCTGCTGTCCCCCACACCCTCCACCTAACAGTTTTAACCCTCTCTGTCCTATCAACTCCTTCTACTTCACTTCACTTCACGTCACCTCACCCATATTGTGTACGACTCTCTGCCAATGTATCCACCTCTTCTGCTCCATTCATTTTTTGCTCCCCATCTGCCCTTCCTATACGCTCCCCCCCTTTCCCCTACAGCTTCCCAACCCTTCATCAGGTGGCCTTGTTCTGCCAACTTCTAGCCTTGCATGCTTCATCAGACAGTGCTCTTCTCTCCTCCCCACCCATTGCTTGCTATCCTTCCACCTTCCCTGCTCCACTCCAGGTGGCTGCTTTTGTTCAACACAGTAGTTGCAGTCTGGACAGAGCATCTAGAGATAGCGGTCGTGTGTGTGAGGTGTGCCTGCTTCTGTGAATGTGTGTGTGTTTTCCTTTCTGTTCTGAAGAAGGCTTTGCCGAAAAGTTTCTGTTGTGCCTGTCTGCAACTCAACTTATCTTTAATGTGAGTAGCAGTCAGTCCTTTCATAAGTGTTGATATTCCAACCTGGACTTTCTTCTGTTAAAACAAAGGTATTTGTTGACAGAAATAGGAGAATGTTTGGTGCCTTACTTGGGACTCTGCAAAAATTTCGACAAGAAGAAACTAGAATGCGTGACAAAGTAAGTTATACACAGATAAGCTCTATGACCTGATAGGCTGTATAAATTATTCAATGTTTAATGTTTAATTGCTTGTTTCAAGGAAGAGAAAAGAGCAAAGGTAGAGAAAAAACTTGAAGAGAATGCAAAGCGTGAGAAAGAGGAGTTGAAAAAGGAGCGACAAGAACTCTTCCTGGAAAGAAAAAGAAAACAAGCGGAGATAAGAAAAATAGAATTAAAAATGCTTAGGATTAAAGAGGTTAGTTCTTTGTTGTTATTCATTTGTCCTTGTCACATTGTGATACAAATTTCTGCCCTTTGTCAGATTTCCAGTTGTTTTAATTTGTTTATTATTGTTTTGTACCATAAGGGTCAACTTACTTTGCAACTTTTCATTTGGAAATTGACATATGTTGTGTATTTCATTTGGAGAATGCGCAATTATTTCTACAGTCTCCCTTGTAAACTACCCAATAGAATTTGTTTGTGGATATGTACCTTCCTGATTGGAGTCTGTGTCCTGCTCTGATCCCATAAAAAAGATCTATATATGTTTGGAGTCACTGGATACCAATACTATTTCAGAAATCATATTTGTTTTACTGTACTCTCTAAAATTGCTTCTCAGCTTTCTTTGGCTGTGGAGGTGCCTGTCGCTATTGACATATAATTAGAGGCTCATTGCAGTATTGGTCCACTCTACAGTCACTGAGCTACTATCTTTGCTGACAGTGTTTCCATAATGTTTCTTGTTAGATGCTTGATATATCTGAAACTGTGTTTGTTATGAAGGGTTGCTGTACATTTGTTACTAGGAGTTGGTCTCTCATCTTTCAGAAACAGCCCATGACACATTCTTCCCTCCTTGATCTCTTACATGAAAGCATAATGAAAATTTCTTAACCTCCTGCAAAAATGGTGGTACATGCCAAAGAAATTTTTTGTAGTGTTGGAACATACTGCACAGTAACTTGATATGCTGAATAGTTTTATTTGTACAATTATTAAAAATATACGTGTGTTGTGTTTTCATTCAGGTGGATAAGGTGGAACCCTGTGACATCAGAAAATTCCTTGTTTCTGTGGTTTATTACCAGCAGAAATTCTCGAAATATAGTAAAGTTTTATGAGTGTTTGAATTCAACTATCTATTTCTTAAGCATAAATTTGAAAATGATACTTGTGAAGGGCAGTTTCAAATTTGGAAATTCAGATAACAGTATTGAAAACATTTGAGGTGTAGCATTGGACGAGAAATGATCAAAGGTATATGACCTAGCTGACACCAAAGGCAAATCAGACAGTGTGTGGTATGAAACTTCCTGGCAGATTAAAACTGTGTGCCGGACCGAGACTCAAACTCGGGACCTTTGCCTTTCATGGGCAAGTGCTCTACCAATTGAGCTACCCAAGTACGACTTGTGCCCTATCCTTACAGTTTTAGTCCTGCCATTACTTCGTCTCCTGCCTTCCATACTTCAGAGAATCCCTCCAGAACTAAAGCTGTGAGGATGGAGCGTGAGTCGTGCTTGGGTAGCTCAGTTGGTAGCCCACAAAAGGCAAATTTCCCAAGTTTGAGTCTCGGTCTGGCACACAGTTTTAATCTGCCAGAAAGTTTCAGATCAGGGCACACTCTGTTGCAGAGTGAAAATCTCATTCCGGAGTATGGTGAATTTAGATGAAGAATCTGCTATTAAATATATTTTAACAAGGTTTGTGCTGTGTTAATTTGGGTGTGGAGTGGGCGTGGTGGGGGGGGGAGGTAGAGGGGGGGGGGGAATACTCTGTGATCAGGCCCAGAGAATCATGTGATGTCAACTGCCATGTTATCCTCAGTCATATGACATAATTCAGGTGTCGCTTGGAGTTCCATATGATCAACACACTGCTCTTCCAGCCATCATCAGTTATCCAGGCCTTGACACTACTTCTCATTCAAGTAGCACCTCAGTTCACATCATGGAACTGAGTACATTCCATTCCAGTCTTCCGCCAAGGAAAAGTGCATGGCAGTGCCAGAACAGATGTCCTATGCAAGGCAGTTGGAGTTGTTGTCATTGGACTGCGGTAATTGAATATTAACCAAAAGTAGACATAATAAGTGGATCATGTTTGGACCATTCTGAAAACAAAAAAATATATTTGAATGCCAGTTCATTACTATAAATGAAACATGTTCATCCACTTCATGCTGGATGTGAAACAACAATCAAAACAGTCTGTGGTAGTGCTATACCAGTTGAAGTGTGATTGATTTCCAATATTTTCTGTCATCAGTGAGAGTGCCATGGGACAGCAGGTTGTGTTTTTTTAGAAAAAACACTCCATGCAGCAGAGAATGCCATGAAGTTCTACTGTGAAAACTATTTCTATAAGATTTGGCCTAATCTCAGTGGATGACCTTTTGTTTTCTGTGCCTTTGTGTTTGACATCTGTGTTAAATGTAACAGACAGTTGTGCTCATGTCCTCTGCCCAATCTTCAATGCCAAATAGCTTGAGAAAGAGTTGAGAATGGGTAATGACTTGCCCCACCACTTGACTTGCTTGGATGCCAACCACAAAGTTTTTCTACGTACAATGTGCCAATCACGCATTTATCTCAGCAGAAAGATAATAATTCGTAAAAATGTTTTTTTCTTCAAAATATTAGTAGGGTTAAATCAAACAATGGAAACTCAAGGTATGAATATCAACAATGTAGCAAAAGATAGATTGCTATTTATCATAAAGAAGACATGTTAAGCTGCAGACAGGCTCAATTAAAAGACACTTACGTAGAGCTTTCTACCATGGCCTTCATCAACAAAAGAGAAACACACACCATTCATACACAAGCAAGTACACATCATGTACACATGACGGCCACCTCCGGCGTCTTGGGCTGGATTGGTTGGTATGGTTAGCAATTGAGTGAGCGCTTTGAAAGCAGAGAAAAATCTGTAATTGCAAGAGTAGGTACTCATGTTACACTGTGATCTTTGTTACAGCCTTAACAAATGACAGCTGCATGTAACATGACTTAAGTTTTTCACAAACGTTGTACCTCCTAGAGGCATCTGTGTAGCTGGGTTGCTACCATTTGGCAGAGTTAAAAACTGAATTACCATAGGAATATTTATCAGTGTGTACACTTTCCCATTCTGGCACTCTACTGACAATTTTTTGTCATTGGTGCTCTGTGATTTATGTTTGCTGCTTCATTGAGAGAAGTTAGCCTGCAGTTTGCTATGTGTGGTCCAATTTATTTACTTGTGGAGTTGGGCACATGCAGTAAGGCAGTATGAGATATTCATCAACCAGAAAAGGCTGAATGTTGGAGTGCACTCAAATGGAGTGTGTGTCTGAACACTTCTACATGTATGTCCATACTCCGCAAGCCACCTGATGGTGTGTGGCGGAGGGAACCTTGAGTACCTCTATTGGTTCTCCCTTCTATTCCAGTCTCTTATTGTTCGTGGAAAGAAAGATTGTCGATATGGTTCTGTGTGGGCTCTAATCTCTCTGATTTTATCCTCATGGTCTCTTCGCGAGATATATGTAGGAGGGAGCAATATACTGCTTGACTCTTCGGTGAAGGTATGTTCTCAAAACTTCAACAAAAGCCCATACTGAGCTACTGAGCATCTCTCTTACAGAGTCTTCCACTGTAGGTTACCTATCATTTCCAAAATGCTTTCACGATTACTCAATTTTGCTGAAACGAAGCGCGCTGCTCTCCGTTGGATCTTCTCTATCTCTTCTATCAACCCTATCTGGTACGGATCCCACACCGGTGAGCAGTATTCAAGCAGTGTACTGCCTTTGTTTTCGGACTGCATTTCGTTAGGATTCTTCCAGTGAATCTGTCTGGCATCTGCTTTACCTGCGATTAATTTTATATGGTCATTCCATTTTAAATCATTCCTAATGCCTACTCCCAGATAATTTATGGAATTAACTACTTCCATTTGCTGACCTGCTATATTGTAGCTAAATGATAAAGGATCTTTCTTTCTATGTATTCACAGCACATTACACTTGTCTACATTGAGATTCAGTTGCCATTCCCTGCACCATGCGTCAATTCATTGCAGATCCTCCTGCATTCCAGTACAATTTTCCAATGTTAAAACTTCTCAGTTTAAAACCTCTCAATATACTACAGCATCGTGTGCAAAAAGCCTCAGTGAACTTCCGATGTTATCCACAAGGTCATTTATATATATTGTGAATAGCCACGGTCCTACGACACTCCCCTGTGGCACACCTGAAATCGCTCTTACTTCCTAAGGCCTCTCCATTGAGAATGACGTGCTGCATTCTGTTATCTAGAAACTCTTCAATCGAATCACACAATTGGACTGATAGTCCATATGCTCTTACTTTGTTCATTAAACAACTGTGGGGAACTGTATTGAACGCCTTGTGAAGTCAAGAAACACAGCTTCTACCTGGGAATCCGTATTTATGGTCCTCTGAGTCTCGTGGACGAATATCGCAAGCTTGGTTTCACACGATCGTCTTTTTTGAAATCCATGCTGATTCCTACATAGTAGATTTCTAGTCTCCAGAAAAGTCATTATACTTGAACGTAATACGTGTTCCAAAATTCTACAACTGATCGATGTTAGAGATATAGGTCTATAGTTCTGCACATCTGTTCGACGTCCCTTCTTGAAAACAGGGATGACCTGTGCCCTTTTCCAATCTTTTGGAATGCTACGCTCTTCTAGAGAGCTACGGTACACCATTGCAAGAAAGGGGGCAAGTTCCTTCGCGTACTCTGTGTAAAATAGAACTGGTATCCCATCAGGTCCAGCGGCCTTTCCTCTTTTGAGCGTTTTTAGTTGTTTTTCTATCCCTCTGTCATATATTTCGATATCTACCATTTTGTCATCTGTGCGACAGTTTAGAGAAGGAACTACAGTGCAGTCTTCCTCTGTGAAACAGCTTTGGAAAAAGACATTTAGTATTTCGGCCTTTAGTCTGTCATCCTCTGTTTCAGTACCATTTTGGTCACAGAGTATCCGGACATCTTGTTTTGATCCACCTACCGCTTTGACATAAGACCAAAATTTCTTAGAATTTTCTGCAGTCAGTACATAGAACTTTACTTTCGAATTCATTGAACGCCTCTCGCATAGACCTCCTCACACTACATTTTGCTTTGTGTAATTTTTGTTTGTCTGCAAGGCTTTGGCTATGTTTATATTTGCTGTGAAGTTCCCTTTGCTACCGTAGCAGTTTTCTAACTTGGTTGTTGTACCACAGTAGCTCTTTGGTGGACAAAGGCACTTGTGGTGTCCCATTTTTTTTTTTTTTTTTTTTTTTTTTTTTTTTTTAAAAGCAACAGTATCTAAGCATTAGGTGTGCTTGCTTGCGTAATGGTATCTCAAGGGCAGATTAACAGATAATGAAAATTTGTTCTCACTAATCAGTTTTGCTGGCAGTTGTAAATAATTTTGTCAAATTAGTGTATAGGTCAATGTGATAATTGATAAAAATACTATTGGATTTATCTTTTCCATGTTGAAACCTTCTAAGTATTGATTTAAAGCAGATTAAGCTGAATGCTAACTGGAAGTAGTCCTTTGTAAGGTGACTGGCTGCAGTTTTTTCCCTTGCTAATTTTGCACCGATGTAAATTTGTTACTGCAGTCACGGTCCAGTGCGAGTTTAATAGACTAATTGTATGTGACAGCTATCTCAAACCCTCTCCTCACCAACATTGAATGCATACATATGTCAGAAATGTTGAGGTGATCCAAAGTAGAACAGTGACAATTCAAAGAGAATGAATGGTCTTGTGATTTATCTGTAGAGATTGGTCTTTCTGTGTGTTGGACAACCAGAGAGTTGGAACTCTCAGTGGTGAGATAGAAGCAGCAACAAACACGATGTGATTCTATATGTTCAAGCATGCTGCCAAATCACTTTCATTTACTGAAGGTTGATTTCTGATCCGAGGCTCGTGTTGTAATTCCTTGTATACACTGTCTATCCTAAAAGTTCTGAGACTGGCTTTGTTCCTGGTATATAAGCTATGTCAGCACAATAGCTCCTTAGAGCCAATGACAATAAACAAGTGCATTCAACAAGTTAGTTACGAGCAGGCAGCTTTTAGTAATGGATATGTGGCTATAGTATGTTAACATAGTTGTGTCGCAAATCATAGTGGAGCACCCTCCCCATCCGCCCCCTCCCTTCCAAGGGGTTTGCTGCTCTTTGGCAGGCTTGTGCTTGTTTACCACGGGCCCCAGCCTTCGCAGCATCCTTTCCCTTTTGTACTGCATGTCTACCCTCTTCCTATTCTTTATCCCCTCCCCTGGGGAGCATGTCTGGGACGGTTTTGGGAATGTGTTCTGCATTTTCAGTAGCCAATATCAGATCAGTCTCTCCACTGTTTTTCATTCCTTTATTCTTTCTTCGTTCTCCTTCTTCTATCCTTCCTCTGCTTCGGCGTTCGAGGTTCCTTGTTTTCTTCTTCCTCCCTGTGTGCTCCTGAAGGCTGGCCCATGCATCTGATGCATAACAAGTGACTGGGTAATGTGTAATTCACATGCCCAGGTCGACAGGTAGGGATCGCATGTACCCCCTGACACAGGCTGGGCCCAGGGAAGCTTATCAAATTGCCGATTGGTCCCTTTGTCAGGTGTTCATGAGGTGTGACCTGAGGTGTGACCTGAGGTGTGAACTGTCACCGAAGGTGGGTGCACCCCCTCTGAGAAGGGGTCCCAGCTGGAAGCAACACTCCATCAGAGACTCTGGCAACCAAGGGAGATCTTCTCACAATGAGCCAATCATCTTCTTCACACTCAACATCTACTAAATGTAAACTGAATTAGGCTAACGATTCAAAGACCCTCCTAGCTGCACCTCAGTGCCTTGTGGTTTCACATACTGAAGATGGTCAGTCCTGTGATACAGTAAATCTGTTTATTATTCAGAAAGATGTTTATGCAGTTGCCGGCCCTTTGAAATCGTGCTCTTGTTTATGCACTGCTACTTTGCTTTTTGAGACTACTTCTGATTCTGAAGCACAACAACTGCTTGCAGCTTCGCTCCTCCACGACTGTCCTGTTCCTGTCGATGCCCATTGAATGCTGAATTCTCCTCATGGTGTTATTTACACTAGGCTGCTCGATGGTCTGACCGCGGTGAACAGGGTGTCATTGCAGTCCATCGGGTAATGAAAAAGGTAGATGCATCCTTAGTGCCCACACACACACACACACACACTCTTTTTCTCACTTTTGATAGTGTGGTGCTTCCGTCAAAGAGGAAAGCAGGCTATGAAGTTATCATGGTCGTTCTGTACATTTTCCGATGCGCTGCTACCATTGTTATCGTTGCAACCACACTCAAATGTCCTGTTGACACGTGGCCAAATGTGTAGCCTGTGGCAGGGATACTCACTAGGGTGATTGTCTGCCTCCTTCTCCCCACTGTATCAATTGCAGTGGGAACCATGTCACCGCCTCCCGAGATTGTCCTGTGTATATCGAAGAGCGGGCCGTCCAGGAGATCTGGGTGAAGGAAAAAGTACCTTACCTGGTTGTTCGCTAGTTGTTGGCTAGTCAGAAACACTGCGGTCTCCCATCTGGCACTTACACTACTGTTCTTTCTACATCTCGCTCCACGAAGGATGTGGCCATCCAGACACGCAACCTCAGATTCAGCACTGCAGTTGTAAAATCACCTGTTGCCATGGTAGCATCCCCATCTCTTCCTCTAGTTGTGCATCAAGCCATAAAACTTTTGCCTCGCAGAGTGAAGTCATCTGTTACACAACTGGCAGGCTGGAAAGGACAGAAGGAATACTCCTGCAAAGACTTACATCCCTCTGGCGAACAACCATCTGAATCTTCACCTGCCAACCCTGAAGGTTCCAAGAAATCAATCAAAGGCAAACGGTCTTCTCCTTCGCCGATTCGTAGATCCTCTTCAATGGTGTCGCCGGTGTGCACTGCCAATCGTTTTCTGCCCTGGACTCCTCCGCAGACAGACAGAAGGAGATTGTTAATGCCTCTGTAGATTTCATGGAGCGGGATCCTCCAGCTTCTGTACTCTGTGGCAGTGAGTCTTTGAAGGCTGGCACTCGGCAGCCACTAAGGTGACGCTCCTTTATTTTTTTCTCTCCTCCCCTTTCCTTTCATGACTCTCCTCCAGTGGAACATTCGCAACCTTTGATCTGACAAAGAGGACTTGTGGTTGCTCTTGGAATCACAGCATCCGCTTGTTCTCTGCCTCCAGGAAACAAAACTGTGTCCTCACGACCACTTCAAGCTCTTACGTTTCTTCCCGATCTTCTTTGACCCTTCCCCCTGTGGATGGCATTCCATCTCATGGGGGAGTCATGCTGCTCATCCGGTACGATGTTCATAATCATCCCATCTCCCAGACTACCCTGCTTCAAGCTGTTGCAGTCCGCATTTTCCTTCCTCACTTCACCTTTTCCCTTCATACCTTTTACATCCCTCTATCATTCGGTGTCACCAGGGCAGACTTTCTCCAGCTTATTGGGCAAGTCCCTCACACCTTTGTGCTGCTTGTTGACTTAAATGTGCACCATTCCCTTTGGGGCTCTCCCAAAACCTGTCAGAGAGGTGCCCTCTTGGCTGACCTTCTCAATCAAATTAACCTCACCTGCCTCATCATGGGAGCATCCATGTTTCTTTCAGACTCTGCACACACCTATTCTCATTTGGACCTCTCCTGCACTGTCCACCTTGCCCATCATCTCGAGTGGTAATTCTCTCTGACACATACTTGAGCAACCATTTCCCGTGTCCTATCCATTTTCTGATCCTACCCTATGTAAGTGCACACTCAAATTGCAGCTTTCTAAGGCTGACTGGAGGCTTTGCTCTTCCCTGGCGATCTTTGACAAACAAAATTTCCCTGATTGTGATGACAAGGTAGAATATCTTAGAAATGTTATCCTTACTGCTGCAGAACGTTCCATTCCTCACACTTCCTTTTTACTGTGGCGTGTCTCTGTCCCTTGGTGGACTAAAGCATGTTGTGACGCAGTTCACATGTGGAGACATGCTCTCCTCGATTTTAATCGTCATCCTATGATGGCAAATTACATTCGTTATAAACAGTTGCATGTGCAGTGTCATTGCATTCTTCGGGGTGGCAAAAAAAAGCTAGCTGGATTTCCTTTATTAGTTCTTTTAAGAGTTCCACTCCCTCTTCCGCCATATGAGCCAACCTCAGATGACTCTCTGGGACCTAGGTCCATTCCCAAATTTCTTGCCTGATAGTAGCGGATGTCATAGTGGACCCTATTGCTATCTCCAACACCTTTAGCTGCTACTTCGCGGTGATTTCGAGCTCTGCCAACTATTGCCCTGCCCTGCCTTTGTCCATCAGAAATGAGTGGAGGAGGCTTGGGTGATACCCTTCTCTTATCAAAATCGTGAGTGCTATAATGCCGCCTGTACTACGAGGGAGCTAGATCAAGCTCATACTTCATCCTAATCTTCCGCTCCAGGGCCGGACATTGTTCACATTCAGATGTTGCAGAACCTTTCTCTTGCGGACAAGCACTTTCTTCTTCATATATACAATTGGATCTAGGCAAAGGTTACATTTCCCAGACTCTGGCGTAAAACCACTGTCATACCCATACCTAAGCCCGGTAAGGACAAATACCTTCCTTCTAGTTATCCTCCATTTCTGTCAACATCTGTGTTTGCAAGGTGATGGAATGTATGATTCATGCATGGTTGGTGTAGTGGCTCAAGTCTCGTAATGTACTACCTGCACAGTGAGGATTTTGAGTACGCCATTCTGCTGTTGACCATAGCATCATTTTGTCAACCCATGTCATGAATGGTTTTCTCTGGAAATACCAGACTGTGGCCACGTTTTTCGATTGGGAGAAAGCCTACGACACCTGCTGGAGGACTGGTATCTTCTGTACTTTCTACACGTGGGACTTCCATGGCTGCATGCCCTGTTTCCTTCAAGAAGTTTTAAAAGACCTATTTTTCAAGGTACGTGAGGGTTCTGTCTCACCGGATCTTTATCCAGGAATAGTGAGTGCCTCATGGTTCTGTCCCGAGTGTCATCCTCTTTGCTGTCACCATTAAATCTTTTATGGCCTTTCTCCTGCTGGGCATTTTCAGCTCCTTTTCCATTGACGATTGTGCAGTCCATTGCAGTTCTCCATGGACTTGTCTCCTTGGGTGGCATCTTCAGGTATGTATCAGTTGTCTTCACTGAAGGGGCATTGACAATGGCTTTCGTTTTTCCACTGACAAAACCGTTAGGTGAATTTCTAACAGTGCAATTGGTTTCTTCCACCATCTTTACACCTTGGTGCTGTTGCTCGTTCGTTGAAACTACGAAGTTCCTGGGACTCGTGCTTGATAGGAAACTTCCTTGCTGCTCCCACTTATCCTACCTGGCCACCGGCTGTATGTGGTTCCTAAGTGTCCATGTGCCCTCAGTAGTACTCCCAGGGGAGTGGATCAGATCAGGCTCTTCCATTTTTACCGGTCCCTTGTCCATTCAAAACTGAGCTGTGGGTGTTTTTGTGTATGCATCTGCACGCCTGTCCCTCTTACGCTGTCTCAATACTATCCACCATTGTGGCATCCGTTTGACCACTGGGACCTTTCACACTACCCCAGTTGAGAGTCTGTATGCAGAGGATACCAAACCACTGCTGTCATACTGCTGTGACTTTCTCCTCAGCAGATACACATGCCATTTGTGTGCCATTCCTAGCTACGCATCCCATACCTCCTCTTCGATGACTCCTTTGATTGCCAGTATTTGGCATGTCCCTGTTCTTTGTAACGTCCTGGAGCTCGCTTTCGGCTCTTGCTCCGGCAGCTTAACTACATGCTACCTGTCACTTTCGCAATGGATGTGAACCCTTCACTAGCTTGGCTTCATGTGGTGGCCTGTGTTCACTTTGGCCTTTCTAAGGACACTACTCCAGCCTCACTCTATTGCCATAATTTTCACGACCGTCGCATGGAATTTAGTGATAGTACCTTTGTGTACACTGATGGCTCTCAGACTGACGTGATGTTGGGTGTGCCTTCGTTATTGGCTCTGACGATTTTTGGTATTAGCTTCCGTAACAATGCTTAGTACTTAGAGCAAAGCTCTTTGCCCTGTATCAGTCCATTCAGTACATCTGGCTCAGGCTTTTCAGTTGTGTCATCTGCTCCAGATGAGCAACAGCACCAAGGTGTAAAGATGGTGGAAGAAACCAATTGCACTGTTAGAAATTCATACAAACGGTTTTGTCAGTGGAAAAATGAAAGCCATTGTCGCTGCCCCATCAGTGAAGACAATCGAGACATCGCTGAAGACACCACCCAAGGAGACAAGTCCATGGAGAACTGCAACAGAATGCAAAATTGTCAATGGAAAGGGAGCCAAAAATGCCCTTGTTAGCGGGTTGTGTCACTTTGGCATCACCACTGGTTCTCTCTTCAGGGAAACAAGCTCAGGGAATTTAAGCCTCTTCCAGTGGCTTGGATGACTTGCATTTGGCGCACTCACCACGAGGAGATCATTTTAGCTACGTGCAGATTATACACTGTCTTTTTAGCCATTAGCATTTGTTAAGTGGTGCTCCCCCACCACTTTGTGCTCATTGCCCTCAACCTTTGATGGTTTGCCATTTCCTAACAGAATGCCCTTTTTTGAACCACTTACGTTCTCATTTATGTTTGCCGCCTCTGAGTTAACGGCCGTTTTAGCGAATGAAGTGTGGACTGTTGACTGCGCTTTACTTTTTATTCATACCAATATGGTGAAGGACATTTAATCTTTAGTTCAGGACCTCCATTTCTGTATGGCCTATTTGTGGACTTTTCTCCAAGTCCCTGTTTTTAGTCATCTTTCCTTCTGTCAATTGGGCTTAACATCTCCAGAATGTTGCGAAAAAGAGGAAAATTTTGTGCAAAGATTGTCCCATGCAACTTGACCTCAGATCAAAATGATACAAAAGGACACTTGCTGCGACTTGGCTGAAGTGAAAATTGCAGTCGATTCTTGTCTGGAAAAAATTGTCAAAGGTGATGACGCTTCGTCTTACCAATACAAACCTACCAAAAATGACAAAGTGCCGAAATTCACGTGAAGGTCAATGCTTTGACGACATAACCAACATTCAAGTGAATGTGATGCATAAGTTGAACATCATTTCTGATTCTTCGACAATTTCACATGGTTGTATGAATGTTTTATGCACTGCACTAGAGTAGGGAAGATTATATACAACAGCTGAAGCATTAAAACCACCATCTTAATTTTCTTCTAGTTTTTATTAATCCAGTCTCAAAAACTTTTTGAACTGACAGGGTATTTTGATTACTTTTTGACAATTAGATCTGCCTAATTTAATTTAACTCGCATAAGAATTAACAGTTTGCAGCATTTTTAAGGATTTTGATTGATAGAAGGTAGTATGTTGTAAGAAAACAGCTAACAGCTGAAAAACAATTTCATTTTCGATTTCCCACTTGTTGTAAGAAAATACTGAACATTGTAATATGTTTTAATGCACTATGTTCTTATGTTTGCTTGACCTACTTTTAGCTTCTTCAGGAACTAAGTGCAACTCACTTCATTGTGTCAAGTTTAATTTTTTACTTGGTAGGAAACATGGAAACTAGGATTCTCAGAGGAAGTAAGTTCACTGTAAAAGTCAGGGAAGTGTCAAGGAATTCATAAAGTCTTGGAATTTGACTGAGAGACATTAAAGTTAGTTGAAGTGTTCATTGATGGAAATACATGTTCAGAGTCATTTTGTTAAAAATAACTCAGTTTCTGCTTCATATGAAATTGGTTGTAGAGTCACATGTTAGAGAGAGAGAGAGAGAGAGAGAGAGAGAGAGAGAGAGAGTGTGTGTTCAGTCCACATTTAAACACACGTAGATATTCAGGTTTTGGTTCCTTTGCTACTTTCAGGCAAAGTAGTATTGTGCAGACTTTCTCGCAGTGTCTTGCTTAAAGTTTAGTGAATGTAGTGTGAAGACCACCTAGTTTGAAACAATATGTATAATTACTATCAACCTCTATTGACATTAAATTCCTGCAACAATAGTTTGGATTCCATGGAGGTTTTTCATATATTTGAAGTTATCACATAGTGACAGGACCTGGCATGGAATGCTGACAGACACCAGTAATGGAGGAATTTCCACAAATGACAAGAGCTTACACAATTCTTGATAAAATTGTAAATCCTCCTGCTAAACATGGAATTATTATTTATAAGTGAGGTGGAACCTCAAAAAAAATTTCATTTCTGTCCATGAAAATTGGTAAAAGTTACTCTCACTTGCATTAAAAATTGGCTCAGAGAAATTTGAAATTTCAGGGACATCTTTTGCTGAAACATTTTTGCCGTCCTGCTTTAGCATCAGTGTCCTTCATGTCCCCCCCCCCCCCCCCCCCCCCCTCCCCACAATATAATTTTATTAAACATGTTATATCTGTGGATATCTTAATAATTTATATTTTTATTTTTAGCAAGATGAATGGGAAAGTAAACATAGACATCTTCTAAATTTTATCCAAACAAAGGCAAAACCTCACATTTTCTACCTTCCAAGTACACACAATACGAAAACAGAAGAGAGGCTTGTAGCTAGCCAGAAGTTGGTTGCAAGTAAGTAAATAATTATTTATTATGCTAATGCTGTATGTTTTCTAAGCCATGTAGACCATTTTCAGTTTTGTTTTGTAACAGACATAGTTTTTATCAGGAGCATATCATTGATGTGAATGGAGTGTTTTGTACAACTACCATGCTTAAAATTTGAAGTGATATAGTGCTGTATGTGCATTTCCTTCTTTATTTGAGCAGAAATGATTGAGAAGAAAAGGGAGGAAGTGCGATTGGAACTGGAAGCAATTGAGAAGCGTGGGAGGTGGAGGCAGGGCTTAGGGGATCAAGAGGGAGGGTTAGCCCAAGAGGCAAGTGATGATGAGCAAATGGATAGCCTTGAAGTAGGAGATAAGGAAAACCGTTTGCAGAGTGTGGGTAAGTTAATCAGTGCTTTGAGTTTCCGTAAGTTTTATGTTGTTGTTTTAGTCCTCAGTCCAAATACTAAATAGTCTTTCACTATATAATACATGTGAGTTGAGTATCTTAATTATAAAAGTAAATGATACATGTCTGCTGTGCTAGATCTGAGCTACAGTATGTTGATGCAGTTGCTGTTGAATTTGAGGAACTGATTATATTTAAATGGTATTTAGTGATTGCAAGTGATTTTTTAAGTTGAAGAACTAAATGACCACATAAAGTCTTACACATGAAAAAGATAATAGAATCAGATGTTTGTAGGAATGTGAAGTGCTCAAAATAATAAAGATATGAAATGGTAGAGAGTGTGGGTGAGAGAAATCTGAGATAAACAGTGGAGTGGGAGGTTATATAAGTGAAATTTTAGTTGCTGTCTGCTAGCTTATCTCAAAATCTGCACACTGGGTACTCTGCAGATTTCACTTGTTGACCATCCCAAGAAGATAGCATATGGAGGAGAATAGAGTAGCCATACTTTTATGAAATAATACTGTCTGCAGTAAATTGTGTACTTGTACATGTACCAAAATGTACAATAATTGTGTTGAGTGGCATTTGGCCCAATATCTACATCTGTACTCCACAAACCACTTTTTTCTTTGTGGTGGAAGGTAATTAGTGCACCACTGTCACCCCAACCCCACCCCCCTCCGCTTTCCTGTTCCAGTTGCAAATGGTCCGATTGTTGGTAACCCTCTGTGTGAGCTCTGATATGCTTATTTTGTGTTCATGATCTTCGTGTGATATGCAGGGTATTGTCCTCCTACATCCCCCCCCCCCCCCAAAAAAAAAAAAAAAAAAAAAAGTTGACAAGCTTTAAGGGCAAGTTATTTATGCAAAAATAAGAAAAAAAGTCTAGTAAACATGTGCTCCAAAATGTCTACCTTAAGAACTAAGTTGACAAGCTTTAAGGGCAAGTTATTTATGCAAAAATAAGAAAGAAAGTCTAGTAAACATGTGCTCCAAAATGTCTACCTTAAGAACTGTGAGCATTTATTACTCTACAATACTATGAAACAGATCTCTTCTACTGAAGTGACTTCTGCTTTCCATATTTTGGAAGGACCAAACCAAGGAAAAAAATGTCCAGTAAACATGAGGTCTAAAATGCATACTTTAAGAGGTCTGAGCATATGTTCATCGTCGCTAGTGTGAAACATACCCCTTCTACTGAAAAAGTGCTCATAACTCTTAAGGTATGTGTTTTAGAGCCCATGTGTACTAGACAATTTTTTCTTGTTTTTGGTGGTAGGGGCCTGCCCTAAAGCTTTATGGAGTTGTACAGATTTTTCATAAAATGTTGGGTGACTGCCAGATATCTGCTACAAGAAGTGGCAGATATCTGACAGTTCATCTGATATTGTATGGAATAGCATATTGGTTGACTCTTCTAGGAGTGTAGGCTCTCTAAATTTTAATGGTAAACCACACCGTGATGTGGAATATCCGTTTTGTAGCTACTGCTACTGGAGTGGAATGAATATAGTACTAAGGTGTTCAGTTGTAGAGGTTACTGCAGTCTAATAGGAAGTCAGCACCATGGTATTTTTTGCATTTAACAGATATTCAAAGCTTTTGCCATGTCAAAACGGCCAAGAAGTTGCAGTAGAAAGTGCAGGATTAATCAACAGTTGAATCCTGAACCCTTGGTATTGTGGGGTGACACTTAACCACACTAGCCACTCACCCTTACTAAAGGCAGTGGCTAAGATATAAATTGCAGTACTGTAGAGTCCTGGTAATTTGAGCCCTGGTATTTTGAGATTCAATGTAATTCAAGCTGGGATTAAGAAAATTATAAGTATACATAAAACTACAGTAAAAACTAGTTTTCATGTTGTCCACATGTACATTTTATGCACTTTGAATGTTTTACATTTCGAACTTTCGTTCAATTTTCCATGCACAGTGCAGGTAAAACTGTCCCACTTAGGGTTTTTGTTCATAATGCACAGAAATAACCTTGACCTCTGACTGCTAATGCATTTTTATTACAGATGGACAGGTACCCATTAGGTTTCTAGGGAGTGCATTTGCACTTTCTTTGTTGACCATTCACTAATTGGTACTGGCTGACTAGCAACAGTGGTTGTTAAATACAGTATGCCTAAGTAGCAATACAGTACACCCTTTTACAACATTGGCTGAAATTGTTGTATGTACTGTCATTGGTTGTGTAGTAACATCTATACGGTAGTGAGCCCACCTGCATCATGTTAATTTTAAAGTATGTACGGCGTACTGTACATTTATAACTGGTTTGCTTGAACCAGTTTGCACTCAGAATCAGACTGACTGTAAAATTGGGCAAATACTCAACAATAGCGTACATTTCTGCAGGAGTGGCTAAAAGCCTACATTGGGGCCAGTGGCATACTTAAGTGTTAATGTGCAGCAATGTTGTTGATGCTCACCATGTGGTATGACTGGAACAATATGTGGTGTAGGCTACTGGTTCTAAACAATCAATAAAAGAGTGGCAGGCAGATGATATATTTGGAAACAAAAGACATTGTAACATTCTCACGTCAGTAGAGAAGTGAAATCCTTAAAGTGTTCAGAAAAAGAAAATGGCAACATATTCAAAAGAATCAGCTGAATATCTGTGACAGCTAAGTTTCACAGCTGTCTTGTTAGTATGATAACGATGATGATTAAAAATAGAGACATCACAGACAACAGTCTAAGTAAACAAGAAAGGCAGTGAAGATAAAAATTAATGTAAAAAATTTCTTTTTTGTTTATTTTATTTCTCCTTGTATTATTGAAATATAGACCTGACTGTCTACGTTTTGTAGACATTTTGTAACTTGGCTCAATACCGTATATGCTTTGTTTTTGGGTGTTTGATTCAGTTTTTTTGCAGTATGTAGAAATGATCTAGTGGATGACCTCAGAAAGTTTGAGGCTTTTCGCAGACAATACTGTTGTCAATAGGAATTTTGCAACACCAGAAGGTTAAAATCTTTCAGTGTTGCAACCTTCCTATAGACAACAACATTGTCTACAAAGTGCAGGAAGACCTGCGAAGGATTGGTGGTTGGTACAGGGACTGGCAGTTGACTCTGAACGTAAATGAATGTAACATGTAAGTGTGTTAAGAGTTCCATCACTGTTTAGCTATGCTGTTTGTGGAACTCAATGGAAACATTAACAGCTGTAATATATCTAAGTGTGACCATCCAAAGTGACATAAAGTGGAATTACCACATAAGACAGATTGTATGCAAACCATATGCCAGGCTGAGTGTCATTGGAAGAATCTTAAGGAAATATAATTCATCAGCAAAAGAAGCGGCTTACAAAGCACTTGTTTGGTCAATTTTGGAGTGTTGTTCATCAGGCTTTGACCCTTATCAAGTATTATTAACAGGAAAGAAAGAGAAGATTCTACCAAAGTGAGATGTTTCGTCATGGAATTGTTAGTAAGCATGAGAGCATTTTGGAGATGCTCAGCAAACTCCAGTGGCAGTTGCAACAAGAGAGGTGTTATGTATCGTTGGGAAATTGCTGTTGAAGTTTTAACAGCCGATGTTGCAGAATAATTGGGCAACATGTTACTTCTCCTGCATACATACTGAACATGATTTTGATGGAAAAAAAAATCTAGAAAGTCTGCTTCATATAGCTGTTCATCAACAGTCCTACACACGTCATTTTAAAATTTAACAGAGAAGGGGAAAAGGTGGTAATGAAACCAGAGGTGTCCTGCACCGCAAACTGTAAGGTGGCTTGTGGAGTATAAATAAGATGTAGAGGTTTCCTATTGTGTTAACTTTATTTAATGCTTTCATTCTGACACAATACCCATCACCATCCTTGAAGTTAGGATTCCAGAACCCTTAGTGCGAGTGTGTTATACTCTCATTAGATGCTGTGAATTGTATCATTATCAGTTTAATAGTTTGTCTACTGATAAAACATTTAAAAAAAGAGTTGAGCTCCATATGTTGTTAACAGATCATGTGTAATTTCTGCTTTTTAACTAACCATGTCCAGTAAGTGTAGACAAAATGTAGCATTTTGTACGAATATATTAACATACAGCACATTTAATATCTAAACTTGGAAATTAGTGGTGCCATAAATCTCAGTGTGTAATATTTGTACTTGTATGCAAATTCCCAGGTGAAGTAGCAAGCTCATATGCTGGTCTTCTTATATCAAATACTACAATAGTATTTGATAAATGCTGCCTTAGTTCATGGACAAAAAGCAGTGCGTCCAAATTTACTATATTTGTATTTTTACATTGAATGCCCTATGAACCCTTTCCATCATAGACTGATTTCATTAGGCAGATGTCTCAAGTTGTACTTAACTTTACCTTGTTCAGCTAAACTATATAATTCATTGCCATTCTTTATACATATGAATGATTATAGCCATATATACTGTTATTGACATTACTGTTGCCACTGTAACTGTTACTGCAACTTTAATCTGACATTTATTTTGCAGGTGGTGAAATGAATGTTAGTATAATTGAGAGTGTGGTCAAGGTACCAGGATCAGGTAAGGAAGGGGAACATTACCGTAAGAGTAAAGATAATGAAAAGTTAGGCTCAAGGGACTCAAAATCTAAAAAGGTAGATATACAGTACAAAAAAGAAGGTGGGAGGGAGGAAAGGGAGGAGCCTATGGATGATGAGTCTGAGCATGAGCAGGATGATAAAGATGATCAAGATGATCAAGATGATCAGGATGATCAGGATGATGAGGAATCAAATGAAATTAGTGGGGAAGTTGAGGATGGTGAAGTAGAAATAAGGACAGTTATAAAAAGAGAAAAATCAGTGGAGGAAAATAGTACGACAAATGAATAAAATATTCGTGTTTGTGCAGAAAAATTTAAGGCTGATTTCTCAAAGCTATTGAGGAAAGACACCAGTCCAAAATTGCAGGCAGGGCAGCTGCAAGATGTATTAATAAAGATGGGTTGTACAAATTTCTTTTGATAGTTTTGTATTATGTATAAATTGACAAATTTGTGGATTTTTATTAAATTTCAGTCTTAATTTCCCATAGATTTTTGAGCAAATTTGGCAGGGTAATGTTGCCTTTCAAAATTATTCTCTGCAAATTATACAGCCTTATTTAGTAAGAAAATTGACGAATAGGAAAGGTAAGTATCGTGTGAGGGTGCTGTAGTTACAAAGATGTGGTGGAGTGTGAAAATTGTTTGTGTGTAAGGTGCTTGTGTGTGAGTTTTTGATGGACTATCATTCCTATATTTACCTCTAAACTTTTTTTTTCCAGTAGTTGAGTTGATTCTTGCTTCTTGTCCTTTGTTTTGTTATGATAGTGGAAAGAAAATAAAATTATATTCTGTGCACAAGTGGAGTGTGAGATTAGTGCAGTTTTGTTTTGAATATAAAACTTATTTCCAAAATATAAGAAATATCAATTCAGAATTTACTTTGTCATGTTCACCTTGGTGCTCATCATTCTTTTAACTGAATATTGTCCGTATGATGACATGTGAATGATTCAGGTGAGTTTTTTGAGTACAGTGCATGTAACAACGAAATATTGTAGATTCCAGTGCAACAATCACTTCAGGAACAAATAGCCCATGTTCATGTATCAGTTCCTTGTGGTTACTGTACACAGGAAACTTTTACAATACACTCTCATGACCAGTTGAATCTTACATTGCACAGTTCAGCAGGCAAGATGATTTTAAAATAGAACTTAACTAGATTTATGAGAGAGGTTGCAGTTCCTTGCCATCTTTGGACAGGGAGGGGAAATTTTTCAGCTTAGGTATTATTGGAAATACCTGTTAAATTATGCCTTACAGAAGTCTTTTCTACCATATTGGTGGTACAATGACGATGTGTCAAACTGACTGAACAACTTCAAGCTACAGTCCTTACTTTTGTTGTCTTATCATGCTGCTGTTACCATAATGGTAAATTTTTTTACAAAGTTCATGCAAGGTGTTACATTAAATTTTATTCTAATGATTCAGTTTTATATGATTTTGTTATTTTCACAGAACTTAACAGAAATTTTTTGTATTTGAAACAGTATTTATGCTTTGTTGCCATTATAATGGAATATACAAATTTTTGTTAAATATTCAAATTCACTGGCATAGTAATTTGTTTTTAACTGCAAAAAAATTCATTACTTTTGGAGATGAGTAATGTTCATCTTATGCTAATCATTTATGATTTGTAACTGCTGGACATTATATTCAAGAAAAAATATTTTTTTGTTTTAAAACCATGCATATTGCTACTTTTTGAAATAAACGTTTTAAAGTATATTGTGATTATATTTGGGCGTGTTTTGGTTATTTTTCATCTTAATAATATGCTCTATCCTCCTTCCTTCCCCACTCCATTCTATAGATTTGCAAGTACAAATTTTTTCTACTTGCACTTGCAATATGATAAAAAGTATATTTTAGACACTTTTGTAAGAGACTAAAAACACAGTCACTGTATATAGATAACTATGTTTCCAGTGCTCAGTGAGTACTTCAGCATTATACTTCGAGAGGTCAGAAAGTCATTAGAAATTACACCATTTTCCTTTGTATTGTCATGTGGACGCAACATATAGAATAACTTTTTCTTTATTTAGACTAGTACTTTGAGCCAAGTTATATAATTCGTGCTTCATAATATCAAGTGCCACTTGTATGAAAATCGCTGACAACATGTCAGTTTTGATCTTAGTTTCAAAATTGAACTCTGTCCAGGACATCAAGCTATTATATAATTCTAACCTTGAGTCCACTTACAGAGGTTCAGTGTTGTTCTACATTAGCATGAAACATGCTTGACAACACTGCATAAATCAGCTATCAACATGATTATAACACTTGGACAGCAGCAGATATTAATCATACATTGCAAATACACAGTGAAGGAAAGGTGTGGAAAGAAGATCCTCTTGACTTTAATTCACAGAACATAGGGACAAATTGACTTGAAATGTTTGAAAATGTTTTATGACAGCATTATGAAAAGGATGAAGGAAGTGTATGGGCAGGACACAGTATAATTTAAGTCACATTTTACAATTAACTACATTTAATATCTGTGTAATCACATGTACTGTGTAAATGGAGTAAAAATGATGTCAGAAGTTTTCAGTGTTGAAATGCATAAAACTGGAAACAGTCATTTTTGTCAGATCTCCTGATACAGAAAATGGGTGGAAGCTAATTGCAGGTCCGAAGCCACAATTTATTCCTATTTCCAACACGTAGGACGACAATGAAAATTTTCCAGTTTGCTGCATGAAAGGTAGTTTATAATATTACTCATTATGTTCTTGTTGTAATAGAGATTTTAATAATGCTGAAGCCTGCAGTTGATTCACGTCAGCAAATAAGTAGACTGCTGTAACTTCCTATGATTGTCTGAAAGTGAAGATGGAAGGTGTGTTTATGTTAGGTCAGTAAGAATGAAAATGACGGTTAACTAATGGTAATATGTCGCTTATTTTGAACTAAAAATAACCTCTAATTACAGGCAGATGCACAGAACAAGAACTAGGATTTTGTTGTAGAATTTGCACTGTCAGTCATGTCCCAAAAATAAAAACAGAAAACATCCTTCATGTGAAATGCCAATTTGCTTACAGTGCCTCGAATGCGAACGTTATATAAAAGTACAGTATTGCATGGAGACCAGCAAATAAAAATGGTAACACTGAAAATAGATAGAGAAACTAAAGAACTGGAACAAAAAGAAATGAACAGATAAATCAGGCTTTTAAACTGACACTTTGTAAATTCATTCCAATTTTGTAATTTTTTTTGTGTAAATATATTGGTACTAAATATCACCCTCATTGCAGTGTGACTGCTGTTAGCACCATTTTCTGTTGGTACTGGAATTCCTTCACAGACTCTTCTCCTATCAAATAAACAGATAGTATCATCCATTTCAGGCTCCTGATTCGATGCTTAGACAGCTGTATTGTATTATACAGGTCAAATGCTGCAGCTATAATAACTGCCACAGGATGTAGTTTTACTCTGAGTCCTAAACTTGAACAGCTCAGTAGCATTTTGCACACTGACAGACATTGCCAGAGGCAAAAATAATGGCAAGTGGAAAAAAAAAGAACTGGCATAGAATTGTACCTATGACCCTGATGAAAATAATTAATTTTTGGTAACACCATATATTATAGCCAGGACTTCTTTCTCCAGCAGACTGTAATTTATCTGAGCACTGTCCAAAGTTTTGGAAGCAAGTGTGATGGGAGTGTTTATCAATTTTGTCTGATAAAACTGCCCCAGCGCCATGGGACGAGGCATTGACTCCAAGCACAAGTGGTTTGAGCGGGACATAATGTATCGGACGAGGTTGATGAAGCAAAGCATTTTCAATCTTTGAAAAGCTTGGTTGCAGTCTTTTGTACAGTGGAGTGGAAATCTTTACATCTGACATGGGAAATTTGTGTTGCATTAGGAATGAACTTTATGTAGCAAGTCAGTTTTCCAAGAACAGCCTGCAGTTCATGTAAATTCCTAGGAGATGGCAACTGCTGAACTGCTTCCAAACGTTTCATCGAAGGACAAGCACCAGTGGCGTCGGTGATATCTCCTAAAATTTCTGCAAGCTACATTTGAGGCTCACCTTAGTTAAAAATTGAAAAAGACAGTCCAGATTTTTAAGGTGTTTTTCTGGTGTTTGTCTGGAGACAATGATGCCGTCAAAGATAATTAAAACAAAAAGGCACCTTGGACATTATTTGTTTGAGAAAGTTTTGAAACAATGCAAGTGTGGAAGCAGTTCTGAAAGATATGCTTTGATATTCAGACTAGCCAACATGAGTAACTGTCCTCCCACTAGCTCATCCAAAATTTCCTCTAGACGTGTGAGTGGGCAGGTATCAATGACTGTGAACCTACCATCCATTTGAAATCCGCACAAGGATGTATCTTCCCATTTGACTTATGAATGATGACTAAGGGTGATGCCCACTGATTTTCTGAAGTGGGTTTGAAGACACCAACGGATTCCAGTCTCTGAATTTCTGTAGCCACGTCATCACATAATGCATGCAGCACTACACGTTTGTGGCAAAATTTGGGTTGTGCCTTAGCGTTCAGTGTGAGCATGAAAATCTTTTGTACATTCAAGAGTACCTTCAAACTATCATTGGTACTTGTCACAGAGTTGCTGAATTGCGGCACTGGAAACCTTTGTGTCAGTGGCATCCACATTGTCCTGTATGTGTAATCTGAAGGGATCACGCATATTTGGGCTCCTGCGTGAGTGGACTACAGTGAAAGGGACTTCCTTGGACATGTTTTTGTATTTTGCAGGTAAGCGGCATGTTCCAGGCACTGAAATGCTGTTGCCATTATAGGTGGTGACATGCGGACTTGATGTTTGCAAAGACGATTGGTCAATTTTTTTTCATGTGTGTCTAGGTTAAGTAATGTGACAGAAGCTCTGGTATCTGTTTGACTGGTTAAAAATTTGCAAAGTAATCCACAGTTTGTGGTGTGTTCTCTGAATACAATTGTCCATTCCATAATGTGAAAAACTGTTCTTTGTTTCTGCATATGCACTAGAGCACTTTTGTGAATTTTGAGACTGGGGGAGCATTTTTGAAGTGTGTGGTATTCGCTTTGAACATATGGGTGCATGTTTTCTGCTCCTTCACTTATCTGATTTTTGAGCAGGAGGAGGTGCAGAATTTGAAAATGAAATGACACTGATTTCAATCCATTCCTGTTTTGCTTTATTCCTGCACAAAGCAGAGGAGGGCTTTCTAGTCTTTTGCAGGCAGACTGGTTTTGTATATCTTGTGCAATGACAAAATTTGCATTCAGCTTGTCTGAAGAAGCAGTTCATCTGATCATGGGTGACACAGCATTTCACACGACTTCACTTTGCGTGGAGCTGGAGCAGTGTAATTAGTGTTGCGCTGGTGCAGCAAACACTGTATGTAGTTTTTCTGGCCTTGTTTATGTGAAGCTGACTTGCGAGTACTGGGGCTGGGTTTGGGTCTGGATCCATGGCTGGGGCATAGGTTGTTTGTTTCAAGTGAAATGATAACTGGTAGACAGAAACCTGGCTTGGTTCCATCTTGAACTTCGCGTGCATCAATAACTTTAAGCATTTCACTGAGGCTAGGATTGCGACAATTTAGAATTTCAGCTCTCCATCTCTGATCTGATAGATTATGAATAATAAATGTATACTGTGCAACAGCAACATGTATTTGATTCTCAAAAGATTTGTTTAATCTTAAAATTATGACCTCGTAGGGCTGTGTTTGGGGCTCACTGAGAGGAAACAATTTCAGTAGGATGTAGTAGGTGTACACTTCTACAGGACGTGATTCACTTGCAATTTTGTAGGCAAAATGTTGATGCAGCCGTGATATGTATTCTTTCAGTATTCCTTCGTTTCACGAACTGTTGAAATGGTGCAGGCGGCAGCTGAATTTCTTCCTTAGCTTCAGACATCTTTTGCTGCTGGGCTGCTTGCACTTGTGTGAGGCAAGAAACTGCTGACAGCAGTTCTGTTATTTGCTGACTCTGAAACTGAACAAGAGATTTTAGATGCTGCTCAGAGCACTTAGATGTTGTTTTCCCTGATTTGTTGTGATTCCTTAAATATTTCAACTTAAATATTTCGTAGTATGTATTTCAACTTAATACATGTGCACACACAAAAGAGTATGCAGTGGAAAGAAAAAATTGTCCTGCTCTGGTGTCCAAAGCTCCTTGTTCCACTTTTCTGTCACTCATCGCCAGTCTGTTATGTCTTCCTTTGCACACTTTGTGGTTCTTTAGTGGATGCACAACAAGGAACAGATGCCGTTCATGAACAGAGAATTCAGATATTAATTTATTCTACATCTAACATCAAATAGTAAAAATAATACATAACTTTGAATATTGAAACCCTACAGATACAAAAGATTTAGAAATCTGTCACTCTTCAATAAAATGTCTATTCAGAAGATGCCAAGCCTGGACACTGTGCATGTCTGTAAATGGTATTCAACTGGCAAACACACAAAATGGGGTCAGTGCTAAGTACACTCGCTGCTTCAGCTCTGGAGAGGAGATGCTTGCATCTCATAGGTAACAGCATAATCATTCATGGTCATAATCATTCATGGCTGTGGTGGTGGCTGTAGGAAACACAGTGGCATTACTGACTAAGTGCGTATTTGAAAGTGTGGCCAACCGGATAGCGGCTGATACTGCAACTAGAATGGTCTTTTGAAATCCAAACTGTAATTTGCTAAGTATCACATTATTACGCAGGTTGGTGATAACCTTAAAGTGTGTCACTTTCTCAAAAATTTTATAAAATGATGTAAGAAGTGAAACTTTAATCATTTATGAGAGCATGCTGAAAAGTAATGCCTCCAAATGTTTTCTTTTTGTGAAAACACACGAAGATCTTTAAATAAAATAAATGTTATTAACATTCTACATCTTCATTCTTCAAGACTACATATTTATTTCTCAACATTATCACTGTGGGGATGAACACATCTCCCAACGAGAGGTCACTTTGTTGATTCTGCCACTGTCCGACTTCATTGATGAGGCCACAATCTCATCTCTGCTTGCAACACTTCATCACTATGAAAGTGAAGTCCTCAGTCAACTTTTTGACAGTTTGATCTCCAAATCTGATGGTATCCTTAACACAGGTGTGTGGAGCTTAGACATTCAAGATGATCTGTAACATGTGACTCCCATTTCAGGTTTGTATCAAAGTAAACATCTAAGAATGTTGAAGATTCTTTTTTCTTTTATTGAATTACCCCAATATGTTACTTTTAATGATGTGGTCAGGCCTTTTTCACTGCATAATTACGTGTATTGTGTTTTTTTGCAGTGACAGTCCATTTGCAGAGAACAAATTATTAATTTTCAAGACAATTTTGTTTGCATTTTCAAGTGTGGGAAGTTTCTCCATTAGAACTGAGTATAGTACTTGTGTCATCAGCAAGGAAAACTGTTTTGGCTTGTTGGATGTGTGATGACAGATCATTTAGTATAACAAGAACAAGACTAGACTCAGTATCAGACCCTGTATTATGCTAGTACTGATTACTTTCCATTCTGGAGATGATGATTTTTTTGTGTACACTATCTGGGTTTCGTAATGTGACACTCTGCATCCGATTTAGTGAGAGAGAATGAAAACCGGTTACTGCAAAGGTCTCTTGTATATTTAGCATTCTGTAGGAGAATACAGTAAATTGCACAGTCGAATGATTTTTAAAAGTCACAGAAAATACTAACTGGCAATTTTTTGTCATTTAAATTTTGTGTAATATGATCAATGAACTGAAAAATGACATGTTCTGTGGAGGGCCCTTTTGAAATCAAAACTAAAACAAAATATCTTATTTTGAAAGAGCTTTATACATAATCTTTTCCAATACCTCTGAAAAGGAGCTAAATATTGAGCAACTGTGGTTTACATGTATGTAAGTGACATTGCTTCTTGGCTGTATTCTATTGCTTTATTCCTTGAATGCACTATACCTGTTTTCTGAGCTGCTTCCAGCAAATGATTATTATGTTTTTTTTTTTTTTTTAAGGACATCATATTTGCTGTTAACGGTGGAGTATTTATTTCACAATTGCAATTTCAGCGTTAAGGCTGTTGTCAAGAGGTCCTGCAAAAGATTTTGTTTCAACTATTATCAAACTTCAAAACCTTCTACATGTACATGTGATTGTCAGAAATGAGCCCTTTCACTGTAAGAGTATAGCAACACTGAATGAGCAAAAAGCTCTGTACATCATGAAATTATGTAAATTACATGAACTAGTGCTGATGTTAACATCCTTATCACAAATCACAGTAAACTGATGTCCCTAAACACTGTGTACATGTGAACTGAGGCAGTTAGTGTGAGAAAAGTGGAATGTGTTTTTGTGTCGACTGCCTAGTTCATATGTAAACAGTGTGTAAGAATGTTGGTTTATTACAATTTGTGATAAAGTTGTTAACATTGGCAACAGTTTGTGTAATTTACATAATTTCATGAAATACGGAGCTTCGTGCTTGTTCAGTGCTGTTGTATTCTTATAGTTAAAAGGCTCAGTTCTGACGATGACATGTATGCATTTCGTAAGATTTAAAGTTCGACGTTTGCTGAACTAATATCTTTTGCAGTGCTACTTGATAATGACCTCAAGACTGAAATTACAATTGCGAAATAAATAATCTCTACAGTCAATGACAGATATGATATTCCCTTAAAAAAATCTACCTGATTGTGAAACCCAGACAAGAGAAGTTGGCTACCTCACTGCTATCATTTATTATGTGGCTGTTTTCTCTAATTACAAAGTCCCTATATTCCTTAACTGATTTCTTGGTTTCTCTCTTAACCCTTTCACGTACATGGGACACATTTGTCCCACATATAAATCACCTTACTAATTGGACTGTAATCACAGTTGATGTGCTGCAAATGCTCTACTTGAAGCAGATATATTTGTTTTCTTTAATATCATACATCATTGGTGGCAACAATTACTATAACTATCATTAGTTGTCGGTTATTGTTGGTGGTTCTCGCTTCGAGCAGACACACAAATTTATTCACTTATTGTGTGCGTATTATGTTCTGTGCCTTACTGTCAAAGCTTGAAAGTATATTCAAGTAAGTTTCTCTTTTACTTTAGACCATTCATTTAGAAAATAACTGTATTTCATCAGTGGAAATCTTTATTTTCGTTCTTTGGGACGTAGTTGTCCCAATGTACCACAATGGTAATTTGTGTACTTGTTTTTGAATGTCATGAAATCGTTACTATTACGTAAAAAAACGAGCAGAATGGTATTTAAAATTCGGTTGAAAATATCGGATGATCAAAAAGTCAGTATAAATTTGAAAACTGAATAAATCACGGAATAATGTAGATAGAGAGGTACAAATTGACACACATGCTTGGAATGACATGGGGTTTTATTAGAACCAAAAAAATACAAACGTTCAAAAAATGTCCAACAGATGGCGCTTCATCTGATCAGAATAACAATAATTAGCATAACAAAGTAAGACAAAGCAAAGATGATGTTCTTTACAGGAAATGCTCAATATGTCCACCATCATTCCTCAACAATAGCTGTAGTCGTGGAATAATGTTGTGAACAGCACTGTAAAGCATGTCCGGTGTTATGGTGAGGTATTGGTGTCGGATGTTGTCTTTCAGCATCCCTAGAGATGTTGGTCGATCACGGTACACTTGCAACTTCAGGTAACCCTAAAGCCAACAATCGCACGGACTGAGGTCTGGGAACCTGGGAGGCCAAGCATGACGAAAGTGGCGGCTGAGCACACAATCATCACCAAACGACGCGCGCAAGAGATCTTTCACACGTCTAGCAATACTCTTTTTCTTTTCCTCTAATAAAACCCCATGTCATTCCAAGCATGTGTGTCAATTTTTACCTCTCTATTTACATTATTCCGTGGTTTATTAAATTTTCAAATTTTACTGACTTTTTGATCACCCGGTATATTATCTTTCATTTTATTAAATAAGCGGAAAAAATTTGTACTGGTATAATTTCAAATCTGCTTTTAGGTCATGTGCTCCAGAAAAAGAGAATTTTTCATCACTGATGAAAGTGTTATGCAGATTTTGGAGGCTTGCAGTAGTGATGACGAAGATACTCTGTTACTGGATGAAGAAGATAAAATTTTTCTTGAAGGAGATATGGAAGATGAAAGAGACCATGTTATTATAGAAGATCCTGAAAAAGAAATACGTAGCCCACCTAGCAAAAGAAGGCATACAGACGAAATATCAGAACCAAATGCTGAGGTACCTGATTCCCTTCCAGATTTACCAGAATTTAAATGGTCCAGAACTTACCAACCAAGACAGTTCAGTGATAACATGAATCATGAAATTGGGAAAGTGCTTTTGTTTAGTGTCAGTGAAAATCATAAAATGCCACAGCCATTTGAAATTTTTTCTTCCACTATTGGCCTAAAAGATTTGGTGCCTGGTATATTAATTCCTGAAAGTATTCAGTATGCAGAACAATCAGGCAACGCATTCAGCACAAATGAAGATAAAATCAAGGCATTTCTTGGTATGAACCTGGTAATGGGGTACCATATTTTGCCTACATTTAGAAGCTACTGGGCAACTGAGCCCGATTTAGGTGTTCCTTATATAGCTCACATTATGCCACTACATCTGTTTGAAGAGATTCAAGTTTTTCCAACAATGCAGATCAGTCAATAAAGGAAGACCACACATTCAAAGTGAGACCTGTAATTATCCATTTGAACAAAACCTTCCAGGAATCTCTTAGTGCAACTAGGGCTCAATCTGTAGATGAGCATATGATCAGATTCAAAGGACATAATATTATGCGACAGTATGTCAAAAATAAGCCAGTCAAATATGGTTTCAAAATGTGGTGCAGATGTGATTCGGAAACTGGCTACCTATTTGAGTGTGATTTATACACTGGCAAAAAAAAAAAAAAAAAAAAAAAAAAAAAACCACCTCAGGTCTTGAAGTAGGGCTTGGTGAGTCAGTAGTTCTGCAACTGACAAAATCAGTACCCGGACTGGGATGTGAAATTTACATAGATAACTTTTTTAACTCTCCAGCTTTGCAGTAATACCTTGTTTTACAAAATATCAGATCATGTGGAACAGTGCACACCAATCGTAAAAACATCCCAAAGACATTCCCTCCAGACAAGGAAATGAAAAGAGGTGATTCATACAGTCTCAGTAGCAATGGTCTGACAATCCTCAAATGGATGGATAACCAGCCAGTTTTTCTACTGAACAATTTTATTTCCCCAATACCATGTATGACAGTGAAGAGGTGTCAGTCTGGTTCTTCTGAAAAGATCAATGTTCAGTGTCCTCTTATTATAAGAAAGCGCAACAAGTGGATTGGAAGGGTGTACCTTATGGACAAGAAGAAAGTGACTTATGAGATCAACAGGAAGGAAAAGATTAAGTATTACCTGAGAATTTTCTTTGTTCTTCTTGACATTGGTGTAAACATTGCCTATGTAATATGTTCAAAATTGGCAGAAGAATCAGGATTCAAATCAACAATATCATCCCTAGAGTTCAGACAATGCATTGCGAGAAATCTAATTGGAAATTATTCAAGTCGACAAAGGAATTTATCGACAGTAGTGAAAACATCAAGAAGGTTGCAGACCAATTGCAATCCAAAGAGTCCAGAGCAACGAATGATAAAATCAGACATAAGGAAGAGATGTATTCATTGTGCTTCAAAGTGTGTTGAAAATCCCACTTACAATATTTGTGAACAGTGTGGTGCTAATTTATGCTTTACTTCAAGCAGAAACTGTTTTGCAGAATTTCACATCAAATAGACAACATATACACACCCTCTGTAATTTTTCGATGTATTAAGTGTAATGTGTTCTTTAAGGACCACAGGGACAAATACGTCTCAGCCTTTTTTTTTTTTTTTAGCAGTACAAATAAAAATGTTTGAAATAATAACATATTTTGTTTATAAAACCTCCAGTTACCACAGATATACAAATAAATCATTAGCACTTTAGTTTTCTTATGTACTTGAAAGGGTTAAATATTGCCCTAATAGATTTAATTTTATTATGTGGGTTGTTAATTTCAGATATTATATAAAGGTTTTTTGATTTTTCAAACAGTGGAAAAGTGAGGATGGAATAATGACAACATTATGGAAAGGATTGATTTCTACTCACCATGTAGAGGAGATGATGAGTCCCAGACAGGTACAGCAAAAACGAGAACTAAACATGAGCCTTCAGCCAAAACGCTTTCGCCCGAAGTAGAAAACATACTCGCATATTCACACAGGCACAACTCACACAAACATTACCACTGTCTCAAACTAAGTGACCAGGGACAGTTGTCATGTGTGCATGAGTTGTGCTTGCATGAATGTGTGTGTTGTCAAGTTTAGAAGTAGGCCTTTTGACTGGAAACTCACATGCTTAGTGTTATTGTTGTGCCTGTCTGTGACTCAGTATATCCTCCGTATGTTGAGTAGCAATCTGCTGTTGTCATAATATTGTAATAACTTTCCTTATGACACCACAATATTTCTTTTAATGCAAAATCAGTCCTACTTTACTGTTTTGTCCTAACAATTTAAAACACTTTCCTTTTCATTGCACATGATATTTTGACTAGTTTATATTCTATAAAAATAATAGTTACCTTTCCATACAGTATCAGGCTTGAAGAGTGTGGCACAAGATGAGAGAAATCACACACTAATATGTTGTGTCAGTTACTGTTGAATTTCTTTCTGCTGCATTGCTGTTTGTTATATCCAAATTGACAGTCCAGAATTCTGTGAAGTTGATGTATGGATCAGGTTTTACATTGTAAGTTTGTTTGTATGTCAAGTTCTTTAATTGGGGGGGGGGGGGGGGGGCATGATGACCAAACTTACTTGAAATCAGTCATGACCTGTAGATGGGATAGCAGTCCTCTTTAGCCATGATGGAAGCTGAAGGTGAACTTATTTTATGCTAAGAAGGAAGTGGTATATCACCCCTTCCATCTTCTTGCATGGAGTTTTAAGTACCTTACTGAAATGTGTATCATTCCATATGAAACACCCCTTGTTAGCGTTTATAAATTAAAAAAGAAAATAAAAGTCACTTGTCATAGTCGGCAAGGGTAGGAATGTTACAGATAGTAACTGTTATTCACAAAGATGCAGTAGTTTGTAAAATATTATCTAATAGTTGAGAAAGATGTCATGCTACCTTGTATGACAATATTTGTTACTGCAATGTTGGTGTTTCTTTGAGAGACTAATATTTTATCACAGACCAATAAAAATGAAAATTGAGCAAACTTTTGCTTTATGTACAAGTATGCAGTAATTGTCTGTGGCCCATGACTAAAACAGCAAGTGGTTTGGCGCTGTGACTGATATTCCGGACAAAGAAGTGGGATCATAACTCAATTTGGCCTTCCTAATTAATTTCTCATGTTTTTATGGTTCATCATTTCAGGTGATTGCTGATACATCATTGAGGCTCTCAGGTGGGCAGTCAGATTGTCTCTCTAAGAGTGTGATGTGTAGAACTACTTATTCATTGTCTTTTGGTGATGATGTATTCTGTCGGTGGGAGACTGACTCATAGCTTAACTGTAGTTATGGCACAAGGGTGTGCATAGCGTAGAAGCTTTGTGATTTGCTGCTGATGAGCATTGTGGTAATTGTGCACAATTGTGTTCCTCATCACTTAACTAAACAGTGTGCTGTTATCAGGGTACCAGAACTAAGGTCTCCTGTTTGACACAGGTATAGTCTTGTGTGAAAGCAATTGTCGTGGTGTATATGCTAATGAAAAGCTATCAGGTTTCCAGCCACATAGTTGCAATGAAATTCTGTGACATTTCAATGAGTCTTGATTCCTATTAATCTTCTGGTCCATGCTTTGACTAAGATATTTATCTTAGTCAAAGCCTGGACCAGTAGATGAATAGGAATCAACACTCATCGAAATGTCACAGAATTTCATTGCTGCCACCTGGCTGGGAACCTGAAAGGTTTTCATTAGCAATACACAACAGGAAAGTTGCTTTCACACAACAGTGTACTTGTCTGCAGCTCTTGGTCTAGTGGCTAACATTGCTGCCTCTGAATCATGAGGTCCTGGCTTCTATACCCAGCCTGGTTGGGGATTTTCTGTGCCCAGGGACTGGGTGTTTGTGTTGTTGTCATCATTTCATCATCATCATCATCATCATCATCATCATCATCATCATTCGTAACAGTGGGTGGATTGGACTGTATAAAAATTGGGACTTCATACAGACGCTGATGAACACGCAGTTGAGTGCCGCTCAAACCAACACTGTACTTGTGCTAAACCGCAGCAGCAGACCTTAGTTCTGTACCGTGATAACAGCATGCTGTCCAGAGAAGTGACAAAGTGCAGGCCATCATATGGACTGTTGCATCTGGAGGTAAAAGGTACCAATGTCTTAATTCTCTACATGGTTCAGCCTCTGCAGTGTCTTTGATTTCAGTAATTTTTTTTATTTCAGTAAATTCAGTGATGATTCCTAGCAGTCCAGTGACTCTATCTTGTGTGACTATTAATTTCACTGCAGGCAGACACAATGAAAAAGACTGCTAAAATATTAAGTTTTTGCACAAAGTCCCCTTGAAACAGAAAACGCCCACACATTCACACAAGTACAGCTCACACACACAGCCCCTTTCTCTGGGCACTGGAGCCCAACTATGAGTGTGTGTGATGTGAGCAGCAATCTGCTAGGGTGGGAGGTGGGGTAATGAGGATACATAAGTGGGATAGCAGGACAGGGTTGGGTGAGATGCTGTTCCGTCTGTGGGCATATGCAGTCAGGGTGGGGACAGAATAGGGCTGCTAAGTGCAATGTAGGAAGGGGTACTTGGGAGTGGGGGGGGGGGGGGGGGAGTATAAAACTGGAAAAGACTAGTAGGAGCATTATTTGATTAGAAAGTGCATGTAGTGCTGAAGATGGGAGTAGGGAAGAAGGGGGCAGGTGGGAGTAGGGAAGGGGGTAGATGGGTGAAGGACAAGGACTAGCAAAGGTTGACATCAGGGAGATTATTGGGACAAAGAATGTTTTTTAGGGAGTGTTTCCACCTGTGCAACTCAGAAAATCTGCTGTTGGTAGGAACGATCCAGATCATCAATCCAGCAATCATTAAAGTGAAGCATGTCATGTTGGGCAGCATGTTCAGCAACTGGATGGTCCACCTGTTTCTTGGCCACAGTTTGGCAGTGGTCATTCATGTGGACAGACAGCTTGTTAGTTGCCATGCCCACTGTGAAAGTGGCACAGTGATTTGAGCTTAGTTTGTAGATCACTTTATTGACTGCTTCATAGCCTGTGCCATCTTTATTCTTGCTGACAACACCAGCTTTTCTAAAATTTGCTGGTGGAACTCTTTATATGACAAGACCTTTGTTACCATAATTCCCCCTGGCTTCAACCTTCACTAGTCCCTGTTCTCCGTCCACATATTCCCTTCCCCACTCTTGCTCCAGCACTACTACACCTTCTATTCTGCCAGTGCTCCTACTGGTCTTTTACATTTCTCTACTTCTGCTTTACTTCCCCTCCCTTCCTTCCCCCCTCCCCTCCTCCCAGCACAGCCTTCTGACACTGCATCTTGTTTGCCATTTTCTTATTCCGCACCACTCAACCCAGCAGATAGCGGCTCACATCAGACATAGTGGCAGTCGTGCTTCAGTGCCAAAGCTTAATATTTTAGCAGTCTTTTTCATTTTGCCTGTCTGCGACTGAATACCTCATCTATGTGATGAATAGTAGTCTCTCCTTTCCATATTGTTGCTGTTCCAGCCAGGACTCTCTGTTTGTTAATTTAATTATCATCTGTGTACATATGGGATGACTGATTTTTTTTAGTTTCCACAAAGAGCATACATTGTTGGTTGTGTTGCATCTGCATTTAAAATGAGTAGTAATGTTGTTGATGGTGTAGATGTTCACAAAGGCATAACAGTCGAAACCTTGCTCGTGTTTTTACCAGTCAATTTCATAGCCCATAGATGAGGGGCAGTTGTTCCTTTGAAATATCCAGAGTTTTTGCAACACATGAACATTTATTACATTGGGAAAGCTTTAAAACAGCAATACACACGATTTCCCGAAAACAATAGAAACTGATTTCTTACCTGATCCTTCCCAATGTAATTACTGGTGTGTTTTGAATGGTTCTGATGTTAATGGGACACTAAATTCTAACTTCAATCAGCATTTACTTTAAGCTTGCATCTAGAAAGTTAGCCTACATGATCAGTAAATTTAGGAACAAGTGTGTTGACAATGACAAGAGAAATTAAAAAAAAAAAAAAAAAAATTTAAAATGATGCATGTATAACCAGGACTGCTGATTTAGCCACAATAGGCCTGTTTTTTTCATGGTTTTCTTTAGTTTCTGTTACCAAACACTACATGGTTTCATGATTTATTACTCTTCCACCTTTTCAAAGATATAGGAAGTGAGACTCGTGAACACACACTCATTTTCAAACTTAAATTTTCTCATTTTGCGTCCTGTGTGTTGTTTTTTTCCTTTCTTCAAGATGATGAATCTTGAGGGATATTTTGTCAAACATTAAAGAAAATATTTTACGAACAAATCAGTCTAGATCACATTTTAAAAGGTCTAGATCACATTTTATTCTACTCTTATTACTGGTTTTGGCTGAATTAGGCTATCTTCAGATTTTGAACTAAAATAATGGAGAACTGTTGATACCTTTAGTGATGGTCTTGTATTTTAGTTTTAAATCTGATGATGGCCTAATTCATCTGGAACCAGTAATAATAGTTGAATAAAAATGTTGTCCAGACTGTCTTGTCCATAAAATGATAAAATAAGATCATTGTCATCTCCTGTGACACAATGGCACCTTTCTCTAAAGAAGCACATATTGCGTGGTGATACTGATTGAATAAACATGAATTAAATTTGTAAAATAACTGCTAGGACAGCAAATTTTTGACCATTATATATGATGAATCGCACTAATCTCCATTGTTGGTGATCAGTTCCGTTAGCTTGAGAGACAAGGTACAGCTGAATGTGTTGCCTAGACACACAGGATTTAAGTATGCATTATGTGTGCATGAAATTCACATTGGTAAGATATTTGCTTGTTGGTCACATTTGAAACACTTTATGCCATCATAAATTACAGCTCTTGTTAACACTTAAAATTTGCAAGGTGTGTGATTCAATTCTCTTTGCCTTTTAGTGGTGAAACATGTTTCTTGTTAATAACACATAGCATATATCATTTAATGCCCATTGATTTGATATAATGTTAGTGTTGTTCATTCACTGAAATGTTGTTCGAAAGTTGATGTTTCGTCATTTTTGTGTTGAATGTGTTAACTGCTGTCATTTTTTTTATCACAATAAAATCTATATAACTGTCAGATGTAAATGACTAAACTAAAGTTTTGCTTGCTACTTTTGTTTGTACCCTCTTGATGCAGGTTTCATATGAGACACTGCAGTTGTATATCACAACAGATAGATACAGAGAAAGAAACACAGCAGGCTCCAGTTTTTCTTTGGAGTGTGAATGAATTCACATTGGTAAAGCTCATACTTACATTGTTCATCACTGCCAGTGTCTTTGTCATTGTATTTTTAGTCTGTGGAAGACAAACTTACTTGTTTGTACAGAATATGCACGATCTCAAGATATGTAAATGTTTACAAATTATTTTAGTTACAAAATTATAGCAGTTGGTTCTACCATTCATTAGTCACTTAATATTGTAGGATGTTCCACATATCTATCATCATATAGCCTTTCTGACAATGAGGCTCTCTTATAGAACTGATGGACTTCTGTTGCCATTCAAACATCTTGCTGATTTTAAGACATAATATGCTCTGTAATTCCGTGAAAACCACCTCCAGTTGGAGATCTTATTTTATTATGTTGCCTTGCTTTTGAACAGATATCAAATAATGCACAGCAGGTCCGCATTTTGATTGTTTGCTGTCATGGACCTCTCCGTGTGTTCACCTCTCCTTTTAGGAATTGGAAAGTTCATCCAAATAAGATGAAAGGAGTAAAGATAGCAACTCAATGAATAGTTGAGGCACTGAGTTGGTGATAGGCACATCAACCAGACTGAGAATGTTGCTGGCTTCAGGATGAATCTTTTTTCAGAAGTATTTATGTTCCACCAAAGACTCTGTTACCAAAGCTGGAACAGAGTTTCATGTGATGAATTGATTTTCATGTTAATGTCATTAAAAAGGAATTTGTAGAAAGGGCCGCACAGAAGAATAACTTACCTGGATGTATAAAGCCGGCATGGTTTCTCAAAACTGAGACTGAGTCCAGAACATGGTGGATCACATTAGCATGATAAATACATTCAGCAATGACAGAGTTACTGAAAAAAGTGCATTCATATAGGAAGCAAGTGTTACACTGTTAATGCACAACAAAATGAGTGTATTCTATCACCAGTTGTGAAAAATGATACTTCTAATTTCTTCAGCTGATGTACCATAGGTGCCATGCATAGCTTAGCATCTTTTATTGTCCTGACAACCATACATGAAGCTTTCAATAAAGTGAATGCTCAGAAACATGTATCTTGAAGAAAGTGTCCGTTGCAATATAGTGAAAGCTATTTGGATGTCAATTACAATGCACACACACATATAGAAACTTGCCTTGTTTACCAACATGGAAGGTCTTCATGGGTGAAAGTGTCTTGTATTTGGAAGGAAAAAGGTTCAAAGTCTTCATCCATTCATTTCATACATGCACCCAGTCATTCATTCAGAATTGGCTTTACTGTGATTTCCCAAAATAACTACATACCACCATTTGTGATGACTATGTCATTGATGGAGTGCTAAATCTTTACCTTTGTACTGCCTTAATCTAATCAGGTTCTAATTACTTGTGGCATACATTCCACACTTCTATCATTTATTTTTTGTCATTGCCCCACATCATTCTTTTCTCATGTTTGTTCCAAATATTCTGCTTGATTATTTTTAAAATTTTATTTTATTCTAAATTTATTTCTTCCTTTTCATTGTTGTATTACCTGTGCTTATTTTTCCTTTCATTAGTTTTCTTACCCTCATCATTGTGCACCCTTCCTCCTGTGTGTACCTCTCTTTGTATTCTTGTTCCTAATTAGCAAGTTGTCCAACTTTTTGCCACGTGACTGCAGTATTTTATCTGAACTTCATTCACTGCAGTCTACTCCAACTCTTTTCATGACTTAATAATACGTTTCCATTACTTTAGTTTTTGACATAAGAGACAATGTATTTGTTTCCAAAACAAGAAGTCTCTCAACTCTCTCTCTCTCATGTGTGTATGTTACTATGCTAACTGGTATGAAGATTTTAAAATTTGCTCACTTTTATGCAGTGCTGTGTAAATGAGACTGAAGCTCCAGTTTGCAGCCAGAGACTGCTGTTGTGTAAAGTCACTTCCTGAGCCAGGATATCATAATGGAACTTACAATTTATTGTGTGCAATGGTGTTTGTAAGTAAGGAACAATGTTATTTGCTTTTTGTGCTATTATGTTGTTGAAATTACATAAAGGTGGTACTTTTTTGGTGCAAATAATGTTGGTTTTTGATGTAAATATGTTGCTTGAATACAGAGAGAATATTTTTCCTATTATGTCATTTATCCAGTTATTGGTGCAGGTTGTAATGTGATCTTTTGGTATTAGAACATATGATTTTGGAGATATACCCATTATTACTGTGGTAATTTGGAATATATATATTGGTCTTTAAATATGTCTGCTTGTGTCTGTATATGTGTGGATGGATATGTGTGTGTGTGTGTGCGAGTGTATACCCGTCCTATTTTCCCCCTAAGGTAAGTCTTTCCGCTCCCGGGACTGGAATGACTCCTTACCCTCTCCCTTAAAACCCACATCCTTCCGTCTTTCCCTCTCCTTCCCTCTTTCCTGATGAGGCAACAGTTTGTTGCGAAAGCTTGAATTTTGTGTGTATGTTTGTGTTCGTTTGTGTGTCTGTCGACCTGCCAGCACTTTCATTTGGTAAGTCACATCATCTTTGATTTTAGAAATATTTTTCCTACGTGGAATGTTTCCCTCTATTATAACCACATATATATATATATAATAGAGGGAAACATTCCACGTGGAAAAAATATATCTAAAAAGAAAGATGATGAGACTTACCAAACAAAAGTGCTGGCAGGTTGATAGACACACAAACAAACACAGGGAAGGAGAGGGAAGGAGATGGAAAGACGAAAGGATTTGGGTTTTAAGGGAGAGGGTAAGGAGTCATTCCAATCCCGGGAGCGGAAAGACTTACCTTAGGGGGAAAAAGGACAGGTATACACTCGCACACACACACATTACTATCCGCATATAGACAGACACAAGCAGACATTTGTAAAGGCAAAGAGTTTGGGCAGAGATGTCAGTCGAGGCGGAAGTACAGAGGCAAAGATGATGTTGAAAGACAGGTGAGGTATGAGCGGCGGCAAATTGAAATTAGAAATTAGCGGAGATTGAGGCCTGGCGGATAGCGAGAAGAGAGGATATGCTGAAGGGCAAGTTCCCATCTCCGGAGTTCTGACAGGTTGGTGTTAGTGGGAAGTATCCAGATAAACCGGACGGTGTAACACTGTGCCAAGATGTGCTGGCCATGCACCAAGGCATGTTTAGCCACAGGCTGATCCTCATTACCAACAAACACTGTCTGCCTGTGTCCATTCATGCGAATGGACAGTTTGTTGCTGGTCATTCCCACATAGAAGGCTTCACAGTGTAGGCAGGTCAGTTGGTAGATCATGTGGGTGCTTTCACACGTGGCTCTGCCTTTGATTGTGTACACCTTCCAGGTTACAGGACTGGAGTAGGTGGTGGTGGGAGGGTGCATGGGACAGGTTTTACACCGGGGGCGGTTACAAGGGTAGGAGCCAGAGGGTAGGGAAGGTGGTTTGGGGATTTCATAGGGATGAACTAAGAGGTTACGAAGGTTAGGTGGACGGCGGAAAGACACTCTAGGTGGAGTGGGGAGGATTTCATGAAGGATGGATCTCATTTCAGGGCAGGATTTGAGGAAGTCGTATCCCTGCTGGAGAGCCACATTCAGAATCTGATCCAATCCCGGAAAGTATCCTGTCACAAGTGGGGCACTTTTGAGGTTCTTCTGTGGAAGGTTCCGGGTTTGAGGAGATGAGGAAGTGGCTCTGGTTATTTGCTTCTGTACCAGGTCGGGAGGGTAGTTATGGGATGCGAAAGCTGTTTTCAGGTTGTTGGTGTAATAGTTCAAGGAATCCGGACTGGAGCAGATTCGTTTGCCACGAAGACCTAGGCTGTAGGGAAGGGACCATTTGATGTGGAATGGCTGGCAGCTGTCATAATGGAGGTACTGTTGCTTGTTGGTGGGTTTGATGTGGACGGACGTGTGAAGCTGGCCATTGGACAGGTGGAGGTCAACGTCAAGGAAAGTGGCATGGGATTTAGAGTAGGACCAGGTGAATCCGATGGAACCAAAGAAGTTGAGGTTGGAGAGGAAATTCTGGAGTTCTTCTTCACTGTGAGTCCAGATCATGAAAATGTCATCAATAAATCTGTACCAAACTTTGGGTTGGCAGGCCTGGGTAACCAAGAAGGCTTCCTCTAAGCGACCCATGAATAGGTTGGCGTACGAGGGTACTATTCCCATTCCTGATGTCCAGCAGAGCTTCAAGGAATCCTCAGAACCTTAAAAAACTATCCAATCTCCTGGTTTCCCACCTCCGGAAAGGCAACTCACTCACTCTTCACAACCTTTCCAGCAAACCTCAACCTCCTCTCATTGCACACAAACCCAGTCTCTCCCATCTACTCAATCTCTCACTTCCAGCTCCAGTACCATGTCACCCTCACAACACCTCCACAACGACCCCATTAAGTTTTATTTACATTCCCTCCGCAAACATGCCTTCGCCCTAGCCAAATTACACTCCCATATTTTATTTTCTCAGGCTTGTCTGACATTTGGCATCACCCCCAAAGGCCTCACACTTAAAGTTCCCATCTCTGGCTGCAACCCTTCTTTCCATCAGTCCCTATACCAGTTCCAAACTGAACAATCCATTGCCCTCACCCACCTAATCCTTCACTTACACATCCACTCAGCCAATCAACATGCCCGTCAACTCCTATCCTTAATAAAAGTCCTCAATCTTTCCTCTCCCACATCCACACTGGCTGTTCAGAGCATCCTCCTACAGGCCAACCACAAATTAGAACAGCATGCCACCCTCCACCTTAAAAAACTATCCAATCTCCTGGTTTCCCACCTCCGGAAAGGCAACTCACTCAATCTTCACAACCTTTCCAGCAAACCTCAACCTCCTCTCATTGCACACAAACCCAGTCTCTCCCATCTACTCGATCTCCCACTTCCAGCTCCACTCCCTCCAAAACCTCAAAATTCCAATCAACACAATCTGGAACCACAACACCCCAATTCAGTAGTTAACCTTTCCTCCAAACCTCTCTCCCAATCCGAAACCTCTGTCCTATCCAAAGGCCTCACCTTCAGCCCCACTCCCAGATTTAACCAAACACCCCTCATCAAAGATTTACTGTCCTGCACCCGTACTCTCTGCTGGAAATATCACTTTGCCACGAAGAAAAATGATCCTAATCCTACTCCTAATGACCCAACTCCCCAAGACACTATCCAAATTGAACCCTGCCTGGAACAGTTCCGTCCTCCGTCACAGCGGGACCCACCTCCTGTTCCTCAAAATCACCCTCTCCTAACCTTCCAGGAATTTCTGACTTCCAGCCTTGCCTCTCAATCCTTTTTAAAAAACGTTAATCCTACTCCCAACATCACCACTGCTGAAGCCCAGGCTATCCGTGATCTGAAGGCTGACCGATCCATTGTCATTCTTCCGGCGGACAAGGGTTCCACGACTGTGGTACTTGATCGTCGGGAGTATGTGGCTGAGGGACTGCATCAGCTTTCAGACAACACTACTTACAAAGTTTGCCAAGGTAATCCCATTCCTGATGTCCAGGCAGAGCTTCAAGGAATCCTCAGAACCTTAGGCCCCCTACAAAACCTTTCACCTGACTCCATCAACCTCATGACCCCACCAACACCCCGCACCCCTACCTTCTACCTTCTACCTTCTACCTTCTTCCTAAAATTCACAAACGCAATCATCCCGGCCGTCCCATTGTAGCTGGTTACCAAGCCCCCACAGAATGCATCTCTGCCTACGTAGATCAACACCTTCAACCCATCACATGCAGTCGCCCATCCTTCATCAAAGACACCAACCACTTTCTCGAATGCCTGGAATCCCTACCCAGTCTGTTACCCCCGGAAACCATCCTTGTAACCATTGATGCCACTTCCTTATACACAAATATTCCGCCTGTCCAGGGCCTCGCTGTGATGGAGCACTTCCTTTCACGCCGATCACCTGCCACCCTACCTAAAACCTCTTTCCTCATTACCTTAGCCAGCTTCATCCTGACCCACAACTTCTTCACTTTCAAAGACCAGACATACCAACAATTAAAGGGAACAGCCATGGGTACCAGGATGGCCCCCTCGTACGCCAACCTATTCATGGGTCGCTTAGAGGAAGCCTTCTTGGTTACCCAGGCCTGCCAACGCAAAGTTTGGTACAGATTTATTGATGACATTTTCATGATCTGGACTCACAGTGAAGAAGAACTCCAGAATTTCCTCTCCAAACTCAACTCCTTTGGTTCCATCAGATTCACCTGGTCCTACTCTAAATCCCATGCCACTTTCCTTGACGTTGACCTCCACCTGTCCAGTGTCCAGCTTCACACGTCCGTCCACATCAAACCCACCAACAAGCAACAGTACCTCCATTATGACAGCTGCCAGCCATTCCACATCAAATGGTCCCTTCCCTACAGCCTAGGTCTTCGTGGCAAACGAATCTGCTCCAGTCCGGAATCCTTGAACTATTACAACAACAACCTGAAAACAGCTTTCGCATCCCGTAACTACCCTCCCGACCTGGTACAGAAGCAAATAACCAGAGCCACTTCCTCATCTCCTCAAACCCGGAACCTTCCACAGAAGAACCTCAAAAGTGCCCCACTTGTGACAGGATACTTTCTGAGACTGGATCAGATTCTGAATGTGGCTCTCCAGCAGGGATACGACTTCCTCAAATCCTGCCCTGAAATGAGATCCATCCTTCATGAAATCCTCCCCACTCCACCTAGAGTGTCTTTCCGCTGTCCACCTAACCTTCATAACCTCATAGTTCATCCCTATGAAATCCCCAAACCACCTTCACTACCCTCTGGCTCCTACCCTTGTAACCGCCCCCGGTGTAAAACCTGTCCCATGCACCCTCCCACCACCACCTACTCCAGTCCTGTAACCCGGAAGGTGTACACAATCAAAGGCAGATCCACATGTGAAAGCACCCACATGATCTACCAACTGACCTGCCTACACTGTGAAGCCTTCTATGTGGGAATGACCAGCAACAAACTGTCCATTCGCATGAATGGACACAGGCAGACAGTGTTTGTTGGTAATGAGGATCACCCTGTGGCTAAACATGCCTTGGTACACGGCCAGCACATCTTGGCACAGTGTTACACCGTCCGGGTTATCTGGATACTTCCCACTAACACCAACCTGTCAGAACTCCGGAGATGGGAACTTGCCCTTCAGCATATCCTCTCTTCTCGCTATCCGCCAGGCCTCAATCTCCGCTAATTTCTAATTTCAATTTGCCGCTGCTCATACCTCACCTGTCTTTCAACATCATCTTTGCCTCTGTACTTCCGCCTCGACTGACATCTCTGCCCAAACTCTTTGCCTTTACAAATGTCTGCTTGTGTCTGTGTATATGCGGATGGATATGTGTGTGTGTGCGAGTGTATACCTGTCATTTTTTCCCCCTAAGGTAAGTCTTTCCGCTCCCGGGATTGGAATGACTCCTTACCCTCTCCCTTAAAACCCAAATCCTTTCGTCTTTCCATCTCCTTCCCTCTTTCCTGACGAGGCAACCGTTGGTTGCGAAAGCTAGAATTTTGTGTGTATGTGTGTGTTTGTTTGTGTGTCTATCGACCTGCCAGCGATTTTGTTTGTTAAGTCTCATCATCTTTCTTTTTATATATATGTGTGTGTGTGTGTGTGTGTGTGTGTGTGGTTTTTTTGCCCCTCTTGTGGAACAATTTCATGTGACTTGGAATTTAAACAAAAGTTAAATGCTGAGTCACGAGTGCTTTCACCAGTTCTTCTTGCTGAAACACATTTTTTGCTCAGAATCACCAGCACATATAATCTTTCTAATATAACAAGAACAAATTTAGGAGTATGTTTCCCAGTCTGTCATGCAGTTTCAGCTGTCACTGTGTGTTAATTACTATGCAGGTTGACCATGTTTGAACAACTTGCCCTTATGACATGGCATCATTATTAATTTTATTCCAATCAATCCTTTACTCTCATATCAGTGTACTTGTAATCCATTTCAATTTCTCATCAATTGTATTTCGCGTGTGTCATGATTGATGGCAACGAGTAGACCTGAGTCTGAGGATTTCTGCATTGAAACTGACAGTTATAGCAATAGTGGTACGTAAGCACAAATAGCAGCAAAAGCATCTAGAAAGATTTGGGCCAAGAGGAATTGTCGATACAAGTTGTTGGCTTTGAGAATTAATGTAATGTCGATAGCAGACTGATCCGTATCTTAGCCTGAGGTCTACATTACGTTGGAAGGTTGAAGTTTAGTTGTGTGTTGGTCGAAGCCCACGGTTATGAAATTAAAAAAAAACCCTTGCTGTTGTGACAGACTGATGTATAGTTTAGGCTGTGTGAAAAATCACTACTGTTATAAGGTAATAGTGTTTTTTGCATGTTTCCTACGTCACTGGTCAAAGCCGACATCTTGTATTGAATAATCTTCTTTATTCAAAGATTTACACATTCATTTAAGTAGTTGGAGACAGTTTTGTCAAGGAGGAACTTGAAACATTTAATTATGGGCAGGAGCATGTTGATGAACTGTTCCTCAAATAGAAAGAAGAGCAGCTGACAAGCATAGGATAGTTTTGAACCTATTACAGAAGTTTGTGATAGGGGCAACTGTTCATGGTATACATTTCTTTAAAAATGTCCAGACAGTTGTGGATGACAAAGGAACTGGAATTGAGGATAGTAAAGCAAAAATAGAAATGCTAAATTGTGTTTATAGGTGTTCCTTTACAAAGAAGGACCCAGGAACATTGCTCCAGTTCTCCAAAGATGAATGATACAGATATTAGTATCAGTGGTGTTGAGAAACAGCTGAAACCCCTAAAACTGAACAAGGCACCAGGGTCCAATGTAATCCCTGTCAGATACCACAAAGTGTCCCAGAAATATTATGACAAACATCTAGGGTAGTTGGGGGTCACAGGTTAAGAATTAAGAATGGCATAACACTAATGTTTTTTTTGGATATAGTGAGTGCATGTGGTGTAGAAAATGAATGCAACTCTAATATTACAACAGATGCTCTAAATATGCACCATTAGACACCATGCATGCCTGACACTGATGGAGCATTGACTGCCAGACATGCTCGAACACACAGGGAGTTTCTTCAATTGTAGCAGCTGTGCAGATGATTCTTGCAACGAGTTCCATTTCAGACTTCACAGGATCGCATTACATGAGAGATTAGTGGCTCCTCACTGAAAGAAATCAAGGCTCAATAAACCTGGTGAGCATGGGGGCCAGGAAAATGGTCCTAAGGTTCAATCCATCAATGTGGGAATGATCTGTTATAGTGCCAGGAACAATCAGTCTAAAATTAATGGGCTCCTCATCATGTTGGAACCACATGCTGTGCCTCAGATTTGCTGGAACATCTGAAGCTAGCTGGGAAGAACTGTTTCAGAAAGGTCTGGTAATTTGTTGCAGTCAAGCGGGATGATAAAAGGTATGGCCTGACTAAGCACTTGCCGATTGTATCTGCCCACACATTAACCGCAAAATGATGTTGTGCCGCACACTGTGGGAGTTGTCTGGTGGCCATACATGTTCACTGTGGTGATTGAATATGCCATCCCTTGTGAATGTGACCTCATAAGTTGGGAAATGCACATCTCTGCCACTTTATTACAGAAACCCCTGTGCAAAACGCTCATGTGTAGGATGGTCATCAGTGTGCGATAACTGCACAGTTTGGAGATGAAAGGTGTGTAAGAATTCAGTGTTCAAAACACACTGGACACTGCTGTGAGACATTCTTTCTTCCGAAGCAATGGCACGTATGCTGGTGCTTGGATTAGTTGCCACAGCATCCAGCACACTTTCTTCGCTAATGACAGAACATGCTGATCGAGGGCTGCCCTCACTAACCCTGCCACATCTTAATGACTTGTACACCCACAAATTTTGATGCAGATGTGCAAAAAAATTGTGATGTGGTTGATGTTGTCTCTGTGGGAAGTATTCGTGATAAAAGCATCCAGCAGCTCATGCATTGCATTCAGCTATTCCAGACATTTAAGTGCATGTCTGCCAGCTCACCCTTCATATAGTGTTCCATGCTCCTCATATGCTGGCTAGCACTCGAAGGAGGACATCCTCATATTCCCCTCCAGTACTCTTGTGCACCACTTGGAATATTCCTCTCCAGTAGTCTTGTGTACAGCACCACCTTGTAGTGTACAATGATTTTTGCAGCTGTGGGTTGCTAAGCAATTCTCAGTCCTTAGGATGAGGCCCACCTCCCCTAGAAATGTGTTGCAACATTTTTGGGACACCCTGTATACAGAATTTGCTGTAGGTTTAGCCCCTCTTTTAACCATAATATACATCCTTTGAACAAACAGCTGTGTACAGTAGTTGGAAGAAGGTGCATGTCACACCTGTCTACAAGGAGGATAGTGCAAGTGGTCCACAATACTACCATCCAATAACAGTGACATCCTTCTGTTGTGGAGTATTAAACAATTCTTGAGCTCAAACATAATGAGGTGTCATGGACAGAATGACCACCATGCAAAACAGCACGTGTTTTGAAAACATTGGTGATATGAAAAAAAGTGTGTTTTTTTTTTCATATGACATCCCAAAAACCATGGATCAAGGCAGTCAGTTAGTCTATGCCTAGAATATCAGTGACTCACAGTTAAAATCAGTCAATCCATGCAAATGCTTTGCGTGACAAATAACTAAGGCACCCAGAAGGGGAAGAGGATATGAAATGAAACTTTACGGGTTGAAATGGTAAGTGATGTTATTTCAGTGATTACAATATCAAGTCAAATTAACAAAGAAGTCGGCAGTACAAGCCCACTTGTAAGTATGCTATTGTACTCCTTCCGACTTGGCTGTATGTACTGATTTGGCTGAGAAATGTGTCATAAAGCAATTGTATCCTCTCCTCAGGCATGCTGGCCCACAACTGTTGTAACTGGTTTTTGATGTCCTTGATACTGGCACTGGGATGGAGTTGACATATGAGCTGGTCCCATACATGTTCTTTCACGGACAGACCTGGAGATATTGCTGTCCATGGGAGTACCACAAAATCTTGCAGACAGTTCATAGACACACACGCCAGGTGTGGGCCAGCATTGTCCTGTTGAAAATTGGTACCATGATACAGCTGCATGAGAGATAACACGTGAGAATGTAGGTTGTTATGAAAACCTTAAGTTAATAATTGGCAACCAATGCTGTACAATTGCAATAAAGTCATGAGATGTTTAATTGACTCTTTTATTAGAAGATGTTATGCATTTCGGGGGTTACACTCATCTTCAGACATCACGAACTTCAACTCCTTCCTAACCAACCAAGTGTACAGCCTTGACAACTCAAAGACAGTGTCAAATAACATATGACTGCTACACAAGCAGTCTTGAAGCAGAGTGTATACACTATGATCTTGCCAATGTAAATATAACCTTTCTGAACATAGGCAGATTCAGTACAATGCTGTTTATTACTTTTATTCTGTAGACAGGGCATCAATTCCAGCTTCATGCTTCTATGGTGGCGGATGTTCAGCAGCAATTAGGAATATTCCTGAAGAAGTGAAAATTCGGAATTGGGCAACACTGACTGTGAAGAAGTATTTGCAAATGATTCAGACCTTAAGCACTACAATTATTATATGAGTATGATTACATGTAGTTGCACCCCTTTCAAGAAGTTAAAAATGTCCTGTGAGGGTTTCTATAGTTCTCTAGGGGAAGGTAACTGTAATCAGATAATTGACTTGGATGTCAATAGTGGCCTGGAAAGTGGGAGCGAATATTATCATAGATATACTAAGTGGATTAATTGGGTTTACTTTGCATAAAACAACTGCAGTAATACTGATAATACCTTAATCATTGTGTAATTTATGAAGTGCCTGTGCCTAGAGTACTGTTACTCGATAATGATGACACTCCAGATGTTATTTGTTTGTAGTTATTTAATCCTCTATTACATGGTGTTGCTATATGGCAACAAACCATAAATATATGTATAGGGTTAAGGAAACTGCTTGTCTGGCTGCATCAAGATAGACTGTGTTTAGCGTCGCTATGTTAGCAGAAACTGCTGATAATCTATAGTCGTTGCTGGAGGTCCACTATACTTAAACACATGCTACAGCAGCGGAAAAAGTGAATTATTTCTGTCACTTAGATCACACCCAATGAAATTATATTTTTAAGTTATGTAAAATGGTGCTTAATGATAGTGCAGATAATGTTTCGATGTCTCTGCAACTGAATGAAAAATAATTACTCAGTATTTTCGGTTTGTTGTCATATGGCAACACTATGATCTTTGCCAATATAAACAACCTTTTTGAACATGGGCAGATTCAGAACAATACTGTTTATTACTTTTATTTTTTAGACATGGCATCAATTCCAGCTTTATGCTTCTATGGTGGCAGACGTTCAGCAGTAATTAGGAATATTCCTGAAGGAGTGATGATTCGGAATTGGGCAACACCGACAGTGAAGAAGTATTTGCAGATGATTCAGTGGATGAAAGTGCTGGATGTAATGTTCCTCATGAAACTTTGGCTATAGTTGTTTCTGAGACTTAAAATGGCAGTGAAGAGAACTAGAAGAAGAACAAAAGGAGCAAGAAAAGGAAGAACATGAGAAACAATGTATTACATAAAAATGACATTGGAGCAGCAGAAGAAAATAGTGCTCCAAAAACAAATAAAGGGCCTAAATGTGCATGTAGTTGGAAGAAATGCCAGAAAGCCAGAAAGTACTAGTTATGCCAGAATGGAATGGTACACTTGGCATCCCTTCTCATGTACGCAGTCTGAAAGAATATTTTCATATGTTTCTTGGAAGCGAAATGTTGGACGTTATTGTTGAGGATTCAAACAGACTATCCATTCAAAAAAATCCTGCAAAAGGGCTGAAACTTGACAGACAAGAATTAGAAATTTGGATAGGAATGTTGTTTTTATGTCTGTGATTAGACTCCCTTCTACTAGAGATAACAGGAATCCTGAGACTAGAGTTCCCATTGTAGCTGATAGAATGCATATAAATCACTTTGAACAAATAAAAGGTAACATACATTTTGCTGATAATTTAACAATATCCAAAGGAGATCCAGGGTATGATCGTGTACACAAAATTAGAAGCCTTCTTATTGGCCATACTGTTTCTAAGTGTAAAGTGCTACCGAAGCCGGAAAAATTATACCATTCAAGGGACGTCATTCAATGAAACAGTACAATAAAAAAAAGGAAAAAAAAGATGGGGCTACAAAATGTTTGTACTATCTGATGTGAGGTGTTTGGTATACAACTTTGAACTGTATACTGGCAGAACTAACCAAATTGAACATCTTTCTGACATAGGAGCCAGTGGCAATGTTGTGCTAAGGCTAGCTAGTGTAATACCTGAGCACAAAAATTTAAAAATATTTTTTGACAACTGATTCTGTAGTTTAGGTCTGCAAATGGAACTGGCAGAAAGAGAAATTACAGCCTAGGCACTGTTCGTTCCAGTCGTCTAAAGGGATGTGTGTTTGACTCCAACAAGAAAATGAAGAGATCTGGAAGAGGTGCAACAGATGAAAGAAAGACAGTGTTCCATGGAAAATATGCAATATTCTGCTGTAAAGTGGCATGACAACTGATTTGTGACATTACTCAGCAATTTTGTGGGAGCAAATCCAATGACTGAAGTAGAAAGATTTGACAAGAAGTTGAAGTCAGTCAAGGTGCCTTGCCCCAGGGCAGTAGGAGAGCATAATCAGTTCATGGGAGGTGTAGATCTTGTGGATGCAGTTCTAGCATTGTATAGGTTCCAGATACATTCCAAAAAATGGTATCACAGAATATTTTTTCATATTCTAGACCTGATGGATGATAGTGAATGCTTGGTTTCTTTACAGAAGAGATGCACTATCAAGTGGAATGCGTTGGAAAAGCACGCTCGCTTTAGCAGACTTCAAGAAGGCCATAGGTATGGGTTTGTTGTTCCAGGGGAAAAGTGAGGCAAAAAAACAAGGAAGACCTAAAAGTAATTCCACTGAGAGCCTACAAGGTGAAGAAAAAGAAAGGACCAACAGCTGCACTGCCTGAAAAAGATATGCAACTAGATGGCATAGGACATTAACCTACTATGGATATCAAAGGAAGGTGCAAAGTTGCATGATGCAGTGGAATTGTGAGGGTAAAGTGTCTGAAATGCAAGGTGCATTTATGTTTCTCTGCAAATAAAAACTGTTTTTTGAAATTTCACACATAGTAATGAAATGAGGTATTGAATTGTTGAATCATATGACAAAATATTTTTTTGAAAACAGAAAAGTAACAGTTTTTCACCTCAAACTATTCATAAATGTATGTATAAGCACATTTGCGTATCTTTCCTAAGTCATTTTATACATCTATTATATAAATAAAAGGGCTGTGACTCTTCTGGGAAGTGTGTTGACATACCCATGGTGTTGCCATATGGCAACAAACCTAAATATTGAATAAATCAAAATTACATCAAAATTTCAATATTTAATCTATTACACAGTATTTTGTGTCAGACCCTACCCCGTGCAATAGAGGGTTAAACTGGTGCAAGTCCAGTGAACTGTGCAAGACAGGGTAACTAACAGCTTCAGAATGTGGAGTAGAAATGGTTGAGCAGCTTCCATACTTGGAGTAATGTTCTAGGGTATTTGTTTGTTGTAGTGGTGGACAATATTTTGGCTAGAAGCTGAGCTTTTCCCCACAGAAGTACAATGAACCGTATAGCAAATATAAGGTTGTCACAGCCCATACTCAGTAGATACAACCTAACAGTATGTGAAGGCTAATAGTATTAGTCATTGCAAAATGATGACGAAAGAGAACTGGTAATTGGATTGATGACATATTTGACACAGCCAACCTTATTTGATGACGATAAATTGAATGTTGCACATGAGTTTGTTATGACTGTATATATTGTGTACTAGGGGGAGTTGGAAAATAAGTTTCCCCTGTCAACTGTGGGCAGAGTTGTGTGATATGGGCGAAAGACGACACGGCAGGTGAAAGCACACGTGCAAGACACCGATACACCATTGTGAAGAGGTCAACCGCAATCAAGTAGATGACGCTGTCGCTGTGCCTGCGGAAAGTGGAGGCCAGTCGCTTGGTCTTTTCCCGGAGCTATGGAGAGAAGTTGCGTTTTGGAGTCATGGTCAAAGGTGGAGGGAAGTGAGAGCTGTTATCCGCAATGAATGGGCACGTGGAGTATCATGCACAGAAATTCGTAACCGGATTGTTGAGGTGTATGTGTCAGGTGTGATGTTGAGGCAAATGGTGCGGAGATGGTGCCAGCAATTCAGTGATGGACATCAGCAAGTGCAGGACATACCAAGACCTATCACTGATTTGCTGCCACCATCTCCGCACCATTTGCCTCAACATCACACCTGATCCATACACCTCAACAATATGATTACAAATTTCTGTGCAAGTCTCCTTCTCTTTTTTTTCCCTTTCACACACAGCTCTGATCACAGTCGACAGGGGAAACTTATTTTCCAACTCCCCCACGTAACAACCATGGCAAGGCACTATTCAAGTGAGACTTGCTGACTATACAAAATAGAGAATGTAGTTCATTTCTGTATTGCTCATGTAGCACTTTCAGAATGTATGCTGTGTTATTAAAACTCAGTGTAAAATAAGGTATTTAATATTATCCTGCATTTGGTCTGTGCATTCTGTTATGCTCGAGGTGTTCTATGGACATCATGTGGTGATATGAGACTGCCACCTGACATGTTTACGTCAGCATGAGTGTAGGTCTCAGAGTCTGCAGCGCTGTGTGCTGTGCCATGGAGTCTGCAGTGCTGTGTGCCATGCCATGGAGTTCCTCCTGTGGGAAGTTCTGTGGCTTTCCAAGAGTGTTGAGTTTCTCTAGGATGGAGAAAGTCTCAGAGGAAGTGAGAGTTGTCATTGATCAGATTTTGAGCAGCAAGCAATAGGTCCATTGCAAAGTCTATGTTAAATCTCACCAGCTGAGTAATAAATGCAGTGTTTGTGAGAAACATATTCTTTTGTACTTATTGCAAGAGTAATTGATTCAGTGACGTTCCAGTTGATGGATTTCAATCCCACAGTCAAGAAGGTAGACAGGAACCCTTGCAAATAGTGGCCACTTGCAAGTGCCCCATCGACCTCCTTGATCGTGGGACTGAAATCCATCGATTGGAACCTTGCTCTGAAGTCAATCTTCCTTCATACTAATCAATTACTCGTAGTATAAGTACAAAAGAACACATTTCTCATTAGCATCATATTTATTACTCAGGTAATGAGATTTAACATAGACTTTACAATAGACTTGTTACGTGCTTGCTACTCAAAATCTGACTAACAAGAACATTCATTCCTTCTGAGTCTCTATTCAATTCGGAGAAACTCTTCATTCTTGGGAAGTCCAATACCAGAGAACTTCCCATAGGAGGAACTCCATGGCACAGTGCATAGCACTTGCAGACTGAGACCTATACTTACAATGATGCAAGCTTGTTGGGTGGCAGTCTCATATTGCTACATGACATCAATGTAGCACCTTGAGCATAGCAGGCATTTTTGTTAAAGAGGGGACAATATTCAGAAAAATTGATATTAGCCCATTCTGTTCTGAAATGGATGGGGAATTCACCTGTGTAAATCTTCTGGATCATAACCTAATTATTATAAGTCTGTACAGATCACCAAGTGGTGACATGTGTGTTTTCTTTGAGAAATTTGAATTAATAACGGAAAAGTTGTTAAAATCTAAATCAAAAATTGCTATCTGTGGGGACTTCAATATAGAAATGGGAAATGATTGTGAGCAAGACACAAAGTATTTTTTCAGCATCCCCAGAATGTTCAATCTATATTGTAGCAATAGAAATGCCACACATGATGGAGCATGTATAGATAACATCATTGTTAACTTTTATAGGGATTTGTACACTGTCAGTATTGAAGGGGGGGGGGGGGGGGGATTTGCAGACCATGATCCAATACTCCTCACACTCAACCAAAACAAAACTGAAGGACCCCCCTCCAACACAGGTGCCAATGCTAAGGAAAAGGTAACATGGGTTAGAGGGCAGAAGGAAGAAGTAGTAAACCAGTTCATTCAGAAACTCGGAGATATTAAGTGGGACTGTATATATAACTGTCAAGTAGGAATAAATAAAACTGAAACTGCTTTTGAGAACTTCATTAAAATTTATTTAGATTTGTGGTATTCTTGTTGTTCTCTTATAAAAATCAATCATGAAAGCCAACCTATAAAGAAAAATATTAAGTGGTACACAGATGAACTTACCGATATGAGGGAGAATATGTTATCATTGTACCACATGTATAAAAATTCTCTTAAATATGGAACGGAGCAGAAAGATGAATTGTACAAAGCGTATTGTAAATGTATGAGAACCTACAGAACTAAGCTTAGAATGGCAAAAAGAACAGCATACAAAAGATACATTGAAGGGGCTCCTAATAAGTGCAAAGCAGCATGGAATGTTGTTCACAAGAGCATTGCAGGAATGACGAACATAGCATAGCTCTTGACCCGGATAAAGTTAATCGTTTTTTCATGGACTCTGTAAGTGATATTAGGAACAAAATTGAAACAAAAAACTCCATGAACTTGAAATCAAGGATATTTTGCAGCTCATCAGAGAATGTAAAAACAAAAAATCCGCTGTATAGGATGAAATTTCTCCATTTTTACTTGAACAGTGTGAAAACAATCTAGCGTATCCTTTGGTGCATCTAATAAATAGTGTCTTAAAAGAAGGAGTGCTCCCTTACATACTAAAATTAGCCATTGTTAAACCTCTCTACAAAAAATGTGATAAACAACTAGTAGAAAATTACAGACCACTCGCCTTAACTTCCGTTTTTAGCAAGTTAATTGAAAAAATAATTCTGAAATATATGTTAGAGCATTATAATAAGCACAACAGCCTGGGAGATTTTCAGCATGGTTTCAGAAGTAGCACCATGACTGCAACACTTCAATTTATGCTGACAGCTCTTGAAAAAATTGACGAAGGCATGCAAGTAGCTGGAATTTTCCTAGACCTATCAAAGGCTTTTGATAGGGTTGATCATAAGGAACTTCTGTCAAAACTGGCCAGAGATGGCATAAGTGGAAAACTATTGCACCTCATCACATCATATTTAAAAACAGAAGACAGTGTACCTCAATCTCACACAATAGTGGAGAAACATTAAAAAGTTATACATCAAGGGTCAGGAGTATTAAATTTGGTGTGCCTCAGGGATTGATAATTGGTCCCTTCCTTTTTATATGTTACTTCAATGACTTCCCGAAGATAGTAAAAAATGATACCTTTATTACAATGTATGCAGATGACTATGCAGATGACACTTCAGGCCTTTGTTGGGGAAATGATATTCTTAATCTCGGCATAGAGGTAAACAAAAATTTATAGATATTGCAAAGGAAAAGTTTGTAAATGTCAATCTAAAAGTCAACTTACAAAAAACAAATATAATCCCCTTCAATGTTGGTGATTTGCAAACTTGTATTGATTCTCAAGATGGTAATATCGTAGGGAAAAACTGCAGTGAATGTAAATTCCTAGGTATATGCATAGATAGCAAACTACTATGGACACAACAAATTGAAAATGTATGTGCAAGGCTATCATCTAGCCTGTATGTTTTAAGAAGAATAGCTCCATATGTCAATACCCAAACAATGAGGATGATGTGTTTTGGTTTAATAAATCCATTTCTAGCTTATGGTCTTGCACTGTGGGGTGGGGCTTCCAAAACTCATGTAGACCGAGTATTTAAATTCCAGAAAAGAGCCTTGAGAATATTAGGCAAAAAAGATGTTAGAACATCTTGTAAAGAATTGTTTATAGAATTTAAAATTTTGACTATCTATTCAATGTATATGCTTGAAACAATAGTATTAACTGTAGAAGATAAGAAATATACCTGTCATAATGCAGAAATTCATGATCACAATACAAGTCTACAATTACCATATGATACACAAAAGACTGAAAAAAACTGCAAACAGTCCATAAATTAATGGAGCAAAATACTTCAATGCACTGCCAAATAAACTGAAGGTAATAACTGGAGAGATATTCAAAAAACGTCTAAAATCGTGCCTCATCGAGGAGTGCTTCTACGGCCTACTGCAGAAACTAAAATCTGAAGTATTATTATGTCAAATAATTTGGACTACATTCTTAAGTTCCTATTATAAAGTAAAATTAGATTGTATACTGTTGTATTGTACTACCAATTGCTATGCATGTAATTACATGTTTCATGCAAAAAAAATTACAAAATTACTAATGCAAGTGATCTACTTAAGCAACAACAACCTGCAAACAATACCTTTAAATGAAGGACAATCACACCCACTGAGATTACAAAGGAGAGGCAAAGTTCTCAAACTCCAAGAGCATGGACTACTCTTGGTTGTCAAATTACATAATTAAAAAAACAGCGCATATAGTTAGTGAACCATTGGCCTTTCTCTTTAATAGGTGTCTAGAGTTTGGAGTCTATCCTAAAACTAAAAATATCGAAAGTTATCCCAGTGTATAAAAAAGGGGACAAACATGCTCTCAAAAATTACCGACCAATTTCGATAGTTCCCATTTTCTCGAAAAGATTTGAATCTCTTATTTATAACCAACTAAACTACTACTTTGAGTTGCATAACTTACTTTCTAATAGTCAATTTGGCTTCCACAAGGGAAGAAATACCACCACTTCTGTTCTTTCAATTGCGAATGAAGTAATAACAGCCTTCGAGAATAAAAATATAGCCTCACTTCTTTAATGTGATTTAAGAAAGGCATTTGACTGCATTTCTCAAGATATCTTACTTGCTAAACTCAAATTCTATGGTGTACAAGACTCTGCTTTGGCAGTAATTGAGTCATATCTAAACAATAGGAAGCAGTTTGCCTCCGTCAGAAACAAAGACTCACAATTGCTAGAAGTTAAGACAGGAGTTCCACAAGGTTCTGTCCTTGGGCCCTTCTTTTTTATAATTGCAGTCAATGATTTACCCCACTGTATTCCCAATACTGTTATTTGTTATGCTGATGACACAACTTTGCTTGCTCAGCATGAGAACATATCAGTTCTGCAAGATATGATGCAAAATGGCCTGGAAGCAGCACTAAATTGGTTCTCATCAAATACACTGATTTGCAATCCTGATAAAAACCAACAGATTATACTAGGATTGTCAAAAGAGGTAGAGGTGAAAGAAGTTAAAATTCTAGGAATTCATGTAGACTCTAAGTTAACATGGGAAACACACATCAACAATACCTGCACAAAATTGTTTCGAGTTATGTATTTAATGTGGAAATTGAGAAGCCTGGTGACAAAAGAATATTTAAGAGTTATTTATTTTGGAGTCTTTCAGTCACATATAGAGTATGGACTGCTGATATGGGGACACACTCTTCACATCACTGAAGTTCTAAAAATTCAGATGAAAGTGATATGGGCAATGAGCAATTCTGGTAGATCAGAGTGTACTGCCGACCACTGTTCATTCAGCTGAAAATATTAACAGTTATTAATCTTTATATATATGCCTCAGCATTGTATGCAAAAAACAATATAGCAGATTTTGAAATGAGGGAAAACATACACCACCCTAATACCAGAGGCAAAACAAAACCATTTTCTTCTCGGTCGGCTCACATAAGTAGCTTCAGGAGCAAGCTACTAAACTGGTTACTAATCAGTCCTATTTACAATATAACAGAATTTATGAATATAAAATCAATTGACATTAATTTTTAAGGATTTCATTTTGTGAGGTCACTGAATGAATGTATTTATCTTATGTTATGGTGTATGTTATCATCTATGGGTGCTATTTGCAATTTTCATTTAGCTTTAAGGTACTATTCAAGGAAAATGTTATATCCATGTAAATTGCCTATTCCACCTCAGGTGGTCAATGGTGAATAAAGAATCTGAATCTGAAGAATGCACAAACCAAATGTAGAATAGTGTTAGATACCTAAAAAATTTCTTTTAATGAATCTTAGGTGTCACTGAGCATGATTACTCAGTTATTTAAGACATCAAAGGTAGAGACATTATACCTATCCATTTCAAAATTATAAAATAATTCTGTACCCTCACAGTTAGTGCCATACCATTGGGCCTTGAATATTCCCCCAATTGCTACCAGCTATGACCTGAAGTCGTACCTGATGATTCTGCACACCTTGATGCCAGGAGTAACACTACTGTGCATCTCTAAAACATAGGATGATTATGACCTCTCCCCTGGTTACCACCACACTCCCTAATGATAGTGATCTGGGGTAGTGCAGAACTGCAATTCAGTGCTGAACACAATGTGATACCATTCATTGACAGTCCATACTTGAGTGAGACAGCTTTATGAGCATCTCCATTTGGCCACCTAGTCTAATCTTCCAATATCCAGACTTGTGAGACATTCATATGTGAGATGGTCTTGTGGTGTTAGTGGCAACCTATGAATGAGATAGTAATTCTCTAGTCTGGCTGCTGCTGGTGTCTGACCAGAGTCGTGAAATGACATAGAATACTGCAGGGAGTCCTTTACTTGTTTACAGATGGTAGGTGCAGATGCAAAGGTTCACAATAAGATGATACTCCCTTATTGTGGTCAGAAACAGTTGACCAAACATTGACAAAGAGTGTGCCTATCCTCATGTTGTCATGCAGTCCAGCATCAGACCATGTCATATCTGAATGTCCCACAAATATGGATATTGGAAGATTAGACTAGCTGGCCAAATGGAGGTGCTTATAAAGCTGTCTCACTCAAGTACGCAACATCTCCATGTCCTTCACAGTGATTGTTCATGTTTTATACCTTCCTTGGCCCTTATACACTATACCAGGCCAGATAATAACATTAAACGTGAATAACACTAATGCACTCATGGCCATTCTACCTGTCACAGAGAATTGCAATTCTGTATCATTTACATACCCACTGAAGGTGTGTGCTTGTTCAAAGTTACATTGACTTCAGACCATGTCTTCTGGGTGCCTCACTTTCTTTGGCAGGCAGTGTATTTCAGTGTAACATTTCACTAGGATAGGAAATGGAATTATCACATTGGCTTAGTTACAGGTAAAGCAAGAGTCAGACTTAAGATACTAGGAAAATGTGAGTCTGAAAAGGGAGACTGCTTACAAAACATTTGTGCAACCCATCCTAGAATATTGCTCATGTGTTGGAACCCATATCAAATAGGACATAATGGGTTATGTAATACATCCAAAGAAGGGCATCAGGAATGGTCACAGATTTGTTTAACCCCCAGTAAAGATTCACAGAGGTGCTTGAAGATGGACATCACCTAATCTGTAAAAGCGTACCAAGTTTTAAGGAACCAATATTAAGGGAGGAATCTGGGAATGTGCTACAGGCCTCTACTGTAGGGGCCTCTAGACAAAATTGGACTAATTACAGTGCACACAGCGACATTTAAGCAATCACCTTTCCCATGTTCCACCTGCAGATGAAATGAGAAGAAATCACAATACATGATACAATGAGTAGTACCCTTGTCCATGCAATTTATAGTGGTTTTGTGAGTGTGGATTGAAATGCATGCGAGCCAGAGCAAAACAACAGCCCTGAGATGGCAACTGATATGGTACGGCCAAAACTATTGCATCACACCATAGGCAACACCTGAAGATGCATGGAAAAATCAGATGATTATGATTTGTCAAACCTAAAATACCGTGCAAGTTCACCACACCAAAACAATGTTAAGCTTGTATTATAGTGCTGTAACTCACAATTCTCCACAAGGACTAAACTGACCCTCTTGACTTTGAAGATAAATAGTTAACTGTTTTGATGAATTGCTGTTCTGATTACAAAAACCATTACCACACTTTACACGTATCTCTTTTTACAGAGACTGCCAGTTGCCCATGTGTTGGATCAATGACATTTGGTCTGTGGTAGTTTTTGTACAGTTATAATAAAGCGTTTTTATTGTAGCACACAGGAGTGATATTTTTGGATGCTGCACCATCCATCTTCCACAATTTATGGCTTCTATTTATAAGAAAGAAAAAGTTCTTGTCTTGTCAACAGTAAACAACTTTTCTTGTCTTTATATTAGAAACATCTCCATGCAATTGAACTTCATGAAGTACTAGGCATGAAGAACTTGTGTGACAGGAGCCAAAATGAGAATATGATGTAGTAAATTTTACCACATTATGGATGTAGTATACAGGAAGTATCAAACTCTAAACCTGAAATAAATACTTTGTTCTTTAGTACTTTTCAAAGGATGCACCAATTTACAAGATATAAGATGGCTCATGAAAACCAAGGCCTATGGCGGCCTTCTCCCAGGATAAATTAAATTCTCAAACAGCCACCAATGGATGCAATTTACCCTTGGTCATTGTGTGTAGAAGGAGTGACAGTGAAATGGAGAGGAAGAGTACATATTGCGGTGTATTTGTTCTTTCATGGGAATGATTGCCATATAGGCCAATTTCTGAATCGAAATTCAAATATTTCTGGTATTACATTAAAACAAATGCCGAGATATTTAAGAGTCTGTGAAGGAAGAACAATTTTGTTTTGTGAATAAACAGAAATTGTTTTGAAAAACTAACTTTTATTGGAAGAAGTATATTAGTGCTCAGTGAATGGCACTTGAGGAAAAGAGGTGGTCATCGTCTTTTTTTTTTTTTTTTTTTTTTTTTTTTTTGTTTTTTTTTGGTGGGTGGTGGTGGGGGGAGGGGGAGAGTGATTTTCTAATGTGCTTTGAACTGTCAAACTGTACAATCATATGATGTGAATGACAGAAATTAATGATATGATTAGTAGTGTACATGATTACTGAAAAATATGTTAAAAGTGATAATTAAAAATAGAATCTCTTGGGAATTCAGCAATAAGGTGCCAAAAGAGATTTGGTTTGGTATACACAGAGAGACAGAACAACAATGGTCTTAGCCTGCTGTTGTGGTTTCTGTCCCTGTCATTCTAGTAAAGCCAGCCAGTACTGTTAAGGGTTGTAGTAGACTATTTACTAGATCTTTATTGGACACACTTTCTTCAGGAATTAATGAGCAGGTATTCTGTGTCTTTTGGCCTTGAGTGTTTCACATTGGAAGATTAAATGTGGTATGGTTTCAACCACATCATCACATAGTCTACACTTAGAGCTTCTTAGCCCTACCATGAGTTTAATTTGAATATTCTGCATGCTGCCTCCTGATCTAATTATGTTAGTAGATTGTACCACAGCTTTAGTGATGGTTAAGACAGGTTCCAATCCAACAAATAGTGTTGACACTCCTGTCCTATCCAGCCTCTCAGCTTGTTCGTTACCACTAATTACTGTGTGACCAGGGACCCAGGGCAGGTTTACCTTGTTGCTTTCCCCTAGCCTCACACGGGGTTCGTGCAATTCTGTAATGATCTTTGCTCTTCTTGCAGGGGTTAATTGAGATTTCAGAGCTGCTTGGCTGTCTGAATGAATGTAGATGCCATGAATCATATAGCAACTATGTAGATTCTTTATTACACATAGTCTGATTCCAAATATCTATGAATGGAATACCATGGCTAGCTTCCCCAGAGAGAATGCACACTCTAATCTATGCTGTACCACTTGTACCCCAGCCCCAGCACCTCCATCTGTTTTCAGTAGGTCAGTAAACCAGACTGTGTGTCCTGAATGTATCACGGTACATTCTTCTACAACTACATACTTCCAGTTGTTACATTGAACGATTATTGAAGCAGCTGGACGTAATTGTATTGTCAGCAGGAATGTCCCCAATCATTCTTTTATTCACCACATTCATTATATTTGTGTGTGATTCTGGATGTTCTAAAGGTTCCAAGTTTTTAATATTTATGCACAAGCTGTTGCCTCCATTGTAACTCAATTATGTAATGGGAGCATGTTTGGCATTATCTCCATCAAAATAGTGGGTGTGCTTCTGATTCCACCTGTTATGGCTAGATGGGCCAATCCCTGCACTTTCCTAAGCTTCTTAGTTGCCATCTTCATTTTTCCTTTATTCCACTGTAATGTAGCTCTTGAAATTATTATAGGTCCTGTCACAAATGTGTATATCCAGTATTTTATCCTGGGGTAAGATCACAGTTTTACCACAGTCTCTTCTAGAGCATCTGAGTAAACTTTTTGCCTTGGAACATATATTCTTTATGTGAGGGGTCCATGTTAATTTCAAATCCACGGTTACTCCTACATACTTCACTACCCCCTCCACTTTCCCCTAGATACTTCACTGTCCTCTCCACTGGTAGAAATTCATTGAAGAGCTTAAGATTCCAATACATGCCATTTGGCAGGATGGCATCAAGAGCAGATGTTAAGTAGTATTAATATGAATAAAAGTTATAGTTACATTATAAAAAAAAACGTTGTCTACGATACGTGAAAGATGAAATTGAGAAGTTAAACAAATGATTAAAAAGCCTTCAATAAGTTGTTGATAATCTGAGATAAGAAAACACCAATATTAGAAGTGAAAACCATGACTTATTAACATCAGCGTCATGCAGAGAAAATGTTTAGAAGCAGATTAGCAGGAGTTTACGAAAGTGAAATGGAAAACTACAAATGGTATGAAACTCGTGCGCACAATAGGTTGTGGTGTTCTACTAGAGAAAAATGGCCTTAAGTGCATAAACAGTTCAAACATATTTCCCAGTGTTAATAACGACCAAACGCAAACTTGTCGATGACTGAGGGTTACATTTTCTGTGCATGTTAGTACCAGTGCTAAGTCACTCACAAACATCTCGTTGGCAACATATTCCAACGTCTCATTGCCCAGCAGCAAGCTTTCGCGTTACAACAGCAGGCTCACACCATTGCTCTCTATCAAGTGGCATCTGCATGTTCGCAGCAAGTTACTGTCCCATCAGTGCAACCGTTCCCTTTCCAGCATCTGATGCATTGGCTGAAGATTGGGACCCTTACGAGACATGGTTACACCAACATTTCCAGGTTTTTTGTGTGGTCTTTGCAAACCTGTGTAGTAATTTCTTTCTTTGCTTTCTATGCATATTTATCAGTTGTTGTGTCAAATTGCACCTTTACAAGAACCAGCCAGATTATCATTTGATGAAATGTACAAACTTTTCTTGACATATTACTGTGAAAGAACGCGTGTCACTGCAACACTTGTCTGAAATGCCCAAACCAATCTTACAAAGCTGGGGCTGCAGAATTGCAGGGTTGAGCTGTCATTGTAAATTTGTTACTAGTACCCATCAAAAATCCTATGCTGATCACATGGTGCGTGATGTTATTCGTTTGGCAAAGATAAGGCTGTCTGTGAAGAAGTGCTTCAATCTGAGAATTCAACACTTATGGATGTGCTCAATATAACACAGTCCTTTGAAGTGTCACAGGCCTGCAGGCGATCATATTGCTGCATGGAGGGAGGTGCTGGAAGTTGCTCAGTCAACCTCTGTTAGGCAGGATGACAGGGAAGCCATTACAGGCTTACAACCTTCAACTCAGCACTGCGCAGGGCAGCTTCATTTACAGCTACAGTAGCAACAGGTGCATCACAACAGCAGCTGTGTGTCCCTCTTCCATCTTGCCCATATTCTTTTGTCCAACACAAGCATAGCTGTGTGCACTTCAAACGTAGTGGACACGGTAGTCCCAATGGTTGTATACTGTGTCTCTACATGACCGTCTCCCTGAAACAAATTTTTTATTGCCTTGTGTGTGTCTGATGAACCGCTAAAATGGAAGTTGACACAGGAGCTGCAGTGACTTTAGTGAACACACAAATATACGTGGGCTTGGGCTCCCCTCCCCTCACACAGGTTTCATGGAAGTTGGTTCACCATAATAAACAGCAGATTCCAATCCTAGGTCAGTTCTCCACTCTTGCCTGTTACAGATATGTTGTTCGTTCTCTCACCTTGCTTGTCATGTATCATACCTACATCACAGAACTGTTTGAGTTAGATGTGTTTACTGCTTTTTGTTTCTCCATTACCGATGAGGTAAATTTAGTGTCAGATTTAGTTCTGTATTAGTAACTGGAGTCCCTCTGTTCTGAATTTTCATCTCTGTTTTTCCTTGGTCTTGGTTGTGCTACCAGTTTTCAGGCCTACATTATCATGAAAGAGTCTGCCTGCCTTGGTTTTTTTCAGGCACAGCAGATGCCTGTCATGTTGCACAACTATGTCAAGGCCAAATTACACTGTTTGATGTCACTTGATGTCTTTTGAGCTATTTCTTCTGGTGAATGGGCTACACCTTTGGTCATTGTTAAGAAGCCAATTGATAAGCTTTGCCTCTGCGGTGACTTCAGTGTCATGATTAATGCACAGTCTGTGATGCATGCCCTTTGCCCCACCCTGATGAGTTGCTTGCAAATTTAACAGGTGGCCACTACTTTTTCAAGACTGATTTGTTGGAAGTGTACCTCCAGCTCCCCTTGGATGAGGTCATGCCTTCTCACTGTCAATATACCTTTTGGCCTATATCAATATCAACACTTGCCTTCTGGCACCACTAGTGTGCCTGCATTTTTTCAGTGCTTTTTAGAACAATTGACAGCACTTTGCTCAGCTGCATCAATTATGTTGACAGTATTCTTATTTTGGATTCTTCCGCCAAACACCACCTTAGAAATCTCTGATAATTGTTTTCTGTTTCGCAGTCTGTGGGTCTCAAGTGCAATCTTGCCAAATCTCAATTTTTTCAGCCGTCAATTGAGTACCTAGGTTTTGCAGTTTCTCACTGAGGGGTTAATCTGTTGTTTCACCATAATGATGCAACTGGGGCTTTGCTGCAGCTGATCTCCATTAAAGAACTGCAGGCATTTCTAGGTAAAGTTGAGTACTACCATAAGTTTTTACTGGATGCATCCACTGTTTCTCAGCCCGTGCATGCACTATTGCATAAAAATGTGCCCTTCTTCTGGTTCCCAGCTTGTGACCGAGTGTTCACTTTACTTCAATCTAAGCTTCAATCTAGGCTGTGTCTGCCTGCTTTCCAGCTGGTTCAGCATCTTTTGTTGGCTACAGATGCCTCTCAGCATGGTTTTGGCACAGTGTTGGCACACAAATATGTGGACAGGCCTGAACACCCCTTTGCTTATGCTTCTAAGACTTTAAATTCCACTCAGCAGGTATTCTTAGATTGCAAAGGAGGCTTTAGTGACTGCGTCCACCCTCACAAAATTTCACATCATCTTGTATGGTTCTAAGTTCCATTTAATCACAGATCACAAGCTGTTGGTTGCTATTTCTAACCATTTGGCTTCCATGCTGGACAAGGCAGCACATTATTTGCAGTGGTAGGCTCTCTTACTCTTCCATTATAATTATCAGAGCCATTACTGGCCGACAGCACAACACGCCAACATCAGTGCCTTATCTTGCCTTCTGATTGGGTTGGACCTGGCGTACAATCAGTACAAGCTGCTTTGTTTCTACTTAGATATTGAGAACCAGAATGCAGTTGATGGTTTTCCCATCCTAGTGCCCTGATAGCATCAACCATTTCCACAGATCCTGTACTCAGTTGGGTCCTCTCTTTTGTGCAGCACAGTTGGCCAGAAAAGCCTGCAGGCTGTGCCTCAGATCCCTTGTGTAATTACTTTGTAAGAAAGGTTCCTTACCTTATCAAAACAAATAAAATGGTGTAGGAAGGTTCCTTACTTTATTGAACTAAATAACACATGAAGTTACAAACACAAATGACAGATCCGCACGTGGCTGGTGTAACAAACAGCTTTAGCTTCAAAAGCACCTGAAGCGCCAAAGAAACTGCATGCATATTCAAACACAGAGATATGTAAACAGGCCGAATATGGTACTGCAGTCGGTAATGCCTATATAAGTCAACAAGTGTCTGGGGCAGTAGTTAGATCGGTTACTGCTGCTACAATTACAGGTTATAAAGATTTAAGTGAGTGAATGTGGTGCTACAGTTGGTGCATGAGTGATGGGACGTAGCATCTCTGAGGTAGCGATGAAGTGGGGCTTTTCCCATACAACCATTTCACGAGTGTACCATGAATATCAGGAATCCGGTAAAACATCAAATCTCCGACACTGCTGCAGCCAGAAAAAGATCCTGCAAGAATGGATTCAATGATGACTGTAGAGAATTGTTCAATGTGACAGGAGTGCAACCCTTCTGAAATTTGCTGCAGATTTCAATGCTGGGCCATCAATAAGTGTCAGAGTGCGAACAATTCGGTAAAACATCATCGATAAGTGCTTTCAGAGCCAAAGGTTCAGTTGTGTACACTTGATGACTGCACAACACAAAAGCTTTATGCCTCACCTGGATCCTTCAACACTGAAATGGGACTGTTGATGACTGGAAATGTGTTGCCTGGTTGGACAAGTATTGTTTCAAATTGTATCAAGTAGATGGATGTGTACCTGTATGGAGACATCCTCATGAATCCATGGACCCTGCATGTCAGCATATGACTGTTCAAGCTGGTGGAGGCTCTGTAATGGTGTGGGGCATGTGCAGTTGGAGTGATATGGGACTCCTGATACGTCTAGATATGCCTCTGACAGGTGAATTGTATGTAAGCATCCTGTCTGATCACCTGCACCCATCCATGTTTATGGTGCATTCCGATGGACTTGGGCAATTCTAGCAAGGCAATGTGACACCCCACACGTCCAGGATTGCTACAGAGTGGCCCCAGGAACACTTCTGAGTTTAAACACTTCTGCTGGCCACCAGTTCCCCAGACATGAACATTATTGAGCATATCTGGGATGCCTTGCAACGTGCTGTTCAGAAGAGATCTCCACCCCCTCGTACACATACAGATTTATGGACAACCCTGGTGTCATTTCCCTCCAGCACTACTTCAGACATTAGTCGTGTCCATGCCATGCCGTGTTGTGGCACTTCTGCATGCTTGCAGGGGGCCCTACACCATACTAGGTAGGTGTACCAGTTTCTTTAGCTTTTCAGTGTGCAAGTCAGTCACTCACTCAAGATGCAAATGCACTAGGCAGATGCAGCATGGTAGAAACAGTGGATTTGGTGAAACCATTGCCTTTGCTGCGCAGTGCCGATGGTACTGTTACCGACGACTGTGCTGCTAAAGCGGAGTTATTGAACGCAGTTTTCCAAAATTCCTTCACCAAGGAAGACGAATGGAATATTCCAGAATTTGAAACACGAACAGCTGCTAGCATGAGTTTCTTAGAAATAGATAACTTAGGGGTTGCGAAGCAACTCAAATCGCTTGATACGGGCAAGTCTTCAGGTCCAGATTGTATACCAATTAGGTTCCTTTCAGATTATGCTGATACAATAGCTCCCTACTTAGCAATCACATACAACCACTCGCTCACCGATAGATCTGTACCTACAGATTGGAAAATTGTGCAGGTCACACCAGTGTTTAAGAAGGGTAGTAGGAGTAATCCATCAAACTACAGACCTATATCATTGACGTCGGTTTGCAGTAGGGTTTTGGAGCATATACTGTATTCAAACATTATGAATCACCTCGAAGGGAACAATCTATTGATACGTAATCAGCATGGTTTCAGAAAACATTGTTCTTGTGCAACGCAGCTAGCTCTTTATTCGCACAAAGTAATGGCCACTATTGACAGGGGATCTCAAGTTGATTCCATATTTGTAGATTTCCGGAAAGCTTTTGACACCATTCCTCACAAGCGACTTCTAATCAAGCTGCGGGCCTATGGGGTATCGTCTCAGTTGTGCGACTGGATTCATGATTTCCTGTCAGGAAGGTCGCAGTTCGTAGTAATAGACAGCAAATCATCGAGTAAAACTGAAGTGATATCAGGTGTTCCCCAGGGAAGCGTCCTGGGACCTCTACTGTTCCTGATCTATATAAATGACCTGGGTGACAATCTGAGTTGTTCTCTTAGGTTGTTCACAGATGATGCTGTAATTTACCATCTAGTAAGGTCATCCAAAGACCAGTATCAGTTTCAAAGTGATTTAGAAAAGATTGCTGTATGGTGTGGCAGGTGGCAGTTGACGCTAAATAACGAAAAGTGTGAGGTGATCCACATGAGTTCCAAAAGAAATCCATTGGAATTCGATTACTCGATAAATAGTACAATTCTCAAGGCTGTCAATTCAACTAAGTACTTGGGTGTTAAAATTACGAACAACTTCAGTTGGAAAGACCACATAGATAATATTGTGGTGAAGGCGAGCCAAAGGTTGCGTTTCATTGGCAGGACACTTAGAAGATGCAACAAGTCCACCAAAGAGACAGCTTACACTACACTCGTTCGTCCTCTGTTAGAATATTGCTGCACAGTGTGGGATCCTTACCAGGTGGGATTGACGGAGGACATCAAAAGGGTGCTAAAAAGGGCAGCTCGTTTTGTATTATCATGTAATAGGGGAGAGAGTGTGGCAGATATGATACGCGAGTTGGGATGGAAGTCATTAAAGCAAAGACGTTTTTCGTCGCGGCGAGATCTATTTATGAAATTTCACTCACCAACTTTCTCTTCCAAATGCGAAAATATTTTGTTGAGCCCAATCTACATGAGTAGAAATGTTCATAAAAATAAAATAAGAGAAATCAGAGCTCAAACAGAAAGGTTTAGGTGTTTGTTTTTCCTGCGCGCTGTTTGGGAGTGGAATGGTAGGGAGATAGTATGATAGTGGTTCGATGAACCCTCTGCCAAGCACTTAAATGTGAATTGGGGAGTAATCATGTAGATGTAGATGTAGATGTAGATCCCAGTGTTCACCGCATGATATCTGCACTAACAATATCTGCACCTAGGCACATTAGGCGAAATTTATAGTCTGCATGGAAGCACAACCCCAAAACAATATCCTCAGCGGTTGCATGCCAGGTGTCATGAAAGCACCACAGTTGGGTGTTTTGTTATGTTGCTAGTTCCTCACAACATGGGTGTGGAGTAGCAACTGAAGTGAATGCAATGAAGAATGGACAAAAAATTGGTCAGTGGAAGCCACACTATTGGCTGCTATTGTTCTGCATTGGTAGTCACTGAAGTTTCCTGTCATATGGCAAGATCGACAACTGTGAATGGAAGTACTGCATGAGGGGTGAAACTGCCTTAGCAGATGGCAGTAGTGAATTGTGAGCCTATGGAACTGCTAAGACAGTTGTGTTGTGCCAGCAGTGAGGCTGGTATAGTGGTGTCGATGGTGCTGGCGCCAGCCTTGTGGCGGGAGCGGGTGCTGCATGTCAAGGTGGAGTGTGGGGTGGCTGGCTGCCAGTAGCGCCAGCCCACTGTGTGCCAGCCTGCAGTGGCGTGCAGGATGAGGGGTGCCATGCCAGGACAGTCTGAACCTGTGTTCAGTGCTCCATGCGCAGGGTTAGGGAGACACAGGGTACAGTTGCCAGCGCAGGACTGTGGATGCAAGTGTGCAGCTGCATTGCTGGGTGGTTGTGAGGTAGTGTTGACAGGGTGACTGCGTTTTACAGCTGAAAAAGCATGTGCCAGGCACTGCGAGCATGAACCTCCAGTGCCAGGATGGGTGGCAGTGGTCGTTGGGGGCATGGTGCTTGGAGCATGTGTAATAATGGCATTGCGGAAGCATCATGGGCTGTGATGTGGTGTCGGGGGCATAACTGACAGTTGACAGTGGCAGAGGGGAAATTGCTGGTTTGGAAATAGGCTGTTGTTTGTAGAGGTGTGAAACCCAACTCGCTTTATTTGTTCATGAGACCCAGAAAATATTAGATACAGGCTCCCAGGTAGATGCCATTTTCCTTGACTTCCGGAAGGCGTTCGATACAGTTCCGCACTGTCGCCTGATAAACAAAGTAAGAGCCTACGGAATATCAGACCAGCTGTGTGGCTGGATTGAAGAGTTTTTAGCAAACAGAACACAGCATGTTGTTCTCAATGGAGAGACATCTACAGACGTTAAAGTAACCTCTGGCGTGCCACAGGGGAGTGTTATGGGACCATTGCTTTTCACAATATATATAAATGACGTAGTAGATAGTGTCGGAAGTTCCATGCGGCTTTTCGCGGATGATGCTGTAGTATACAGAGAAGTTGCAGCATTAGAAAATTGTAGCGAAATGCAGGAAGATCTGCAGCGGATAGGCACTTGGTGCAGGGAGTGGCAACTGACCCTTAACATAGACAAATGTAATGTATTGCGAATACATAGAAAGAAGGATCCTTTATTGTATGATTATATGATAGCGGAACAAACACTGGTAGCAGTTACTTCTGTAAAATATCTGGGAGTATGCGTGCGGAACGATTTGAAGTGGAATGATCATATAAAATTAATTGTTGGTAAGGCGGGTACCAGGTTGAGATTCATTGGGAGAGTCCTTAGAAAATGTAGTCCATCAACAAAGGAGGTGGCTTACAAAACACTCGTTCGACCTATACTTGAGTATTGCTCATCAGTGTGGGATCCGTACCAGATCGGGTTGACGGAGGAGATAGAGAAGATCCAAAGAAGAGCGGCGCGTTTCGTCACAGGGTTATTTGGTAACCGTGATAGTGTTACGGAGATGTTTAACAAACTCAAGTGGCAGACTCTGCAAGAGAGGCGCTCTGCATCGCGGTGTAGCTTGCTCGCCAGGTTTCGAGAGGGTGCGTTTCTGGATGAGGTATCGAATATATTGCTTCCCCCTACTTATACCTCCCGAGGAGATCACGAATGTAAAATTAGAGAGATTAGAGCGCGCACAGAGGCTTTCAGACAGTCGTTCTTCCCGCGAACCATACGCGACTGGAACAGGAAAGGGAGATAATGACAGTGGCACGTAAAGTGCCCTCCGCCACACACCGTTGGGTGGCTTGCGGAGTATAAATGTAGATGTAGATGTAGATGTAGAGGTAGAGAAACAGGAATATGAGCGTCCTGTGCATCTGTGTTGTCAACAGCTGTCGGGTCGGGTGCAATGCAGGTGTAGCATGGTGAGTTTTTTTCAGTGTTTTCAGCTGTAGTGTTGTGTGTGGGCTTCTCATAGGCATTGGTGGCAGGGGTCGTTGGCGTGATGTCATTGGTGGTGACAGCATCATCACAGCACCTGGCAGTGTCGTCATCGGTGGACTGTGTCTGTGGGTTGTAGATGTAGAAGGTTGTTGAGCTGTCCAGCATGTTCTCAGGCAGCATATAGGTGGGTTTCAGCTTATAGATCGAAACACTGGTTGGTGTGCCATGCAGATGCTAGATGAATGTATTGAAGTCCCATTTCAGGATCAGGTTCGTGTTGAAGAATGTGTTCAGGGAGGAGGGGGAGGGCAGGCACCGATGCACAGTATAACATGGGTGCATGACACAAGGTCATTATGAATAAAATTTGTGTTTGCCAGCAGACCATGCAGTTCTGCAAGCTGGTCACAAACTTAGGAATGATGTCATCTGCAAGCTCCAGAAAGTCTCTTGGGGTGGTGAGCGGTTGGCCATGAACAAGATCAGCAGCTGATGTCTGAAGGTCAGACTTGTGAGCGACTTGTAGACTAAAGAGTACCAGTGGCGAGGCAGCAGTCTACCTGTTGTTGGGACAGGTGAGGCGGTGATGGAGCTGTTCCACCATGCTGTTGCTGGCTGGGTGGTAGATCAATGTCAAGTACAGGTGATCCCTGGATAGATCTGTCAGCACACAAAAATTGATGATGCAAGTTGGAGCCCGCAGCCTGTAGAGACATGGCATAGGCAGCTGAAACAGGCAATCTTAAGTGGAGATGAAGGCAGCTGCTACCATGGTGATGGCAATGTTGGGTATTCACGTTGCCTCAGGCCAGTGGGTAAGCTGTAGGCAGCTGTTAGATGAAGGTAGGGATTGACGATGTCCACATATACATGGGGAAAGAGATGCCTGACCTCTGGGAAACCAATGACAGGGGCATGTACATGATAGGTGAAATTGGTGTGCTGACTGGTGAGGAAGGTGTGGACTGAGATCCTGCAGTCTCTCTGAATACTTGGCCACAAGAAGTGCTGTGTTACCAGAGTGGTGAACACACACATGCTGGTGTGTGCCAAATTGTGTAATCGGTTGAATGTGGCCTTACAGAAGGCAATGTGTAGGAAGGGGCATGGTGAGCCAATGGGTACATCACACCAGATACTGCTGTCAGACCTGGGATCCAGTGTGCATTGAAGAGGGAGGCAGGAGGAAGTGTCCTGGCCAAGTCGTGTAAGTTCTGGGTTATGTTCCTGGGTGGTATTAAGTGCTTTGCAGCCCAGTGATGAAGTGATGGTGCAGATGTGGCTGAGGGAGTTGGTGGTGATGATGTCAGTTCTGGCAACACAACACATATCAGCCATAAATTTGGAGATGAATGACAGCTGGTAGAATTGATGTGGGGAGCACTGGTGAATATCTTTTATAAGGACAAATGTTCTGGGTTTGTGATCAGTGAAGACTGCATAGTGACGGGCCTCAACCAATAGTTGAAATTATTTGACAGCCTCTTAGATGTCAAGGAGCTCTCTGTTGTATGTGCCTGAGCACTGCTGAGGCAGAGTGAGCTTGCTGGAGAAGAAAGCGAATGGCTGCCATGTGTCACCCACATGCTGCAGTAGGACTGCACCGATGGCCATCTGGCTGGCATCTATGATGATGGCAAGTGGGTCAGTGGCTGCGGTCAGGTAATCAGCATGGCTTCTGCTAAGTTGTGCTTGGCAGCCAAGAGGCTGTCTTCCATTTGTGACATCTACAGCACTGGTTTGTTGCCCATTGTTCTGACGCTGTGAAGGGCAGTGGTGGGCAGCTCCTGTGTGGCACTGGCATTCCTTAGATAGTGGTGGAATAAGTTCAATATCCTGAGGAAATGGCAGAGGTCCTTAAATGTCTTTGGGTGCAGAAAATCAAATATAGTTTGTACCTTGTCAGGTGAAGGACGTGAGCCAGTGGCGGAGATGGCATAGCCCCAAATTCCACCTTGCTGGTGCTGAGCACTCATTTTACTGTGTTGACATTGATGCTGGGGTCTTGGAGACGTTAAGAAATACTGCGGAGGTGTTCGTGGTGTTCCTCTGGTGTGGCATAAAAAATGAGTACGTCACCCAGGTACGCGAAACAGCAGGGCAGGTCTCACAGGACACTGTACAAGAACTGTTCCCATATTTAGGCAGCATTATGGAGGCCAAATGATTTGAGTCCAAATGATTTGATGATGCTGTCTTCTGGATGTCCTCGGGTGTGACTGGAATCTGGGTGAAAGCCTTGGTGCAGTTGGTCTTGCTGAAGCCAGTGCATAGTTGTAGAGCTTAGGAATGGCTCTGGGTCCCAGTCAAGGGAGTGTGAGCACTTGGCTTCTGGTAATTCCCACATGGGCACCAGAAGCTATCCACCTCCAGGGCAAGGTGAAGGGCAGATGCCCACAGACTCTTCAAAGGCCAGTATGCCGGTGGCAAGCTGCTCATCAAATTCGGCCTTAGCAACATTCAGTTTGTGTGGTGCTAGCGGGTTTGGTCGGCAGAAGATGGGTGGGGTCTGGGGGTGGAATCAGTGTTGTGTACAGTTGAATGGCAGAATTCCCAAGGTGCACTGGATGGGCATGTGAGAGCAGGAAATTGCATCAGGAGGTCAGCATATGGACTGGAATTGCCACAGGCTTCACATCAAAGAGACCAGTAAAACAAGCGGTGCATCTTGTTGATCTCCTGGTGTCACTGTCAGTAAGACACTGGCCGGTGTCAGGGAGCAGGCGGCAGTGACTGATGAAGTCCACTCTGATAATGGTGTCACTGATGTTGGCAATGGTGAAGGTCCAGGGCAGATCCTGTTTCAGACTGAGATCAAGGACATTGTGATGAATGCCATACATAGTGATGGTGGAATTATTCACTGCCATCAGAAGAATGGCTGAGTCAACACCAGCATTGCATATGAGCTGCCATGGGAAGATAGACAACTTGGAGCTGATGTCTATTAGGAATGGCATGGCAGAACAGGCATCACAGACAAACAGTTACTGGGAGACCGAGCAGCAACTGGGTGTACCTAATCCAGGAGGTTGTTGGTGTTTGGGGAAGGCAGGTTTTTGCATCCAGGATGAAGTGCTGGTGATAGCAGCACAGGATGGCCGTCACGAGTGGCATCAGCAGGGTGGCTGGAGCTGCAGTATCAGTAGTAGTCATTACACCAGCAGCTGGGGTGTGTGGAGTGTGGTGGTGAGAGTCAAGTCAGGCCACAGTCACTTGCAGCATTGCCATGTCAGCGCTGAGGTGGGCATGCATGTCTTGCACTTCCAACTGCGGAACGCTATGCTGCAGGCTGGCGGGGAACACTGCTGCAGGCTGGCAGGGAGGGATGGGGTCAGTGATGTCATTAATGGTGCATCAAGCAGTGAGGGTGAGCACTTGGCAGGGTGGCTGGCAAGGTGGCGACCAGCTGGCTGATCTGGGTGGAAATGAGGTTGGCACATGGTGGTGACAGTTGGTGGGCAGTGAGGCCAGTGTCTCATGCTCCCTGTTGGCGTGGCTGGTGGCATCAGTGAGGGAGAGGTCAGTGTGCGACACAGTTGCTGTCTGTATTGGGGCCAGGAGGCAAGCCAGCCAGATTTTACAACAAAAGCCACTGGAGACACAGTGTGGCTCTGTTGGACTTCAGAGGTGGCACAGAAATTGGGAGGGTTCTTGGTCCCCACACTGCTCAAGGAAAAGGAGGACCCAGATGAACTGTATCACAAGACAGCACCAGAGTGTCTTGTAGCTGTCAGTGGCTGGGTGCAACGAGATGATGTTATTGACTTCCATTGCATGTGTTGGCTCGAGCTGGTTGATCACCATTGAAAACTTTGTGGCATCCTTCGTGATGCAGCAGCTGGCAAAGATAGTGTCTGCCATAGAAAACCATAGGCATGGGTACCACGGGTTGCAGAGCTGGAGATGAGCTTTGGTATGGCCAGATGGAGTGGTTTCAGCATGGGGTCAGTCAGACAGTGGCACTTCGAGGCTGGGAGAAGTCGTTGCTGCAGAGGTGGTGGAAGCTGGGGCCGGTGCAGGCGGCAGTGTGGAGTCTGGCATCGGGGACTGGGCTGATGGCAGTTGCGCCACCATGAGTTGTGAGGACAGGTCAGTGTTGCAGCATTCCAATTCCGTGAGACATGTGGTCAGCTCAGTGATAATGTCATGAGATGATGGCATGACATCTCCACCCCTATGCGCCAGTGCTTGCCTGCCATATGCTGCAGCAGCTGCCATTGTCAGGTCATGAATAGAACATCAGTGCAGTCACTGGTGTTTTTGGTACTTGTAAGCTAAGTGTTTTATGAGAGCAGTGCATTTTTTTCATGGTATCAGTGCTTTTTTGGTACCAGCGTTTTTCCAGAACCAATACTGTGCAGGTACCAGTGCATTTTTTTTTAACCACGCAGTCTTTCTATACCATGCTTTTTTTCTGTACCATCTACTTTTCTGGGCCTAGTGTTTTCATGTGTGTGGTTTCCTCTCACATCTGGAATGGAGTAGTTATGTGCCTTCACTCAAGATGTGCATAATTTCAGAGATTGTGCATCCATACAGTTCACCGGTCCAGTTGTAGAGACTACCTGACTCGACCCCTCCTGGTGAGCAACCAAAGAAACAATATTATTGAAGTGATTACATATTAGTGTTTGGCCTACTCTTTGTCCTGTATAACTGTTACACGGTCAACATGTTCAGTGCTACACACAACTTGTATCTTACATGTTGCTCTATAAAGTAATGTATTCTGTAAATAATGTTTGTTCTTGCTACAACAGTGAGCATCTGAACTACCATGGGTAAAAATTTCTGTGTCAAGATATAAAATTTATAAATGAAATTTGCGAATGCAACAACCTCATTTTAGAAGACAGTCTTTTCATGCTGTTAATGTATCTCATTTTTTATGGAAAAGACTTTAAAAGGGAAGGATGGGTAGAAATCACATTAAGAGGAAACTGCAGTAGACTAGTTCATTCAGACAGATGTGCTGCTTTAGATCACCCAGTGAAAAAAATTGAATGTGTAAGGCCCAGTGAAATCAAAATAACTTTGTGTACTAATAACAGTAATATCCTTCTCCATCTAAATGTAGAATCTTGTAGAGATAAGGCCAATGAACTAAAGTTGTGGCTTGATAAAATTAACTGCAGTGCTCTGTACGTCAATGAACACTGAGTGAAAGAGTCTGAAATAGACCTTTGCTTTGTGTTCCTCTTGGGTAGGCCTACTTGCTAGTTACTAGCTTCAGCAGAAAAAGCATGTTACAGAGTCGGATTTCAAACTATATCAAACTCAATGTTGGTTTACATTACTCAATCATAGACCTTAGCAGAATCTGCCTTGAAGATATATTTGAAGTAGCTGGTGTGGTAGTGTACACACAGAAAATTGTAATTGCCACAGTTTATCAAATTCTGGGCTCTGATGAGATAGTATTTACAAAAAACTTAAACTTCAATATTGAGTGACCCAAATGTAAACAGCATAAAATTATAACTGTAAGTGGGATTAACATAGATATAAGGGCAAAGAGAAAAATAGTGATTTGTATGGCTACTTCTTTAAATCCATTAAACTATTACTGTATCAATGAAAATTCCACCACACTGACTTTGTGTCTTGATAACATAATTATTAATATACACAGATGCTCTCTTGAGTGTGATGCTATAGAATTAGGAATATCAGAGCATTCATGGCTTTGGCTTCAAATTGAAAATTCAGCTTTCAATACTTGAGGAAGAGAAGTGACATAAAGACTACCAGGAGAAGCCAATGTAAACAATATTATAAACCAGTTAAAGGAAATAGATTGGTCTCATATAATTGATAATAATGAAAGAATTGATAAACACTTTTCCATTTTCCTGACAGAGAATAAGTGTAAGAAATTCCCCACTGTAACCAAAAGATACCATACTGAATTTCACATAAGCAGCATCATACCAACAAGTGGTATACTCTGCATCTTAAACTCAGAATACTGTTATTATTTCTGAAAATCTCATAAAAGTGATCAGGACAAGGAAAATTACATAAATGTGAGAAAACTCTACAGATTCAAAATAAAAACTGCTAAGTGTAGTGCAAATGTGACCACATTTTAAATTCTGAAAATAAATATAAAGCAGCCTGAAATGTTATTAAAAAGTACATTAATAGTATCAATAAAGAAAACATTGCCCCTATTGACTGTGATAGACTCGAGTATTTTGTAAATAGTACCAGTACTACCACTCCATTCAATCATTCTACCCTAATAACTCATGTAAAACCAACAATTGTGGAATTTATGTGGACCCTGATCACTTTAAATGATATACATATATTGATATTCATACTGAGCAATTTCAAAACAGGGGACTATTTTGGACTTGGTAATTTCATCATAAAGTGTAAAGTGTAAAGGAAATCCAAATTCAAGGTCACACACTGTTTATCAGAGTACTAGATGAAAGAATTTTCTCAGAATGTCTTAAGCTCACATTTATCTTACCCGCATATAAAAAAGTGATAAAAACTTCCCAAATAACGACAGTTCCATATCAGTAGTACCAATCATATCCAAGATAATAGAAAATTGTATGCATAAAGAAAGGCGCAGCTATTTTGAAAGCAACAAAATTTTAAATGAACAACTATTCAAATTCGTGTCACACTTATCAACTGCAAAAACAGTTGAAGATTTGGTGAATAATATTTATAAAGAGTATGAAAAACTGCTATATGTGTCTGGAACTTTTATTGATTTCAGCAAAGCATTTGACTCATTATTACATGACACAATCATCAAAAAGTTAGAATATTATGGCATACAAGATAAATCACTGAGTTTATTCAAATCTTATTTAAGCAGTAGGTTACAGCTTGTGTACGTAAATAAGCAGAGATCAGGAATACTCTCAACAAAAAAAGTGTACCACTAGGCTCTGTTGTTGGGCCTTTCCTTTTTATTGCCTACATTAACCACTTTTCAAATTACATACCATTTAAAATATGCTGCATGCTGATAACATGACATTAACGACCACAGGTGAGAATTTACGAAGTTTACTAGCTAACAATAGAGAAATGATGCAAATGACTAATCACTGGTGTCAGGTCAGTCAACTGTGCATAAACTAAACAAAAACAGAATAAATAAACTTTAATCTAAAGATAACCAAAAATTAAAATAAAAAGTTGAACTACTTGGACTATTCGTAGATCAGAAAACCTCTTGAGAAGAGCATGCAAATTATCTGTGCCACAAACAGCTTAGCTCATGCACTTTTTTTATTTATAAATTAAGGATCAGTGCGAGCAAACAGTTGTTGCTCCACTCACATTTTTACTTTCTTCCATTGTCTTATGCAGTAAGGAATATTACTCTGAGGCAATTCCCCAGTAGCTAAATGTATTTTCAAATGAGAGTCCTGCAGAAACCATTCAAAATGCCTCAGCATAATGACATTACCTGGCCTTATTATGTATGCCAGAGAAAATCTGGAAAAATATAACATGATAGGTCATGTGTATGTAAACCATACTAGAAACAGTCACTTATTAGACTTGCCTTCCTCGAGACTTGCTACAGGCCATAACAACAATAAATACGTGAGCATAAAATTCTTAAGTAAGCTATCATACTTAGCTCATACAGTACCACCAAATAAATATAGAAGCATTTTACAAACCTGGCTAAAATACAGCGAATTCTACTTAACTGAAGAATTCCTAGAAGCCAATCATCATAACAAGCGTGGCTTGTAATTAAAGGCTCTGAGGTGAAGCCACTCCAAAATGTATGTCAGTAATGATTACAGAATTTATATTATCAGAATGCATTTCTCATGTTTCCCACATGGATCTATGGAATGCTGGTGGAGCATTTTTGGAATGCCCGATATGTGCTGTCACATGATGGTTTTTGGACAGGTAGTAGCCAGTCTTAAGGCTACACCTAAAAATCCTGCTTAGCTGTATGCAGCTGAGGTGTGGTGGTGTGGTTTCTTTGGAGTACAGCTTTTATGGGCATCATGAAGGCTGTGGTGTTTCATCCTAAGGGTATCCTACCAACCTGCACACAGTTTTCATGTTCCCCTGCTTACATCCAAAGGGGATGGACAAAATTGGTGAAACTTCACTATTGAATCCCTGTCTCTCTACATCTACATTATACTTTAATGTGTCTTAACTTATGTTTAGTATTATTGTTCTGATTGTGTTTTTTTGTTTCTGCCATTGGCCAGTCTATCTACTGCTGGAATAAGTTTGCAAATGTCTCACCAGAGTGTACTAAGGTACAGTAATGTAAGTACCACTACCTAGTGAGTGTTTCATGAATTATTAGAGGAAAAATGCACGAAATATAGGCCTGTGCGCAAAATATGTCCCATTACTTTAGTTTCCGTGTTGCTGTCTGTGGGTAACGTGCGTTATTAGCAAGTTTCTTTTTGTGAATGTATTATGCAGTTTAGTTTCACTCTCTTCCGAATAACAGCAGCATACCATGAATTCTAAAACAACACAATATGAATCCAGTGTTCAATTTATCAGGTAAAATTTTGGAAAATGCAGTTAGGATGAAAGTGGAAGAACTTGGTGCGCTCAGACCCGATGTAAACATGAATCAAGAACAAAAACAGTGTAAATCGAGGCAACAGTATACAAGCAATTTTAATAGAGCAATATAAAATGCAGTTGAGTGGTTGTGTGCGCACAATGTATATACACTTACAATGTATATTTTTGTAATACACAAGTATAAATTTGACAAATATGGTGTGTAAAATTTCACGGTGGTTGCTTGGGTTGATTATGTCAGCCAATCACAGCACAAGATCTGTGACATCATGGAAGCATCACTGTTTCATCATGCAAACCCATAAACACGTGGTTTGAGGATTTAGCCTTACACGTCTGAAGTTTAGAAATTAAAATACCAAAAATATTAAGCAAGCAGTGAAGCTAACATACACCACATTAATAATCTCTCCAAAATGCCTCTTTTAGTATGATTTATTGTGGTAAATTGTTGGCAAATGTGACATTTGGGGTAAATAAGCTATCTATAGATTTTATCTTCAAGTTAGGTTGTGATGTTATTTAGCAGTTGATTATGAAACAGAAAGAAGACATAGTATGTAAATGTTTGGCTGGTGTGTGGTGATGTCTCCTCCCACTTCTGAAATCTTGGTTGTGGTGCCAGACTGACCTGTAGCATAGCCTGAGGTTAGTTTAGTTCTGATAGATAAATGTCTCAGCCTTCCCCAGTATGGAAACTGTGAACCACGCCTGCATTATAATATCTATTTTTCCTAACTGATAAATAAAATCTTTTATTTCTTAAATTAGCTATTTATTTTCTCTGTTATTTTCTACATACATAATTGATTATTATACAAAACTTGACACAATTGTATATTTTGTTGTAGCCAATTGTATGACAAATACTGGAAGGTGAATAAAATATTCTATTCTGTTCTATGCTTCCTTGTGAATGGTACTACAACAGTTTTCCTGGAACCAACCCTAGATCCTGTGACCTGCACCAGTTTTCTACACTGTTCAAAATGCTTTGAACCATTGTTCTAAGTATACTTGGGAAGTTGCCAAGTATTACTATGACTATATTATCTGCACATTCTTGGCAAAAGTAACCTTTAGCAATGAAGCCATTGATGTGTTTATTCACCACTAATTTCCACAACAGTGGGGGCAAAAACTTCTCCTTCTGGACACCGTCTGGGTGTTGATCATCATTTTACCCATTCATCATGGTGGCCTCTATCTTTCATCTACTCAGCACGGTCATAATCCACCAGCTTTAATTCACCTTCATATAGTGGTCTTAATGACATTTGCTTCTGCAGATTTAACCATGAATTCAAATGTTGTCTAGCTCAAAGCCCTCTCAATATGCAAGAAGATGAAGAACACCATTTCATGAAAGTTTAGTACATTTTCTAAGTTTTCAATAAGATGCATCATTTGCCTCATAGATGTGTGTTGGCTTTCATGTAGAGAAACCTCCATTACATAATATACAAATTACTCGCATTTATGATCGCCTGTAGAAAAAGTAGGCCAGGTATGAGTAGGACTTGTGTTCTGTGGGTTTCTTTATAAACTTAATTACAGACAGTTCATCCATCTCAGTATGAAGAATCTCAATGATTTTTGGCTGTTATCAATATTGTACTGACAAGATATTGTTCCTAGAAATTCCACATCTTTCGAGAATATTTTAAATTGTAAGTGGCAATCAAAAAGTTTCCATCTGGGAACTTTACTGCGGCATACAAGCAAGGTAGTGGGACTTTGATGGGGTATATAAGCACCAACATGTTGGCAAAGAATTAGTGTGGCATTAGCATATTTCTGATCTGCATGAATCGTGAACTGTGGCGTGCAGAAACTTGAGCTGTAGCGGTGTTATTACCAAATGCATCTAAACAGGAAAAATGTGCTGTTATTCTTTTCTTTGCTGCAGAAAGTCAAACACTGGTTGACATCCATCAGATATTGAAGAATGTGCATTAAGGTGAAATGTCTGGAAAACTGTGACAAGTGGTGCTTCTGCTTCATGATAATGCACATCCCCACTGAGATGCCCAGCTTAACCCGTAGGACAGGACAGGTAGTTTAAATTGTGGAAAGGGGCCAAAACAAGGGGCTGTCAGTTACACTCAAACATACAACTTTATCATTTGATCAAACATTACAAGAACCCCAACAAAATTTTTTTTAAACACACAGCTTTAATCTTTGGGACTCAATTACTGGCTGAAAGCCACTTTAATTTTAAAAAAACGGCTGAAGGCCAATAACTTAAAATGCAAGCATAATCAGAAATTTAAAAGGCAAGTGTTACCTTACAACAGATCTTTAGGCTGAAGGCCCAAAGAATCTGAGATTTTCAGAGCAAACAATTTGAATTAAAAAATGGCAGAGAGCCCAACACTTAAGGATAATTAAAAAAAAACAAAGGCCTTATGTAAAACAGTTCTTAATTAGGCAAAACTCAGCCAAAAGAGAAAAAAGGTAAAGCCTTATCTTAAAACAGTTCTTTAGTTAGGCTGAAGGACTAACACTTAAAACTCCATAACATTAATTTTTTTTTTTAAATACCAAAGGCCTTATGTGAAACAGTTCTCTAATTTAGGATGAAGGCCTAAAGAATCTTACACCTTAAGGGCAAAACAACCTTAATTAAAAAAAAATCTAGAAGCCATACAAGTACACACAACAAGAACAAATAAAAAAAGCCAGTACACTCAAGGTCACTCAGATGTTTGAGGGTTGGCCTGGAATTCAAACACTAACGCTCGCTTAGGTGAGACAGGCACTCGAGCCGACCATTCACGATCCGATGACAACCCAACCAACCAACAATCAACGGACCCACCAACAAGACAACTTCCACTTCACCTGACCAGGGCACAACAGGGAGTTTTAAAGAACAATGTAGAAGATATTGGTGCCCACAACCAATCATACATGGGTGATCGACAGCAACAACACGACGAGGAAACTACACTGCCTGAAATTTATGTCAACGGCCAGGGCAAGTAACCGGAACGTTAACCACCACAAGGCAGAAGATTCCGCTGGTGCACTTCAATTCAAATAACCAAATACAGGGGAACTCCACTGGAGGGTAGCTAGAATTTTCCAACTTGAGAACCACATTGTTGCTTGCGGGAATATCCCAACAGCCAACAATGAACTCCAAATGACACAATGTGAACAGTCTTGACTTGTTGGTAGATTAAATCAAAACTCAACTTTCGTGCCCAGGGTCGGTGAACCACTGACCTTGTAGCAATGTGAACAGCACCACACACTCTGACACCACCCAGAGACCACCAGCGGCCCCGGCCAAACTACGTCCTGTGGAGAATTCCTCGCTGCTCTACGCCAATTGACCAACTGGTCACACACCGTCCAGATGGAAACTATCAGTGCCAGGTCAAAGATGGTCCAAGGTGCGAATATCGATATATGCCACTGCTGCCACCTGCAGAAGGAGAGGATAACAGCATAATTGTGATAACTGCAGGAGACTAAACACAGAATCACAACAAATGTTTAATCCAGAGCTTAGCATGAGCCAGCCACAGCTCAACCTCCACCCTCAAACTTAACACAGGAAGGGGGTAATTCAACCCCTGAGCTACCTGAACCTAACATGGCTATGGTGAACCCGACACTGTTTACCTGAACTGTTCTCCTTGACCAACAGATTTACCAGACCTGAAATATGCATCATAGTGCAAGACCTCAGAAAATGAGGAGTAAATTTCTGCCACACACCTGCCTCCCTGGGAAATTGTGGACATAAACTTGATCCCCTGGCCTGCCCTTAAAGGTTTCTCGATTGCGATTATAACACTCAGCTTGTTTATTATGGGCTCTGAGTATATTGTGCCTGGCCCAGTTCCAGTTTTTCCTTGATAACACAAGGACTAATATCAGCAGGAATAAGATCTTGAATTCCCCACAAGTTTGAAAGAGGGGAATTAACTGGATAGGAAAATATCAAGGAGACTGGTGTAGCTCGCAAGACTTCATGACTGGTGGTATTAAAGAAAAATTAAGCCATGGAAGACTGGAGTCCCATTTACTAGGAGTTTTCTGATGATAAATAATCAATGCAAACTTAATATTTTGGTTAACTCTCTCCACAAAAGACCCCTGGGGGTAATATGGGGTGGTAGTGATATGACTGACACTGTTATAAAAATAGAAGGCCTTGAAAGGAGCTGAAAGAAAAGCAAGAGCATTATCGCTAACAAGCTGCTTGGGTGGGCCAAAAATACTGAAAATGTTAGTTAAATGATAAATAGTGGTGGCAGCGGTAACGTTACGGGTTGGGAGGGACCAAGTAAATCTGGAAAATGCGTCAATAATAACTAGTACATATCGATGACCCTTCTTAGTATGAGGTAAAGGTCCTAAATAATCAATATAGAGCTTGTGCATAGGACACGACTCTCGTTCGGAACTCAACAAACCCGGTTGAAGTGCATTCTTGGGTTTGGCTACATTACACAAGCAGCATTGGGATATCATCTCTCTCACATCCCGGTCCATGGAGGACCAAGTTAAACGCTCCTTGATTTTTTGAAGAGTCTTATAAGTACCCAAATGGCCACCGACCAACGAATCATGAAAATAATGAAAAACTGGGCACACCAAAGTTACAGGCAAACAGATCTTGCACTGCTTAGCCTTGCTCACCCTCTTACAGAGAATACCACTCTTAACAACATACTCATCCAACAGCTCTCCTGCCAACACACGTTGCTTAATGGGGGCCCAAACAGGGTTCTGATCCTGATGCTGACCACATCTTCAAACAAGAAGGGAATTTAACCCAACACCATACAATTAAGACCGTCTTCTTCTACCTGCTGGTTTTACTCACTAGGAGTAGTTTTGGTGAACATCTAGTTGAGGATATCCGCAAGGATATTTTCGGAACCCTTCACATGTTTAACTTCAAACTCAAATGCCGAAATGCATACTGACCACCTGGCAATACAGCCAGTTTTATGCGGCCTAGCCAACACCCAGCTCAAAGCCTGATTGTCGGTTTCTAATTGGAAAACCCGATGTTCAAGGTAGAAGCGGTACTTCTCTAATGCAAACAAAATGGCCAAAGCCTTACACTTGTAGATGGATTACTTGAGTTCGGCATCAGTTAACCACCAAGAAACGTATGCTAATAGCTGTCTCTGTCCCTCAAACTCCTGGAGAAGAACAGCTGAAACCCCAGCAATAGAAGCATCAGTTTGGACAATAAATGTTTTATCAAAATCAGGTACCCCAAGGATCGGAAGATTGGCTATCGCTGCCTTAATATGCTCAAAGGCAGCCTCCTGGGCGGGTCCCCATTCAAAACGGCTTCCCTTTTGGCGTAACTGATTTAAGGGTGCTGCCAACTGAGTGAAACTGGGAACAAAACACCTGAAATTATTTGCCATGCCTGTGAATTTAGCAATCCCCCGATTATCAGTAGGTGGAGTCAAAGCCCGTAAGGCTTTAGTTCGCTCTTGATCAATGCGAATACTCTGACCTGACACTATATGACCTAAGAAAGATACCTGCTGTTTGGCTAGTGTGATGTTACTAGGCTTAACAGTCAGCCTGGCTCCCTGTAAACTCAAATGAAACTTGCTGAATATGCTCCAAATTATCCTCAAAAGAACGACTATAGATAACCAAGTTGTCCAAATAATTATACACACAGACTAACTTCAAGTCGTCATGGATATTATCCAACAAACGAGTAAGCACAGTTGCTAGACCAAAAGGGACTCTGTTGAGCTCGAACAAGTTCAAATCAGTACAAAATGCAGTAACATGTTTACACTCTTCAGCCAATGGAATCTGATATAGGCCTGATTCAAATCAAGAACTGTAAACCAATTAGCACCAGCAAACCAAGTAAAAGAATTATGCAGGTCAGGTAGGGATACTGATTCAAGGACCACCTTAGTGTTTAAATGGCAGTAGTCAACCACAGGTCTGAAATCACGCCCCTGATCTTTAGGTACAAGAAATACTGTGGAGGCATAAACAGATGTAGAAGGCCCAATTACTTCTTGTTGGAGCATCTGAGATATCTTAGCCTTAAGTATCTCCACCTTAGGGGGTGGGAGGCGGTATGGGGACTGCCTAACTGTAATATTGTTGGACAGATGGATATGATAATCAGGAATGTTAGTAACATCAGGTTATCACTAAGGAGCTGGGGAAAACTGTGCAGCAAATTGTGTAACAGAGAAACCTGATGGGCCAAGAGATAGGCCAGATCAAACTCATTAGCTACGGCCTCAATGGCTAATGCCCTGACAGTTTGATGCACAGCAGGTTTAGCGCACTCAAAAAGGCCAAACTTCTCTCCAGGAGCGAATTTAAAGAAAGAGGTGTGTCCGGAATAATTCAAGACCAAGCCAGTTTTATTGATGAAATCACACACCAAAATTAGATTAACGGGCAGTTCCTTAACCAAGGCTACAGACATAGAATGAAATTTACTCTACAGCAGAGTGTGTGCTGATATGAAACTTCCTGGCAGATTAAAACTGTGTGCCGGACCGAGACTCAAACTCGGGACCTTTGCCTTTCGCGGGCAAGTGCTCTACCAACTGAGCTACCCAAGTACAACACACGCCCCATCCTCACAGCTTTACTTCTGCAAGTACCTCGTCTCCTACCTTCCAAACTTTACAGAAGCTCTCCTGTGAACCTTGCAGAACTAGCACTCCTGAAAGAAAGGATATTGTGGAGACATGGCTTAGTCACAGCCTGGGGGATGTTTCTAGAATGAAATTTTCATTCTACAGTGGAGAGTGCTCTGATATGAAACTTCCTGGCAGATTAAAACTGTGTGCTGGACCAAGACTCGAACTCGGGACCTTCGCCTTTCGCGGGCAAGTGCTCTACCATCTGAGCTACCCAAGCACCGACATCTCTGCACCGACGTAGGGACTGACCAAAGTTTTGTGAGATGCCCAAATTCCAAAAACCACTTGAAGCTCGATAACGAAAAGGAACTACCAGAGTCCAAAAGATCACAAACCGACTTGCCACCTACCTGAGAACAAAGGTAAGGCAAGGGGGGTGCTGAGGGAGCGACAACCCGAGTACACCAATGTCTGAAAGCTCAAACCCGACTTCATGGCCCAATCCGGCATCATCTATTGGCTCTGGGTGCACGAGGCTGAACACAAGAGGGCACCAAATGAGCCATACTGCCATACCCTAAACAACGTCGAGGTTCCCTTTTGATAACTTCAGCAGATGCAGATACTTGGGCATCAGTGCCATCCTAGTCCCCTCTTAACCTCATGACGTACACAGTTCTCAAGTGGTAATGCAGATGCTGCTACGATCACGTCACAGAGCTCTTCCCAGGTTGAAGGCTGCTTATGGAAGACGAAATGCGACTTATCCACTGCACGAATTCCCCTAAGAGTGATAGAGACCAATTCTTGTTCAGGTATATCAATCAGCAAAGCCAAAGAGGATATCTGAACTCTATCGACGTACTGATGTAACTGCTCCTCACTCCACTGCTCTTCCCAAATGCAATGACACTCAAGCTGTTTATGAACCCCAGTAGTCAACCTTTGCCTAATTACATGTTCTCTTAATTGCCACAAGGAAAACCCTTCTGTCATGGCTCATGAGAGGAGGTTCTGCAACTCACCTCTAGCTAATGGGTACAACAACGACAAAATTACTTGGTGCGGAACTCGAAAAGCAGCTGCATGTTGTTATAAGTGAAGCAATACCCACAATAATTCCTCTACCTGATCCTGTTGCTCCACAACCAATTCAGTAATATCTCAAAAGAAATAGGCCGGAGGATTGGCAACTTAGCAAACACAGAATCTAACTTGACAGAGGCTGTCACGGTACCACCCCTGTGCTGGCTCTAACTCTCTCCCTGACAGAGCAGTCTCTATCTTCAACCTTCCTCCCATCCAACTCCAAACATGTAAGCTTAAACTGTAATCGCTCACCAAAGTCCCCAACTCAATGGTTAATTTTTTGTGATGATCTTCCAAATATAACGTGCTCAAATCCGCTATCTGATTAGTTAAATGCATTAACTGTGCCCACACCCTATGCAGCTGACTGTCACTAGGTTGTGTTCCCTCCAAAAGACAAATAGTGTCCTCTAATAGCCTCAAACAAGAACTCAATTGCCTCTCCTATCTCACCCACCACCACCAGTGTGATGTCAACTGGCTGAAGAACGGCAGTGCGCAAATGGGTTACCAACTCCAGAACACTGCCCCCAATCGGTTGGTGCCTTATTGTCAACTCATAAACAAAATGATCTTTCCTGAGCAGGCCGATCCCCGGACACTGTCTGACTGCCATTATGGTAAGCACCTGAAACAAGTAACAGCCAAAACAATATGGTGCCACAGAACACAAACGAAACACAAGTGAAACTGACAGCATCTAGAATGCAAGCAAAAATGCAAACCATGCTCTGCTACCAGTGAGACGGCCCCGCTTAACCCACAGGACAGGACATGCAGTAGTTTGAATTGTGGAAAGGGGCCAAAATAAGGGGCTGTCAGTTACATTCGAACATACAACTTTATCATTTAATCAAACATTACATGACCACAATTTAAAAAAAAAAAAAAAAAAAAAAAAAAAAAAGCTTTAATCTTTGGGACTTAATTACTGGCTGAAAGCCACCTTAATTTAAAAACTGTGAAGGCCAATAACTTAAAATGCAAGCATAATCAGAAATTTAAAAGGCAAGCCTTATCTTACAGGAGTTCTTTATTTAGGCTCAAGGCCTAAATAATCTGAGATTTTCAGAGCAAACAATTTGAATTCAAAAACGGCTGAAAGCCCAACACTTAAGGCTAAAAATTGAAAAAAAAAAAAAAAAAACAAAGGCCTTACGCAAAACAGTTCTTAATTAGGCAAAATTCAACCAAAAGAGAAAAAAGGCAAAGCCTTATCTTAAAACAGTTCTTTAGTTAGGCTAAAGGCCCAAAGAATCAGACACTTCAAGAACAAACAAGTTAAATTCAAAGTGGCTGGAAGCTTAACACTTAAAATTCCATAACATTATTTTCTTTAAAAATACCAAAGGCCTTACGTGAAACAGTTCTTTAATTTAGGCTGAAGGCCTTAAGAGCAAAACAACTCAAACTCAAGATCGACTGAAGGCCCAACACTAAAAATTCAACAACATTAAAACCTTTAAAATGCCAAAGGTGTTGTGTGAAACAGTTCTTTAAATTAGGCTGAAGGCCTAAACAATCTTACGCCTTAAGGGCAAAACAACCTTAATTTGAAAAAAAAAAAAAAAAAAATCAGCTAGAAGCCAAAGTACACATAACAAGAACAAATAAAAATAAAAGGTAGTACACCCAAGGGTGCACAAATAGTCGAGGGTCGGTCTGGAATTCAAAACAATAACGCTTGCTTAGGTGAGACAGGCCAACCATTCACGATCCGACAACAACTCAACTGTCCGACCGACAGTCAACGGACCCACTTACAAGATAAATTCCACTTCACCTGACCAGAGCACAACAGGGAGTTTAACGGAACAATATAGAAGATATTGGCTCCCCCAACCAATCATACATGGAGCTGTCAAACAACACACTGTGCTGGACAGCAACAACACAATGAGGAAACTACACTGCCTGAAATTTACATCAACGGCCTGGGCAAGTAACCTGAATGTTAACGGCCACAAGGCAGAGGATTCCGCTGGTGCACTTCAATTCAAATAACCAAATACAGTGAAACTCCACTGGAGGGTAGCTAGAATTTTCCAACTTGAGAACCACGTTGTTGATTGTGGGAATATCCCAACAGCTGACAACGAACTCCAAATGACATAATGTGAACAGTCTTGACTTGTTGGTAGATTAAATCAAAACTCAACTTTCGTGTCCAGGGTCAATGAAACACGGACCTTGTAGCAATGTGAACAGCACCACACACTCTGACATCACGTAGAGACTGCCAGTGACCCTGGCCAAACTACATCCCGTGGAGAATTCCTCACTGCTCCACACCAGCTGACTGACTGGTCGCACACCGTCCAGGCGGAAACTATCAGCAACAGGTCAAAGATAGTCCAAGGTGCAAATATTGATATACACTGCGGCTGCCAAACTCAGAAGTAGAGGATAACAGCATAATCGCAATAACAACAGGAGACTAAACACAGAATCGCAACGAATGTTTAAACCAGAAAATAGCATGAGCCAGCCAGCTCTCCCCAGTTCCTTAAAAGAGATCTTGAAAGGTCGATCATTCCTGTTGGACAAGTTTGTGCAGCAGCCAGTTACAGACTTCTTCATGCAGCAGGACACTGTTTTACTAAATGGGTATCTTCGACCTGATGCATTGGTGGAATGATTCCCCCAATGCACAAGGATATTTTGCCTGAGTAACACACCAATTCCTGACTGTATAATCTTCAAATACAAACTTTTTGATCATGTCTTGAGAGTTTGAATTCGGATAACAAATGATGAAAGAAATATTTTTTGTGTGATATAATTACAAATTAACAATTTCTTGATGTTTCCTTTACTTGTACCATGAAACATTTCTTCTTGCTAAATTTCACGATTGTAGGTCAATGCAAAGTATCTAATAGGTTTCAATCAATGAGTTTGCGAGTATCAAAGTATGTGACATAAAGGTTAATATCTTCGGATCATATTGACTTAGAAGCTTAAGTTATGTACGCTGCTAAGGCACAGAGTAGGCCATAGAATGTAACATTAATTTCAACTTGATACATCTACCACTCCTGAGAAAAAGAGGTCTTAACACATGCACAAACAGACAGTCAGGTAACATACTGTAATGCTGTGTGTATTTAGGCAAGCTGATCAGCCACCCAATATTGGTATGAGGAAAGATGAAATGACTGTAAGGCAGAAAGCTAGCAGGCCCAAGCTGTAGGGCACACTGCAGCAGGTCTGGCAAGTCCTAGTACTAAGATGAGAAGTGTTGTTGGAAATGGGTAAATCACAAAGCTGGGAACTTGGACAACTGTTGCTCATATGGCATTTGTGCAGGAGATGCACCAAAAATGGTGGAGTGTCAGACAAGCTGAAAGATGGCTTCTTACAGCTCTTTGAGAATCTATAATGATGTACAGTCAAGTATTAAAGCAAAACTGAATACATTTACGATTCCAGAAAAAATGAGGCACATCCAATATCACAACAATATTTTTAGTGTCTTTAAAGCTGCAAATTTAATATTTCATAGTGACTAAACATTTTCTCAATAAAGCTTTGAATTAACAACTTTTCAACACATCGTGCAATTTCAATAAACAGTATCTCAGGTGATAGATTGCATGATAACCATCATCCCAGAAAGCCACTCAAATGTATCTATTTTATTTATTGACTTATGATGTCTTTTATATCTTTTTTATTATGCAAATGTTTGTCAGAACATGATATTCTCCACAGTTACACAGCATATGAATGTAGCATAAATACCTCATGGTTTGACCTACTTGTTTAGTTAGTTAATGAACGGTTTACAATTTTGCCATGATTTAATTTAAATGTTGATTGGAAGTGTTGTTATAAAACTGTGCTAATTTAAAAGTGGTTAATCTCATGTGTTAGTGGACACTGCCATTGAAAAGAGGACCAGAAGATGCTTCTGTCAAGAAGGCATAAATCATTGTTTAAACAACACTTAACAATAATTCATTGTCATTGAATGTGAGCGCACTTGTGCAAGAATACTAGCTTATCTATTTATGTACAAACCCTTATTTATAATAATTGTGAATGATGTGATAGTGAGCAAATGTTTATGATGTTTCTTTATTTAAATATTGCTGTAATATATTGGTGTAATTTGAGAAGTGGTCAAGTTGAGTCAGCGAACGATGTATTTTTGTTGGGGATGGCCTTCAGCCAATAGAAAAGCAGCCAGTATCGGAACACTACAGACACCAAATGGAGATTGAGAATGAAGAGCTCAAGGGAGTGTTTCTGGCTTGGGTGTTCATTCTGGTAGAAGGCAGACTTGTCTGTGGTATTGGGTGATGTATTATTGAGTGGGTGGTAGATTCTAGTTGGTGAATAGCCACTATGAGACTAACTTTTGAGGACTCTTTATGTGGAAACTGGTGGAAGACAGACCTGCCTGAGGTAACATGTGATATTTGGCCATGTCAGTGAAAGACCCTGGGTGGTGAAAGGCTGCTAAAATACTTTAACTTTGTAGGACCTTTGTATTTCAAGAGGTCTTAATGTGGTCTAGAGTAGGACTCTAAATTGTTTCGCTTGTATTACCAGGGAGAATAGACAGAATATGAGTTACTACTTGTCATCTCCTGTCTTAATTTGTAAATCATAATGTTGAAATGTGATCTGTTTTGAGCTGGTGAATATTTTGTGTATTTTTTGCATATCTTTGATGACTATTTACTGTGCAAATTTATCAGCTATTCTCTTACTGCTCTCAATGTAACTTTACTGCCTTTGATAAGGACATTTTCTGTCTGTCCTTTCTTTGATAAACATTTTCAACACGATTCAGATGTTAGGGTAGAATCCTTGTTATTAAATTATTCATTTTATTTTGTATTTCTGTGTTTTTTATTAACTCAGAATTCTAGCCAATACAGAGACTATTTGACTGCAGGATACAGTAACAACGAATTAGCTGTGGAGCATGAAAGCAGATGTGTGCAGTTTGACCCTATGACTACACTGAGCTATTATTTTAAATCAAAGCTGTGCCTATGCTAAGTATCTAAAGAATGAGCAACCACCCAGGTAAAGATGCAACTGGTTTGCTTTTATGGGATGTTGTTTGGAAGAACAACTACACTAGCAGTAACCGTTAGGTACCATCACAGTTGGTGTTTTCTCATCCTGGATATGAATTTAATCCCTTTAGAATTACAAAGTCAGGTGTTTGGAAGCTAGGTGTGTAACTTCAAAAAAGAAGAAGAAGACTACATAGAGATGTGCAGAGTTAGAGTCTGCAGCGACCAGCAACAGCAGAGACTGACAGTGACAACGAAAACATGGTCCACCTATGCCAACTTTGTTCATCAGCTCAACATCGGCAGCATATATACATTCAGCAGCAGAAGTACAGCACAATCAGGCTGCATGACCGATAAGTGCTTGTGCCAATAGTGTTAACATGTGTGGACCCACAGAGTTACCATCAGTCATGTTGCTTCCAAAGTTTAAGCAAACACCCAACTTGTGTTGTTCAGATAATGTTAGTGGGCCAGTTAGCCCAAAATCTGAAGGTGGTAGGGTGGTAGTGTTGATGGAGCAGATAGTTCAAAATAAGATGGGGAAAGTATGCTTTCAGATAAGACATTGTTACAATTAATGCAATTTTTGCTAGAAATGCAATCTAGTATAGGGGCGTTGAGAATGGAAACGGAACAGGGAATTTCTGATCTCAGTTCAGTTGCTGAAAGTGTAAAAGCTGTGGTGGAAAAAAATAAATCAGATATTGAAGGGGTTAATGATACAAAACTGGAAGTTATAAGGGCAGTCATGAACAACATTTCTGATGAGGTTGGCCTAGTTAACGCCAGAGTTGATGCAATAGAAAAAGATGTTGTGGTAAACTTGGGAAAGATATAGGACGTGCTGGGTAGCAATGTTAGGAACTGAATGCTGATGCTAAACACACTTGACGAAGTGACCACTAAATTGGTTAACAATTTGCCAGGTAGAGTAGTAGAGTTTAAAAAAGAGGTGTTGAAATATAGAGAACATTTTGAATCAAGATTACATAAAGAAGCTGTGCAACATGAACAGCAGTTTAAAGACATGAGGAGAGAATTAATTTCCTTAGCAGCAAATGAAACTACAGCTGCGATAAGTGTTTTGTGGTTTAATTCAAGAATGATGAACTGTTTTGCTAATGATGAAAAATACCATCAATTTGATTTTGTTTCTGTGTCTAAAGACTGCTTTGTAAGAGAAATGTCGGAAGAGGCAAAAATTAAATTCGTGAAAAGACATCTTGAGTGCAGTGCACATTCAAGGGCGAATTTAATGAGTGCTTTGTTCAGCACCTAATAGTTTTTAAGAGCTGTTTCCTGAACAAATTCTAGAGTGAAATAAAGCAAATGCGGCTTTAGAATGAGATGCTAAATGGACCATGTTTCAGACAGGGAATGAGTTAAAGCAGGATTTTTGTGAGCGTGAACTGGCCAAGTTGACGCATATTAATCATCCACTGGGAGTGTTGATGGAGACCACGATGCTTGCGAGGTGAGTACTGGAAATATTACAGCATGATCTTGTCCACAGTCTGAGTAATTCCAGTGAGGAATTTTTAGATTTTATTGAGAAACTTGAACAGACAGTGAAATTCAAGCAACATTATGGGAACAGAAGGCAGGGAAATGTGTACCACAAGGGAAACAACAGTGAGAACCGCGGTAATTATAATAACATCAAAGAAATAGTTTTCACTGTAATAATAATTTTTAAAAGGAAAATGGAAATGGGAACTTTCATAACGAAAATAAAAATCCAGAAAAAAGATTTGAGGCACAGGTGCCTCACAATATGAAACGCTAGAATACAAGGTTGGGAAACTAGAGATCGCTGCGTATCAGATCTGGAGGTGGAGAAATAAACTGACATTGAAAAGGACACGTTATTCAAAAATTCTTTGAGTGACGAAAATCTGCCAAATAAACCACAAATATCGAAGATGAAGATTATAAGAAATGAAAGTAAAATGAGGAATGACTTTAAGGAATCATAAAGAGGCCAGAAGGAACATTGTAAAAATGTGTAAAGAAGGATGATAATAATATAGGACTGAAAAACTTATTTTGTGAAAGGAAGTGAATGATGGAATGAATGTATGTTTTGTGAAAAATTCTGTTAGCAGAAGACAGTGTAGCGTCCCTTTTGCGATATTCACCCTTATCAAGGTGAAACATAAATAAAACAGACAGTATGTGACGCAAAATTAATTGCAAACATTGATTTAACTGTAAAAATATACAATATATATATCGATAAATGCAGAAAAGACATTATTTTTATTGTATGAGATTATAATGTGATTATCTTTGTTAGAGTATAAAATACAATGCAATGCTCATTCTTCTGTCTAGTCTGTTTTGTTCTGTTCGTTCTGGTGTGAGCTGGATTAAGGTACGCAAGCTATTGTGCTGCGCTAGCATTTGTTTCTGTCGTAACGTAATTGCAAATATTTAATGGTGTAAACTGTGTCCTAGTACGAATATATTAGTATAAAGTGATCTCCGTGTGTTATTTCAAGAACCTACACCACATTTATCTTATGAAAAGAATATTTAATGAAAATTATTTAGCATGTTTCCAGCTGCTGCGGAGGGAGTAACAGTAACTGTTAACAATTAGCCGCCATTACGCGGTACATTTAAAAATATTTTTTCACAGCACAATGTCTGATAGCCGGAGCGGAAGAAATTAAATAAAAATATTCAGTGAGATTAATTGAAGTAATCCAGTGAAATAATTTTATTAAAACTTGTCTATTTTCTGTGATAGTAATAATTTCAGAGCTGAGTAATACTACGCTATTGCATTTACAGTAATTTGTAGGGAGCCTGGCGCTCGATAAAACCAGATATAATACATAATTGCCAACCTAAGAAATTCATTATTTTGCTTATTATATCTCTTTGGTATTTTCAAACGAATTTACTAGGAGAGTGTTCTCCGCTAAATAGCTAACATAACATTACTTTTTTTTAAGAGATATAATAAATAGCGCCCTGTTACGTGGGGCCCGAAGAGATAAATTTTTTTTTGGGTTTGTATGTATGTAATTGTTAACATGTATTGTATGTATTCTAATGTCTATCAAATTCCATTTCATGTATAAACTTGAACGAGGAAAGCGGAGAAGAACTGTATAGACCCTGAGAGGACAAGATAGCAAAAAGAAAAGAAAAGACAAAAGAAATCAAGGTAAGGACCACTATGCATAAAAGCTTGCTACATAGGCCCGTATCATCAAAGTATAGTATCGTAGATGGTACATGGTGTACAGTGGTGTAGATATTAATACTGTGTGATTTTGGAAACAATAAGCAGTTTGACTTTTGAACTTAGTCCGCATTTGTAGTTAGGAACAATTTTTGTAGTTAGCCCAGTGAAAGTTATCGTCATTACGGGAAAAGTTGGACGTGTGTTAGATTTGCAACCAGATAATGTGTCCAATGTTACAAATAATGTGCAATTATTGAGCGATATGGATAGTGACACTGACTTACTAAATATTAATAGTGATCGAGGGGGAGAAAATGTAAATAATGTAGTTTCCGGTGATATGCCAGGAAGTAGCCAGCAGACGAAAACAGTAAAACCGATAGGTGCTACTAGCAGGGCTAGTGATAATTTTCCAATGATTAGAACAACTACCACACCGGTATGCTCACCAATACCGGATCCATTTGCTGAATTTTTACGGAAATTAGAGAAAAAGAACGAACAGCTAGTCAATCAGATAAGGGAACAAAACGAAGAAAGAGAGAGATTGAGGGAAGAGAGGAATCAACAGCTAGTCAATCAGATAAGAGAACAAAATGAAGAAAGAGAGAGATTGAGGGAAGAGAGGAATAACCAGCTAATCAATCAGATAAGGGAACAAAATGAAGAAAGAGAAAAGGTCTTAATAGAAAGTATAGGTACAATGTTCGAAAAGATACATTCAGTAATGACAGAAATAAAGAAAGCCCAAGCCAAACTGCCGAACATTGTAAGCAACATAGCACAAGATGTGCAAACGCTTCAGACGGCACACACAGTCATCCGGGACGAAGTAGAAAAGCTTGCGAACCGAATGGACAATTTAGAGATGACACAAAAAGAAACCATAGAAACGCATTTAAATGATCAAGCCCAGAAAGTAGAAAAAGAGTTCCATGACTGGCTCACTGAAAAAGAAAGCCAGATCACAGAACGTGTAGAAAGCAAAATACAGTCTGCTCTGCAAAAATTAACTAACGGAGCAGCTGTATGTAAACAACCCACATTAGACACGCTACCACTCGCAGGTGAAAAAAGCGCAGCGAGATACAAATTGCCAGTACCGCTGCACACAGAATTGCTGAACTCGAGCGTGCACATTTGCAAATGCTTAACAACTGTGGGGTACCTGTTAGGAACGTGTACGGTAATGAGAATATTACATACAGCTCATACCAACAAAAAAGCGATTCGGAAAAAGAAAACACACAATTTACGGGAAGCATTGCTATTCATAACCCCGTGGGGGCAGCTTCTACTTCCACAAGCAATAACATTGATGAAAGCTTAATAAAACACAGACAATTCCAAGTATTTAACGCGGAAAAGAAGACAGTGCATCCGGTAATCTTCATAAAAGGATTCCGAAATGTATTACCGAGTGCCTGGAACGAATGCCAAAAAATTCAGTTCATAATCGCACATATACAAGGCGACACTGCCTTATGGGCAAATGAAGTCATAGAAAATTGCCATAGCCTGGCACAATTTGAAAAATCTTTTCTAGACAGATACTGGTCTAAGGCTATTCAAGAACGCCTGAGGACTGAAGTATACAGCCCGCAAATGTACAATCACAAACAGGGTACACTCCGTAAATATTTTGAAAAATATATCAACAAAACTAGATATTGGGATGACCCCATATCAGCCCGTGATGTGATCAGAATCTTGAAATTACGATTGCCCGGTCATATACGAGACAAATTAATAAATGTACCCGAAAATGACCTGGAACGGTACTTGTCTGTGCTGGACGAAATCGATCTCTCCCAGGAAGAAAATAGGATAAATAAAGACCGGGAGAACAGTAATGGTTCACCACGCAAGTTTAAAAATGGCAACAACAATTCCAATTTTGGAAGCCACGGAAATGGAAAGGAAGACCAATCCGCAGAACAAAACAGGAAGAACGGAAACGGTCAACCATCTTACAATCAGAAACGTAGGTGGGAAGATAGAGGACATCCCGGCTACAGTAACAGTAATAATAGTTACAATAACAAACGTCGAAGTGAAGGTCAATGGCCACAACAAAGCAGTAGTGCCAACAACCGCACTTACCCGGTGCAGTGGATGCAAACTTCTATGCCACCACCTCCGCCTCCTAACGGTAACCGGTACCAGTGTGACAATAGGAATTGTATGCAGAATACTAATGCAATACCACAAACATGGACAGACTCGAATAGCAGCCTAAGGATAGTAGAAATGCCCATGGACGGAAACCACCATAGTTCAAGACCGTCAAACGAACAACGGCCACAATAAGCTCCCAATTGATGGCCGGCGAAAAAACAGGGGGCACTGCTAGAAACAATACACAAGATAATGTATTATTACTGAGGTACCAAGATGGAAACAGTACACAACATGATTTACTTATGGAATCAAACCAATGTAACAAAAAAGAAATAACTGAAGTACAAACCATCATAAAAGCTAGAATTAATGAATTGCCAGTAGAAATATACATAGATACAGGTGCCACTTAAATGTTATGAGCGATGATCTATTCAAAACCTTGAGCCAAAACCGCAAATTACCGACATTTCCTGTACAAAACTGCTGTGTCATTGGAGCCATGGGAGCACAAGCACAGAAAGTTCAGTATCAGGTGCTGGTAGATTTATGCCTGGGAGAAGATAATGTAAAATGTATCTTTCTCGTAGTCAAAGGATTGAGAGTAACCTGCATCCTGGGGGGAGGTTTCCTGAGCGAGAAAAAAGCAAAAATTGATTTCTCCCGCGGGAAGATCTCCCTACTGAATGAAAATAAGCAGATTGTACTGGATTTAACACGAACAGTAAGTACACCCGGTAAAGATTGCCCGAGCATACGGGTAAAAAGCGAAGAGATGCCCATGTTTCAATTAAGCAGCAATTTAAGGGGCCAGGGAGAATATTATTCGGACACAGCTCACAACGAAACGCTTCAATGGACCGAAACCCTTAACAATAAAGCACAAGAATCACGTTATCTAACTGAATCCCAACGAAAAAGTCGATATGACAAGTCAATAAAACGGACAGTCCCATATCAGATAAACGACTTAGTTTTGATAAGAAACCATCCTAAGTCGTCACTCATAACAAAGAAGAACAAGAATTGGCAAATGCTGTATAATGGACCTTTTAAAATTATACAAATACCGCACGGTTGTAGCTACCTTATAGCTGATGTGATGAGCGGGAGGATCAAAGGATTGTATCCCTATAAGGACTTAAAGAAATTTGTGGTACCTGACAATAGGACATGAATGGTTTACCGTATTTTTATGTAATATGTAGGTTTTGCACAGACTTCAATATATATTTTTGTGTAGTTGTAAGAATTTGATGTTTTGTTTGTGCTTAGTATGTAAGATGTTTTGTCTTTATGTCAAGAAATGATTTACACATCAGCCTTCAAAAATGAGTAAAAAGAAGCTAAAGGACCATCAGTCCAATGATAGTATTTGTTTAGAAACATAATCAGTAAGTGTAAGATGTTTTTCAGTGATTATCAGAGTTAGTAACTATAAATTTTATTATGCTGTGTGATAAATGTTTATTTAAAGAATGCACTAAATATTCTAATCTGTCACATGAAAAATGAATAGAAATGGTATATGCAAAAGACTGTGCACATACCATGTGACATCTGTGATGCTGTGCTTTGACCTTAAAAGAGAAAGTATAAGCATCTAGCCACAATATTTGAGATTAAATGAGAGCTCCACTTTAGAGCCTGTTTTTGACAGTTGCAAACCTTTTATAGGATACGCGATTACGCTAACAGCTTATGGAGCTAGCACATGCGCAGCGGTCCTAATCCCCAAATGAATATACCCTATGACAAATTTATTAATGCTTAAATATAAAAATATTGCAAGTCAGGCCAGAATCCGTTGCATGTATGATGTAACACTTAATTATATGCAATAACAGAACAAAAGTGCTTTTGATCTGTGAAATTTCATTGTAACATATTGTGTAAACGAACAGACATCTGTGTCACTATATGATATAAAAAAACCAGTAATCATGTAATACAATTGTATTAAAGTCATGCTGTAAGCAATACTAACAGGAACTATAATAGTGTGTTGGTATTCGCGGAGGAAGTGTGAACTTTGAGAACTGTATTAGTGATCAACTTTGACAGTGAACACTTATGTGCTGTACAACTGAAAAAACGCGAGGTACAAACATTAACAAAACATATCTGTGTGCAGTGACTGAAAACACAAAACTGTGATCAGTGTGTGTTCGAAACTGTACAGACAACATTTTTAGTTTGGACGCTACCTCCTGTGCGCCAACAATTAATGTGACATCACGGACCACGTAGTAGGACGTTACTGCAATGGCAACTACGGTGGAATGCCGTCAAACAAAAATTGTGAAACATAAATATTCCATACGAAGTGATGACAACAGGGATGTGCAGTGCTTACTTCAGCATCATATCTCCTGCATCATTCAGCACCAGTACGTGCAAACGAACACGAAAATACCAAGTAACTGAGCCTGTGCCTCGATGATACAATAATGTTGACTAATCAATTCTTACCCACAGCCATAACATCTTACAAAATCCGTTCTATAACATATGTGCATTTGTTTCATGATTTGCACGAGTTAACATCCTCTCCCGTGCTGAAAACTTTAACGAGCGGTGCACAACAATGCAGACGCACCGCGCAGACAAAATAACATCGTTCCGTACTCCACATCCTGACCGCCGCCTACGGACAAGAAAGAAGACAACAGTTTCCAGCCGACGTTCCATGGCAACGGGCACGAGGCATAGCGGTAGAGACATACAGCGTCATCCACACCACACGACTAGAAATGCGCCGACAAAAATATAAAAAAAAACTCAAAATATTACCAACACAATAGAAAAAATTTGATGAACACTTTCATATAAAGATTATATGTTTGTTTCTTTTTCAGAAAATTTTATATTTGGTGTAAATACTTGTAGTACCAAAACATGTAGAACCAACTTATGTAAGTAACACAAAGGGTTAAATCTATCAGCTCTGCCGAGGTTTTTCTGGGGTTTCCCTGCGGCCCTCGTCCAAATGGAAGAGCTTGTTATAGCGTAACTGTCCCCAGCCATGTTATGTAAAAAGACTCAAAATGAATGTGTACCCATGAACTAATACACGGTAAAGTGAACTGAAAGTGATCAATGAACGAAAGAAAAGTGACACTCGTGGTCTGCAAGGACCAAACATTGAGTGGTGTGTTCCTTGTAGCCCAGGGGGCCGTGTAGTGTCCCTTTTGCGATATTCACCCTTATCAAGGTGAAACATAAATAAAACAGACAGTATGTGACGCAAAATTAATTGCAAACATTGATTTAACTGTAAAAATATACAATATATATATCGATAAATGCAGAAAAGACATTATTTTTATTGTATGAGATTATAATGTGATTATCTTTGTTAGAGTATAAAATACAATGCAATGCTCATTCTTCTGTCTAGTCTGTTTTGTTCTGTTCGTTCTGGTGTGAGCTGGATTAAGGTACGCAAGCTATTGTGCTGCGCTAGCATTTGTTTCTGTCGTAACGTAATTGCAAATATTTAATGGTGTAAACTGTGTCCTAGTACGAATATATTAGTATAAAGTGATCTCCATGTGTTATTTCAAGAACCTACGCCACATTTATCTTATGAAAAGAATATTTAATGAAAATTATTTAGCATGTTTCCAGCTGCTGCGGAGGGAGTAACAGTAACTGTTAACAATTAGCCGCCATTACGCGGTACATTTAAAAATATTTTTTCACAGCACAATGTCTGATAGCCGGAGCGGAAGAAATTAAATAAAAATATTCAGTGAGATTAATTGAAGTAATCCAGTGAAATAATTTTATTAAAACTTGTCTATTTCCTGTGATAGTAATAATTTCAGAGCTGAGTAATACTACGCTATTGCATTTACAGTAATTTCTAGGGAGCCTGGCGCTCGATAAAACCAGATATAATACGTAATTGGCAACCTACGTAATTCATTATTTTGCTTATTATATCTCTTTGGTATTTTCAAACAAATTTACGAGGAGAGTGTTTCCTCAAAATAAGTAGTTACATTACATACTTTTAAGAGATATAATAACAGGCAGAGGTGGATATGAATTTGTCAAAGAGGCACTAGTCAGTAGCAACAATTATAGTAATGTAGGTGTAAGTAATATAGACGATTTTGTATCAACGCAAATATGTGAGGGTACCAGTGAATCCGGCAAAGCTGTAGTCTTGTCAGCTGGAGATGAATTTTATTATGTATCTGGAGATGTGGGTGATTTATTGTTAAAGAGGAGTAAAGGTGATGTTTTAAGTGCAGAGGTTGTGAAGGTTGAAGCTACTGATTTAGATAACTGGAGGAAGGAATTTGTGCATTTATTTCTATTAATGGAAGTGAACCAATGACTCTCAATGAAAGTATGAACTATGAGTGGATATGGAAGGATGAATGAAAAAACATCGGTTAGATAGTAGATCAGAACCCAAAGTGTCTGAGAAATCTGATTGGAAAGAAAATGTAAATGAGGAAGAGGTAGTCTGAGTTCACGTGTACTGTGAATTCGAATATGGAGCAATGCAGTAGTGGCAATTCGTATTGTGAATTGGTGGAGGTAGACAGAGTTATTGGCGGTAATGTCTATAATGTATCGATGGATGTAGTGGATGCTTGAAGTATGGTGGAGCCCAATGGAGTTAACTGTGGTAAAGTCTGAAGTGATTGGGTGAAAACAACTGAGTTTTAGTATACGAGAGATGAAGTTTTAAGTTGTGTGGTTAGTTGTGAGAATGTTGTAGTTACTGTTACCATTAATTCAGAGGAAGGAAACAGTATACTTGATGCTTGCAAAGATGGTGAAACAAAGGACTTTGAGGACCTACAGATGATTTAGATGTGGATCAGGAGAATATAGAAGTGGATAATGTGGAAAGTATTAGTTTAGGAGATGTTGTTAGTATTGAATGGCATGGCAAGGAAAAAGTGACTATTGTATAAATGATTGAAAATGGTACGGGAAAATTTTGAAGTTGTTACTACCTCACTTGTAGTCAAAGGAGAAATATATAGTAGCAAAAGGACACTTGAAGGGAGCTAAGACGAAGACGGTGCAAAGAAAGTGTTTAATTAATTGTTTGATGGCGATAAATTGAGGGCTGGTCTGATGTTGAAATGTGTAAAATAGTTATGCAGGTGAAAGGAAAGGATACTGAAAATGATCTTTTGACGGAACAGTGTTTACAGATGGGTAAAATTAAAAGAGGTGTCAAATTTGAGCAATTCAAAAATTTAGAAAAGTGAGATTCAAGAGATATTCAAGTTGGTGAGATAAATGCTATAAGAGGAAACAGTTGCAGAGCAGCACCTTGTAGAAGAAGAATGGAATGTGTGTAATAAGTGTACTTAATATGTAGTTTTAAGAATTTTGGGGGTTATTTCTGTTTTGTGTAGTGGTAGTTTTGTAAATTTAAGATTTAAGTTACAAAGTATGGAAGCATAATTTAATGCAAGAAGGGAGTAAATATTGGCTGCACAACTCTTGGTGCACAGAGGTCAGCAGAACATAATTAATTTTGTTATTTGCGTTAGAGAGAAATGGATTGTACTGTACATTTGAGGGTGAAATTTTGAGACATTATTTGAATATCTTATTGTAGTATTTTTGATTGGTTTCTCAGGTAATATATGTAGTTTATTGGAATTATTATTTGCAAAAATCTGATGTGTGGAGGTCGGACCTCATTAAAAATTTAATTTCTTGTGAGAGTAAACCTGTAATTATGTACAAAGTATGAACTAAGTTTTTGGAGGTATATTATGTGGGTTAATTATGTAATGGATGTCATATTGGAAGATCTTTGAATAGGTTTACATGTGTAAAATTATGGGATAATTTGTAATATGTCTATGAGAATAAAGTCCGGGGATAATCATATTTTAGTGCAAATGAGAGAGAACAGTTGCTGAATTTATGATCCAACTATCCGCAGAGCTAAAAATGAATGTTAAACTGACAATTTCTGCATGTCTTAGTATTAGTTTTAAAGTTTCTAATTAGATGCGGTAAAATTGTAGAGAAATGATGAAATGTTAGTTGATATATGGTGCAGCATGAAAGACGTGTTTCCTAATGGGAATATGGACAGAGTGTTTAAAATGTCAAACTAAATCCTGTGTTTTACCTCGCTGTAAATCAGTTTTGGCTTGCTGTTCTGTTTGTGAATGTACTGATTCCACTTTGTAGGGCATTCAGTGCCTAATCTCCTGGGATTCAGGAAGTCATATGATTACTGGTAATCATATACTGTTTTTCAACAGCTATCGTCCTTCAGCACTGCCAGTGACTGCGAACTGATGCATATTCGGCGCTGTACATAGCCAAGGTGATCATAGAATTCTGCAGAGGCGGCAGGATTGCAAACGGTCTGAACTTTGATGAACTTTGACACCAGAAAACTATTCACTTGCTGTGTCCATGTTAGTAAAGTGCTGTGAAGAAGTGCTCAAAGCAAAATGTGATTTCAAATAAGCCTTTTTGTCTCCAACATTTCTGTAAATTTATATGTTTATTTTGGTAATTAATTAACATGCCATAATTTTTATAATTTGTGTAAGATTTATTAAATTAATGCTAGTAACAGATCTTATGATATATCCTCAGAGATATATGCTGTTTCACACGCCATCACAAATACAGTATACTTACATTGCTGTTCTGACGTGCATCTAAGGAATTCTATTTCTTCATTCTTTATATTTATTCTGCAGAACCTATCATAAAGTGGAGGTGTGTAATGTTATACTTACATAGGCAAGCTAACTGGCTGTTCAGTATTCGTACAAGGAATGGTGAAGTCACTGTATGGCTGAATGCTAGCAGGCCCAGGACTTGGGGTGCCCTGCAGTTGGTCCTGCATGTCCAAATACAAAGCAGCATTACCAGAAATAGGTTAATCCCAAATCTGGGGATTTGGACAGCTGTTGCTCCTTTGGCCTTTGTGTAGAAGATGTGCCAAAAATGATGGCGTGTCAGACAAGCTGAAAGGTGGCTTCCTACAGCTCTTTGAAAATCTATAATTATTTATAGTCAAGAATTAAAGCAAATCTGAATACATCTTGTGATCTCAGAAAAATGAGGTGTATCCAGTAACACAACAATATTTTCAATATCTTTAGAATTACAGAAGTTAATATTTCACAATGACTAAACATTTTCTCAATGATCCTATGAATTAACAACTCTTAAACGCTTCATGTGATTTCAACAACAATATATCAGATAATAGCACTGCATGACAGCCATCATCCCAGAAAACTACTCATCTATATCTGTCTTATTTATTGACTTATGATGTATTTTATATCTTTTTTATGCAAATGTTTGTCAGAACATGATATTGTTCACAATTGCTGTGTAATTGTGGACAATATGCTACATAAATACCTTATGTTTTAAAATACTTATGTAAATATTCAATGAACAGTTTAATATTTTGCCAGGACTTTATTTAAATGTTGATTGCAAGTGCTATTATAAAACTGTGCTAATTTAAAACTGACCAATTGCATGTGTCACCGGACTCCACCATTGAAAAGAGGACCAGAAGATGCTTCTGTCAAGAAGGGATAATTTAGTGTTTAAACAATATTTAACAACAATTCACTGTCATTTAATGTGAGCACATTTGTGCAAGAATACCAGCTTATTTATTTATGAATAAATTTTTATTTGTAATTATTGTGAATGATCTGTGACCAAATATTTATAACATTTCTTTATTTAAATATTGAACTATGTAAACCATATTAGTTTAGTTTGCAAAGTGGTCAAGTTGAACCAGCTCATATCTACAGAACTTTAGAATGATGTATTTTGGTGGGGAAGGCCTTCAGCCAATGGAAAAGTAGCCAGTATTGGAACACCGTGGGAGTCAAATGGAGACCATAACTTTTAGAATGATGAGCCTAAGGGAGCATTTCTGGACTTCGATGTTTATTCTGGAAGAAGCCAAACACGTCTGTGGTATTGGGTGATATACACTCCTGGAAATTGAAATAAGAACACCATGAATTCATTGTCCCAGGAAGGGGAAACTTTATTGACACATTCCTGGGGTCAGATACATCACATGATCACACTGACAGAACCACAGGCACATAGACACAGGCAACAGAGCATGCACAATGTCGGCACTAGTACAGTGTATATCCACCTTCCGCAGCAATGCAGGCTGCTATTCTCCCATGGAGACGATCGTAGAGATGCTGGATGTAGTCCTGTGGAACGGCTTGCCATGCCATTTCCACCTGGCGCCTCAGTTGGACCAGTGTTCGTGCTGGACGTGGTGACCGCGTGAGACGACGCTTCATCCAGTCCCAAACATGCTCAATGGGGGACAGATCCGGAGATCTTGCTGGCCAGGGTAGTTGACTTACACCTTCTAGAGCACGTTGGGTGGCACGGGATACATGCGGACGTGCATTGTCCTGTTGGAACAGCAAGTTCCCTTGCCGGTATAGGAATGGTAGAACGATGGGTTCGATGACGGTTTCGATGTACCGTGCACTATTCTGTGTCCCCTCGACGATCACCAGTGGTGTACGGCCAGTGTAGGAGATCGCTCCCCACACCATGATGCCGGGTGTTGGCCCTGTGTGCCTCGGTCGTATGCAGTCCTGATTGTGGCGCTCACCTGCACGGCGCCAAACACGCATACGACCATCATTGGCACCAAGGCAGAAGCGACTCTCATCGCTGAAGACGACACGTCTCCATTCGTCCCTCCATTCACGCCTGTCGCGACACCACTGGAGGCGGGCTGCACGATGTTGGGGCGTGAGCGGAAGACGGCCTAACGGTGTGCGGGACCGTAGCCCAGCTTCATGGAGACGGTTGCGAATGGTCCTCGCCGATACCCCAGGAGCAACAGTGTCCCTAATTTGCTGGGAAGTGGTGGTGCGGTCCCCTATGGCACTGCGTAGGATCCTATGGTCTTGGCATGCATCCGTGCATCGCTGCGGTCCGGTCCCAGGTCGACGGGCACGTGCACCTTCCGCCGACCACTGGCGACAATATCGATGTACTGTGGAGACCTCACGCCCCACGTGTTGAGCAATTCGGCGGTACGTCCACCCGGCCTCCTGCATGCCCACTATATGCCCTCGCTCAAAGTCCGTAAACTGCACATATGGTTCACGTCCACGCTGTCGCGGCATGCTACCAGTGTTAAAGACTACGATGGAGCTCCGTATGCCACGGCAAACTGGCTGACACTGACGGCGGCGGTGCACAAATGCTGCGCAGCTAGCGCCATTCGATGGCCAACACTGCGGTTCCTGGTGTGTCCGCTGTGCCGTGCGTGTGATCATTGCTTGTACAGCCCTCTCGCAGTGTCCGGAGCAAGTATGGTGGGTCTGACACACCAGTGTCAATGTGTTCTTTTTTCCATTTCCAGGAGTGTATTATCGAGTGGGTGATAGATTCTGGATGGTGAATGGCCACCATGAAACTAACTTTTGGAGACACTTTACATGGATATATGGTACAAGACAATCTTGCCTGAGATAATATGGTATATGGTAGTGTCAGTGATAGACTCTGGTTGATGAACAGCCACTCCAGTGCTCTAACTTTTGAAGGGCTTTTGTATTTCGAAACGTCATAATGTGGTCCAGAGCAGGATTATAACTTGTTCTGCTTGTATTATGGAACTGAGGGTAGAAAGAGTATGAGTGGCTACCCATCATTTTCCATATGTTAGTTTCTAAAACATAATGTTGAGCTGTGAAGTGTTTAGAGCTGGTGAATACTTTGTGTATTGTGATTACTTAGTTTTTCATGTATCTTTGATGACTATTTAGTGTGGGAATTTTCCAACCATTCTCTTAATGCTCTCAGTCTAACTTTATTGCATTTGATGAAGGTATTTTCTGTCTATATTTTAAATGAATATTGTAGGACCAGTTCCTGTTTATTTGAGATGGCCTTTCTTGAATAAACACTATTCAACGTAATTCTCTGTCATCTGCATCAGTTTCAGATGTTAGAATGCAAAATAAGTGTTAAATCAATAATTTGTTATTAAATTATTGATTTAACTCTTATTCTGTATATATTTGTATTTTATTAACCCGCAGCTCTAACCAATGCATAGACTGTTTGGCTGCAGGATCAGAGCTACAGGTTATTATTTGCAACGAATGAGCTGCAGGGCATTAAAGTAAATGTGTGTGGCTCGACTTTATGACTATGCTGAGCTATTCTTTTTAAACAGAGGTGTGCTTAGTCCAAGCATCTAAAGTACAAGTCACCAAAAGTAAAGACACAAATGGTTTGGCTTTAAGGGATGCTGTTTGGCAGAGCAACTACACTAGTAGGAACTATTGGGTATCATCGCAATATGACAAAAATATTTTTCACATGACATAATTATTTTTATTTAATTTTACTGTATAAGCTTTCTGCTTTCCAAATTTCATGATTCTAGGTTAAGTGAAAGTACCCTATAGGTTTTGGTGAGTGAGTTTGCGAATATCAAAATATGTGACGTAAATGGCCGTATCATTTGATTTCATTGATGTACAAGCGTAAGTTTTTTATGCTGCTAAAAGACCATGGACCTTCCTATGTGACATTAATTTTTACCGGATACGTCTATCCATTCCTGAGAAAAAGGGATAGACAGGCAGACAGTTGGATAAGAAATACCAATTTTTTTTTTTCGTGTGATATAATTACAAATTAACAACTTTCGAATTTTTCTTTCAGTTGTTCTGTGAAACCCAACTTACTATCACATTTCATGATAGTAGGTGAAAGGGAAGTAGGGAAGTATCCTATAGGTTTTGATGAGTGAATTTGCGAGTATCAAAATATGTGACATAAATAGCCATATCTTTTGATTGCGTTGACTTAGGACCTTCAATTTTTTACACTGCCAATGGACCAAAGATCTTAGTGTGTAGCATAAATTTCAACTTGATACAGCCACTCGTTTATGAGAAAAAGGAAGTCTTATCAGTTGCATCCACAGACAGCAGACAGACAGGCAGATGGACAACAAAGTGATTCTAGAAGGGCTCTGTTTTTATCAATTGAGCTACAGAACCCAAAAAAGGAGGACAGACTGATTGGTCTCATGTCCTTATACTTAGTTTGATCATTTCTCTCTCGTTTCAGAATGCAAACAACCTTCAGTGCCCTTGAGGCACTAGGGAAGACACCTGCAGCTAGACTGACTCTGAGTAGTCTACATAGAAGCCCAATTAATTCCTCTCGTACACATTGCGGTAGACTCAGAAATGGCTGAAACTTTCTCTCTGCCCACTGGATTTTCTTGGAGACAACAAGTTCTATGGCAGATTCCCAGTTCTCACATTGGTTATCTGTATACCAGTACCAGTACAACAACAAAGTTAGGAAACTACTGCGAAAGCAAAGAGAGCTTCACTCCAAGTTTAAACGCAGCCAAAACCTCTCAGACAAACAGAAGCTAAACGATGTCAAAGTTAGCGTAAGGAGGGCTATGCGTGAAGCGTTCAGTGAATTCGAAAGTAAAATATAGGTACCGACTTGACAGAAAATCCTAGGAAGTTCTGGTCTTACGTTAAATCAGTAAGTGGCTCGAAACATCATGTCCAGACACTCCGGGATGATGATGGCATTGAAACAGAGGATGACAAGCGTAAAACTGAAATACTAAACACCTTTTTCCAAAGCTGTTTCACAGAGGAAGACCGCACTGCAGTTCCTTCTCTAAATCCTCGCACCAACGAAAAAATGGCTGACATTGAAATAAGTGTCCAAGGAATAGAAAAGCAACTGGAATCACTCAACAGAGGAAAGTCCACTGGACCTGACGGGATACCAATTCGATTCTACACAGAGTACGCGAAAGAACTTGCCCCCCTTCTAACAGCCGTGTACCGCAAGTCTCTAGAGGAACAGAAGGTTCCAAATGATTGGAAAAGAGCACAGGTAGTCCCAGTCTTCAAGAAGGGTCGTCGAGCAGATGCGCAAAACTATAGACCTATCTCTCTGACGTCGATCTGTTGTAGAATTTTAGAACATGTCTTTTGCTCGAGTATCATGTCGTTTTTGGAAACTCAGAATCTACTATGTAGGAATCAACATGGATTCCGGAAACAGCGATCGTGTGAAACCCAACTTGCTTTATTTGTTCATGAGACCCAGAAAATATTAGATACAGGCTTCCAGGTAGATGCCATTTTCCTTGACTTCCGGAAGGCGTTCGATACAGTTCCGCCCTGTCGCCTGATAAAGTAAGAGCCTACGGAATATCAGACCAGCTGTGTGGCTGGATTGAAGAGTTTTTAGCAAACAGAACACAGCATGTTGTTCTCAATGGAGAGACATCTACAGACGTTAAAGTAACCTCTGGCGTGCCACAGGGGAGTGTTATGGGACCATTGCTTTTCACAATATATATAAATGACCTAGTAGATAGTGTCGGAAGTTCCATGCGGCTTTTCGCGGATGATGCTGTAGTATACAGAGAAGTTGCAGCATTAGAAAATTGTAGCGAAATGCAGGAAGATCTGCAGCGGATAGGCACTTGGTGCAGGGAGTGGCAACTGACCCTTAACATAGACAAATGTAATGTATTGCGAATACATAGAAAGAAGGATCCTTTATTGTATGATTATATGATAGCGGAACAAACACTGGTAGCAGTTACTTCTGTAAAATATCTGGGAGTATGCGTGCGGAACGATTTGAAGTGGAATGATCATATAAAATTAATTGTTGGTAAGGCGGGTACCAGGTTGAGATTCATTGGGAGAGTCCTTAGAAAATGTAGTCCATCAACAAAAGAGGTGGCTTACAAAACACTCGTTTGACCTATACTTGAGTATTGCTCATCAATGTGGGATCCGTACCAGATCGGGTTGACGGAGGAGATAGAGAAGATCCAAAGAAGAGCGGCGCGTTTCGTCACAGGGTTATTTGGTAACCGTGATAGCGTTACGGAGATGTTTAACAAACTCAAGTGGCAGACTCTGCAAGAGAGGCGCTCTGCATCGCGGTGTAGCTTGCTCGCCAGGTTTCGAGAGGGTGCGTTTCTGGATGAGGTATCGAATATATTGCTTCCCCCTACTTATACCTCCCGAGGAGATCACGAATGTAAAATTAGAGAGATTAGAGCGCGCACAGAGGCTTTCAGACAGTCGTTCTTCCCGCGAACCATACGCGACTGGAACAGGAAAGGGAGATAATGACAGTGGCACGTAAAGTGCCCTCCGCCACACACCGTTGGGTGGCTTGCGGAGTATAAATGTAGATGTAGATGTAGATGTACCTCACATGGACCGAATCTTGGTCTGTGTTACCTGCCAGAGTGCATTGAAGGAAATGAGCCTTGAGAAGCACATCCAGTGTCTCATATTCTGTTCTTGTATACCCAACATCTTTCTTCCTTAGAGTGACTCCTAGATTTGGTAGTATTCTTGTGAGGAATTTGTGAAATCTGCCCGTTAAATCTACACCTTCCACCTCCTCGCAGAATACTGTCCAGGGTGACAGTTTCGCTTTCTTAATAGCAAGGTTGCATTGGGCAATGGCAGTAGTGGAACAAACTTCATACAGGTGCTTTTTGTTACTGCAGGTTGCCTACATCAGGGGCAGGTATGAACTCGGGGGCAAACATATTTTTCTCCTTTGATTGACAGGTACTTAATCTATTGTTCTCCTTTGATTGACAGGTACTTAACTTATTGTTCTCTAAAAGGATCCTTCCTTTAGATTGACAGGCATTAAACTATTATTCCCCCACCCCCTCCCCCTGCCCCCACCCTCCCTACCTCTCAGGAAACCTCCCCCCTCGCTGTTACAGGTACACTTTCAGGTTTGAGTTATTGGAATAGCCCCTCTCACTCTTATCAATTTGATTGACTACTTAATTAAATTGATCAATTAATTAACCACCCCCTTCTTGTAAACCCCCTCCTCTCCCACCCTCCCTCCCAGAAACTGACAGGAAAAAAACTCAGTTGATCATTCATTTAGAGGGAATTCGATTTTAGTGTGTGGAATATTGTTTAAACAATGTAGATAATGTATACAATATTGTTTAGTTATTTATGGCAGTGTATGAAATATAGTTTATTTATTTGGTTATGAATTTGTCCTGAAATCGGTTGTTGTGTAAGGAATATCATTTAAACAATTTAGACAATGTATGGAATATTGTTATTTAAACAATTTTGGGGATTCAAGGCAGCATATGGAACATAGTTTATTTATTTACTTAAAGAATTTTTCAGGAAATCGATCGCCACCCCTGCCTCCCCATCCCTGCCCCCCTTGCCCCCTTCCCTCTCCCCCTCCCCACCTCTACCTGGAAACTGGCGGCTCTACGGTGGACAGGAAGGATCTCATGACAGGAAATTCAAGGGCATATTGTTTATTTATAAAAATTCAGTTTGCGGGGGTTGGATTTCACTTGCTCATCATTCTCTGCTGTTTGGAAAGATGCTGGTCTTGTAAGAAGTAATTACATCGATCACTTTTCTTTTTTATTCCGATCACACAAGGAATACCATCATGAAACACACATCACATGTAATTACACACAGTTAAAAATCTTTTGATTGTGAAGCACCCACTGCCCGCTGTCATCTGTCCACTGGTCCACACAGAATGCCACCGCACATGCTGCCAGGAGTCGGGATGCAACTACGACCCCCACAAATTGAAAATGTGGCTGTCAGCTGCCGAACTATGTGCAGGTGTCAGTTCGGGTCCTGCAAGCACGAGGCGGCGGTATCCATTTTATATTTGGCACCTGAGAAACTACTTTCGAAACTCATGTACACCAAGGTAGCGTTGCTGGCGCGATGACGCAGAGCTGTGGGTCCAGCACTATAGAAATCTGTTCCAATGCTTCCCAGAATATCTCAGGGTCCATTGTACCTAGCGATCCTAATGGGACATGCGAGCTGATGCATCGCCGCAGAATGTTAGCATAGTGACCGACTCACCATCTAAAAGGTTCTCAATGTTGTACTGACATCACACGATTATTTAAATAAGAGCCAAGTTGACCTCTCGGAAATTGTAAAGTGTCATAGAAATAGATAACGGTCACTTTTGTAGGAGCTTTCGTGATGTCTCAGCTTACCTGCATGGAAATTCTTGTCCTAATGGGAAAGCCCATCCATCACTGAATTTACCAGTCAAACTGCTGTTGCTTCCAGTGTGGGAGCACTGTCCGCCTTTTTTTTCTGCAGATGAGACTTTCAGTGGCAAAAAACTATTTTGTACAGATCGCCATATTGCACTGACAGTTAAATCCCACAAAGTTGTCAAAGACATCCCACGTACTCACCGTGCTGCAGTGTAGTGCTGACGGATAACTACTACCGTAAACGTGGCCCATGACCACAGCCGCGCAGCACATGTCAGCCAGAGAGACGCCAGCCAGCTGTGGATGAGTGCCAACCCCAGGAGGACCTGAATGGAATTAACCCTATTTTACAGCATGAATTGGGTTATGGGAGAAGAAGGTACATGACTGTGTCCACTTCATTAGATATATACCAGACATGTCTAAAATTATATACCCTGTGTCTGAAGAAAACCACTGACATAGTATGTGGTTAAAACTGTACACTGTGAAAGTGGGAACAGAATTGAAAACAAGAACACAGAGGTTGTGAGGTAAAAATTCATTCATTACTCATCAAACTTAAAAGTAATTTACATTTTCATAAGAGGACACAGCAACACTATTTTCACACTTCTTCTTGTTCTTGTTCTTATTCTTGAGTTGATGGAGAGAAGGACATCCATAGAATTCCAGGTCTTGAATAGCAGCAAACTTAAAGATTCGATGCATCCATGAGGCCCCTCCTCCTCCTTCACGTAGATGATGGTACCCATGTGGTCAAATAACTGAAGTGATGTCACCATATCTTTATAGGTCATGCCAGGATCATCCCAGTGAATTCCTTGTTAGAAATGTGTTAACCACTTTGCACTCTTCCCTGTCTTAGCACACTTCACATACTTGAAAGACCTAGGTGATGCAATGTTTGCTGAGAATGTCTCTATTATTCTTGCATCTTCTGCGTATGCTACAAACGCAACATCTTTAAATATGAACTGTCTATGTCACCATCATAGAAACCCTGAGTGTCCGCAATGATGTTCACGCCTTGAGACGCCATTGTGAAATGCTCTAGGTATGGTGCAGCTCCTGTTCATTTATACAGCTCATCGCACAACACCAGTGAGTGGGCAATAGTTGATCACACGGTCATGTAGAACTAGAGCATACACAGCAGTGTTTTCTGGGAAATTTGTCAAAGATTCAAATTCAATTCGCACATCTATAGGTCCAGTATCTCATACTGTTTCAAGCAGTCTATCACGATGATTGGTGATAGCTCCTTCAACATCTGTGGACTGAATAGACCCCCTCCTACTTCTTCAGCACTTTCATGGCAAGAAGCACGAAACCTTGCATACACGTCATATGCTAGACTGTATACATTTTCATTCCACTGCAGGTGTAAATCGTCATACGGGTAGAATTCTGAATTCAGGCAGACGTTGGCATTAGTTAACTTACAGTTGTCGACCACGGTGAAACCATTTGCTATATTCCCTCTTCTATCGGTCTGAAACTTAAGTATGATGAATCTAGGTGTCTCTAGCTGCAAAGAGGTTTTAGTAGCCCGTGTTTGTCTGCTCGCAGTCGTTAACACTGGGTACTCAAAAACCTCCCACGAGCAAAATGTCAGTGACAGAAATGCACTGGATTTCAGGACATTTAAAAGCTTCAAACACTCCTCGTCTGGTACACTGAGGTGAAGCATTTTCCATATTATCTTGCTGATTGTGATCATATTCTCCTCTTGATCTCCTTGAACGTATGAGTTATTATCTGCCGAACTCCGCATCAGAATGAGTTCTTGTTCAGCATTCATAATAAAATGCCCCATGTCCTCGAAGTACCCCATAAGTATTTTTAGAGGTATGCATTCAGTAAATCACTTGTACTCTGCAACTGTTCTATCCTCTGCATCGTCTATGAACCATCCCACATTTGAATCCCCTAAATTGTTTAAATAAACGATATTCTACACTTTGTCTAAATTGTTTAAACAATATTCTATACACAGCAATCGGTTTCCGGACAAATTCGAGACTAAATAAATCAACTATATTCCATACATTGCCATAAATAACTAAACAATATTCTATACATTGTCTACATTGTTTAAACAATTTCCATACACTACAATCGAATTCCCTCTAAATGAACGACCAACTGAGTTTTTTTCCTGTCAGTTTCTGGGAGGGACGGTGGGAGGGGAGGGGGTTTACCAGAGGGAGAGAGGTTAATTAACTGATCAATTTAATTAAGTAGTCAATCAAATTGATAAGAGTGAGAGGATCTTTTTCAATAAGCCAGACCTGGAAGTGTACCTGTAGCAGCAAGGGGGGGAAGTTTCCTGAGAGGTGGGGGGAGGGGGTGGGGAACAATAAGTTAAGTACCTGTCAATCAGAAGGAAGTATCCTTTTAGCAGAATAGGTTAAGTACCTGTCAATCAAAGAGAACAGAAGGTTACGTATCTCTCAATCAAAGGAGAACAATAGGTTTGCCCCTGAGTGCATACCTGCCCCTGATGTAGGCAACCTGCACTAACAAAATGCACCTGTACGAAGTTTGTTCCACTACTAAGGGCTACTTGATACTTTGCCCATTGCCGTTATCTTCTTGCAATGTTGAACATCCTTCTTACCTGCTTCCTTTGCAGTTCCTGATTATTGTTCCAACAAGATAAATTTCTGTTTGTTCAGCTTTTAGTGACTGGACAGTTTTCTAAGTACAAGGTCACAATGGTGGACTTCACTTCATCTTCCATTTCCTTAAGATGTACTGGATTATTTATCGAAATTTTACCTTCAGAAAAATGTGGGTTTTAGTCTTTCCTATATTGGTACCAGTCTGTTTTTCTAGGATTCTTATTTCAACTCCATACTTCATATACATGTAGTCAGATAAGGATGGCTTCAGTGCCAGATGCCATTGTTTGATGTAACTAGCCATTAAGCCATGAAGATGGGCCAAAAGTTACATCAGTTACTTCTTCCTTTCCAGAAGGTGGTTTTGATATCCCTATTCAAGAGTTTTAAATTACTGTCCAATGGGTATTCCAGTAGGTACTCACCTCTGCTGTTGGGCCACTGTTTCCCCACACCAAGTTGTGAGCCCTGGCATCACTACCAACCAACAGGTGTTCATTCAGATGCAAGCAGCTGTCTACCATTCTCCTCACTTCCTGGGAAGAAGCAGCAGCGTCATCATTAGGAAGGTACACTGAGACCAGAAAGAATTCCTTCATCCTTTCACCTCCACACTGTTTCATCCTGGTGGTCGTTAAGTTTCTGGAAGATAAATTCGCCATTGGTATGAATGACATTCCATTCTTGATATAAGTACATGTTCTAGGTTTATTTTTAGATTTCTAGCGTAAATAATCATACCTCCAGCTTCTCCAGTGGCTAGCATGCCCCCTTTATATAAAAAGGGTTCCTGGATCAGGGCCACATCCACTTACTGTCTTCACAGCAGGCGATTGAGAGCAGCAGTTGACCCCTTACTGTGTCAGGTTTATCTGCAACACTTTCAACCAGAAATTCGTTACGATGTCACTTCCAATGTACTTGAGTACTCTGATAGTTATCTGCAAGAATCCTAAATATACGAGGTGCATTCAAGTTCTAAGGCCTCCGATTTTTTTTCTCCAGACTGGAAAGAGATAGAAACATGCGCATTGTTTTAAAATGAAGCCGCGTTCATTGTCAATACGTCCCAGAGATGGCAGCACCGTATGGCAGATGGAATTTTACCGCCAGCGGCGAGAATGAGAACTGTTTTAAATACTTAAAATGGCGACGTTTTCCTTACTTGAACAGCGTGCAATCATTCGTTTTCTGAATTTGCGTGGTGTGAAACCAATTGAAATTCATTGACAGTTGAAGGAGACATGTGGTGATGGAATTATGGATGTGTCGAAAGTGCATTCGTGGGTGCGACAGTTTAATGAAGGCAGAACATCGTGTGAACCGAAACAACCTCGGGCTCGCACAAGACGGTCTGACGACATGATCGAGAAAGTGGAGAGAATTGTTTTGGGGGATCGCCGAATGACTGTTGAGCAGATCACCTCCAGAGTTGCATTTCTGTGGGTTCTGTGCACACAATCCTGCATGACGACCTGAAAATGCGAAAAGTGTCATCCAGGTGGGTGCCACGAATGCTGACAGACGACCACATGGCTGCCCGTGTGGCATGTTGCCAAGCAATGTTGACGCGCAACAACAGCATGAATGGGACTTTCTTTTCGTCGGTTGTGACAATGGATGAGACGTGGATGCCATTTTTCAATCCAGAAACAAAGCACCAGTCAGTTCAATGGAAGCACACAGATTCACCGCCACCAAAAAAATTTCGGGTAACCGCCAGTGCTGAAAAAATGGTGTCCATGTTCTGGGACAGCGGGGGCGTAATCCTTACCCATTGCGTTCCAAAGGGCACTACGGTAACAGGTGCATCCTACGAAAATGTTTTGAAGAACGAATTCCTTCCTGCACTGCAACAAAAACGTCCGGGAAGGGCTGCGTGTGTGCTGTTTCACCAAGACAACGCACCCGCACATCGAGCTAATGTTACGCAACAGTTTCTTCGTGATAACAACTTTGAAATGATTCCTCATGCTCCCTACTCACCTGACTTGGCTCCTAGTGACTTTTGGCTTTTTCCAACAATGAAAGACACTCTCCGTGGCCGCACATTCGCCAGCCGTGCTGCTATTGCCTCAGCGATTTTCCAGTGGTCAAAACAGACTCCTAAAGAAGCCTTCGCCGCTGCCATGGAATCATAGCGTCAGCATTGTGAAAAATGTGTACGTCTGCAGGGCGATTACGTCGAGAAGAAACGCCAGTTTCATCGATTTCGGGTGAGTAGTTAATCAGAAAAAAAATCGGAGGCCTTAGAACTTGAATCCACCTCGTAGAGGACATGGCGTCACATTACCTTCAAGGATTCCTCACCAACTTCCACATTGAGGTTAGGTTGACATAAAATCTTCTGGCAGATTACCCTCGAGTCACCTGTCCAGATCTTCTAGTGCTGCACCCATCTTATGGAGATATCTGGGGCACCTTCTTCTTAAGCCAATCCATTGTTCCCATCCCTTCACAGACAAAGATGAGATCACCATTGTACAGATAGGCCAGTGCTTCCCAACGTTTCTGAGATCATTACTCCTGAGTGACATCTTACAGAAACCAATACCCACAACAGAGTATAATATCTAACTAAAATTTACCATGGAAAAAATTGTTTGAACATTCGTATTTTTAACAGTACAGGAAAGTTCATAATACTTCATTAACCTTCAACATATAAAAATTACATGTTGTTGCAGGTGTTATATTAAACCAAGAAATAATGGAAGCCAATTAGCTGGTTAGTATTGTTAGTAGAAAAGCAGTTGGCATACAAGCCAAGATAGTGAGCTTATCTCAGGGGCATTACCTGTGTCATTTTACACCTGAGGCAACTGTACTTTTTCTCTTCAAGTCAAGAGGAATGCCTTCCCTGCCCACGCATCCAAGGCAAATATTGCATGTGGCCTGTCCTGGAACAGATAAGGATTTGAATCAACAGGATGGCTTAAAAACAGTGGGAAACCTCTCCCCATGGATCAATGGGAATCAAGTTCCCCTCCCCATTTTTTATTATAAATCCTACTGTGTGAGCATAGGCATTCGAGGTCAGTAGGCAGTAATGAAAGGATCACCATGAAGCACCAGCAGCAGGGATCAGCCAGAACCCACAGGCAGAATAAGAAGAAGAAGAACACTGTACACTTGAAAGTAAGTACTTGTCCTTCCATCTCTCTCATTATTATTCATTTTTAATATATTTATTTTACTTACTACTGTTACATATTCTCCAACAACACAACGCACTCCTGATGGGATATTAACAGTAATGCTGGACCACGACAACATGTGTTTCACTTACTATTGTCTGTGTCACCACCACAGCAGGTGACAGGTGGTCTTTCTGATTTATCTGGGTATTCTGTACCACCACAAGCGCAGCAGCAGCAACTGTCGTAAATATTTCAATCCACTGAGCCTGAATTAAGTGCCACCAATATACTTCTGTTCAAGATTGCCTATAATCTGACTGGTAATGGACCTAAACATTATCCTGATTGCGAATTTGACGTAACACTAGGAATTGATAATGCTCAATGTGTTGGTGCTAGAGCAGAGTATGTATGGTATGAGTGGATCTACAAGTGCAGCGTGAGTTAAGTGGAAGATGATAACCAAGTGCGACCCATCCCATACACTTGTTAAGAACCATATGATTGGAAGCAATGTGTCCATTTGTGATGTGTGTGGAGAAGAAGTACTGGAATTAACTTCAGGACATATATGTTTACATTAAATATTCAGGTGTCATGAATTTACATGAATTATACTGCACATTAATGATTGTGACAGACAGTCTGAGAGCCGTGTGGGATTAGCCAAGCGGTCTAAGGCGCTGCAGTCATAGACTGTGCGCAGGTCCCGGCGGAGGTTCGAGTCCTCCCTCGGGCATGGGAGTGTGTGTTTGTCCTTAGGATAATTTAGGTTAAGTAGTGTGTAAGCTTAGGGACTGATGACCTTAGCAGTTAAGTCCCATAAGATTTCATACACATCTGAACATTTTTTGAACAGTCTGAGATGCTGTTATCTTAATGTCAGAGATGCACACTATGACTTTGTAAACTGTTTATGTGAATGTAGTGCAAATATGAGTCAATTAGAACAATGTATAAATGTCTGTATTTATCCAATGTCCAAGTCTGTAACAGTTGTCTCCATAAGCATGAAATCCCTAGAAGTAGATGTAGTTGTTCCGGTAGGTTTGAATACGATTTGGGCTTAATTTAAGGCACATAAAAACAATTATCTGCAAAATATTGCAGAACAGGAAGATTGTACAGTTTGGCTATGTATGTATGTGTGATGATGATGATGAGGTCCCATACTCTGAAGAGTGTAGGGGACGAGGCGGGAGAACCTCACCACCATACTAGCCAAGGTACTAGCGGAGGTGGTTTGCCATTGTCTTCCTCTGATCATAATGAGAATGACTGATGATGAAGACAACACAGCAACACCCAGTCATCTTGAGGCAGGAAAAATCCGTGACCCCGCCGGGAATCGAACCCAGGACCCCGTGCGCGGGAAGCGAGAACGCTACTGCAAGACCATGAGTTGCATGTATGTGTGGATATATATAATAAAATAGATATTTCCTAAAAAACATGTTTTTATTTGCCCCAGTCCCAGCCTATCATTCAAATGTTTTATAAAAAGATGAGTAGCTACAGCTCGCTAGGGATAGAAAGAGAGAGAGAGAGAGAGAGAGAGTGGGAGGGATAAACAATAGCAATTGCAATGCTACTGATTTTGTCCAAACATCCACTTTAAAGATACACTGTAAACAGTTACAAATACATACTAAATCATGTACTTCAATGCCACTGCTGTGATCGCCCCTACATTCAGAAGGTCCAGCATGTAATGGCCATGAGCTGCTGCCACCATCCATGTATGCAACATTCTAGACAATCTTTGTTTTGTCTTGCTCTGGCTAACAGTTGAAGCATACCGGCTGCTTTGCATATGGAAAGATTGTCGCTCACTTATACCACCTCAGAGAGAGAGAATAGTTGTGCCGCTTCCTATTCCAGCACTGGTTCAGAAGTCAGGATTCAAATGTGAACTGACAGTCAAAAAATATTCGTAGTCACCATGGATTAGGAGTATGGTGTTTGATTTCTAAACAGAAATAGTTTATTAAATAATTTTTTAAAACAAAAAACATTTCAATACCTAGACGCAATTTTCCTATCACAATTAAAGCATCTATCTGCTATCTGCAACCGTCTTCAGATCCTCAAAAATGTGAACAAGCGGTGAATATGGTATGGAAAGCACCATTAGCTGTAGTCTTGCAATAACATGCATTCGTAAATACCAAGACAGTAACAGAGACACCCAATAAATGTACACTGGCGGAAAAAAATTGTGGCACCAAGGAGGAGTTGTGTGACATGAAAGTTGGTAGGCATGTTTCTACATCTGAAAGATGATGTATATTTAAATGAGAATGGCACTAGCACCGTAACTATGAGGATGAAAATCAGGTTTGCTTTAAATATAAGCTGTAAAGGTCGTGAGATTTGAAATTGTTAGGTGCAACGAAACTGAGCCAGTGGGACTCACTTTACCTGTTTTGGGGAAACCTATTTTGTCCAGTGTAAGAAGGAGGCAAACATAAGAGGGTAAGGGGTCTATTAATAGTGGGCAGTTCAAATGTATGGTGAATGATGGTACCCCTTAGGGAAATTGCAGCAAGGGACAGGAAAGGACACCAGGTGCACTTAGTGTGTATGACTGGGGGCCTCATTAAACATGTTGAAGAGGCTATTCCAGCAGCCATTGAGGGAACAGAGTGCAACCAACTTCAGGTTGTGGCCCACGTTGGAACAAATGATGCCTGTCGTCTGGCCTCCGAGGTCATCCTTGGGTCATTTCAATGAATGGCAGAGAAGGCTGAGAAGTCCAGGCTTGTGCATGGAGTTTCAACGAAGCTCACAATTTGCAGCGTCATCCCCAGAACAGATCGTGGCCCTTTGGTCCTGAGTCGAGTGAAAGAACTGAACCAGAGACTTTGAAGGTTCTGTGACAAACTAATCCGCGACTTCCTGGACTTGCGCCATAGGGTTCAGAACTGCAGGGTTCCCATAAAAGGGTCACGTGGGCACTACACATCAGAGGCTGCTACTCAGATGGTTCATTGTGTGTGGGATACATACAAGTTTTTTTTATTTTTTTTTATTTTTTTTATTTTTTATTTTTGTTTTTAGATTAGGTGATTCTCCATTAAATCCAGATCCAGATAAAGACGATAACTGTCGGAAACCCAGAAGTATAAATGTAAGATCAAAAGAAATGTTCCCCCCCTCCCCCCCTCGCAGGTGAGAGTATTAAAATCCTTATGGTAAACTGCTGAAGTATTCGTAACAAAGTGCCAGAGTTTGAAGTACTCATGAAAAGCAAAGAAACTGACGTAATACTAGAAGCAGAAAGCTGGTTGAAACCTGAAAATGACAGCAGTGAAATTTTTGGGGAAAATTTTAGTGTATATCGAAAGGATAGGCAAATGGGAAATGGAGGTGGTGTACTTGTCTCTGAAGACATGAAAATCAGATCCACCGAGATAGAAACTGAAACTGCATGTGAGATTGTTTGGGCAAGACTCAGTATTTGGGTGGGCATAAAAAGGTAATTGGGTCCTTCTATCAGTCACCTGACTCATCTCCTGAAGTAACCGGAAAATTTTAAAAAAATCACAGTTAACTTGTACGTAAGTTCCTCAATCATACTGCAATCATCGATGGAGACTTAAATCGTCCAACAATTACTTGGGAAAATTACAGTTTTGTTAGTTGTGGGCGTCAAAAGATATCCTGTGAAACATCACTAAATACATTCTCTGAAAACTACATAGAAAAGGTAGTTAGGAACTCCACTCATGATGGCAATATATTGGATCTGACGTCTCTGAGGAAGTCAAAATTGAAACTGGTGTCAATGATCATGATGCAGTTGTGACAACGATGATTACCGAAGTACAATGGACAACTAAAACATGCAGAAAGATATCTATCTTCACTAAACTAGATAAAAAATCAGAAGTGCCATACCTCAACGAAGAACTTCAAACTTTCAGGACAGAGCAGGAGCAAGTAGAGCAACTCTGGCTGAAGTTTAAAAAAATTGATGCCCACGTACTGGATAGATATGTACCCAGCAGAACAGTTCATAATGGGAGGGAACCTCCATGGTATACAGTCACCGTAAATAAACTTCTAAAGAAATAGAGATTACTGCATAATAGGGGTTAAAAAGAAGAGTAGGTCTATAGATAGAGAGATGCTGAATGAAACGCGTTTGGGTGTCAGGAGAGAAATGCGTGATGCCTTCAGTGACTACCATAGCAGAATATTGTCAAGTGATCTTTCACAGAACCCAAAGAAATTCTTATCATATGTAAACACTGTTATCGGCACCAATGTTAGTGTCGAGACCCTAGCGAATGAGACAGGAACTGAAATTGAGGGTATCAAAGGATAATCAAATGTTCCTTTACAAAGGCAAACTCAGGAGTATTGCCCCAGTTTAATCGCTGTACCATTGAAAAGATGAATGAAATAACTATTAGTGCCAGTAGCGTCGAGAAACAGCTAAAATCGTTCAAATTGAACAAAGCTCCAGGGCCCGATGGAATCCCTGCCAGATTCTACTCTGAATTTGCGGCCGAGTTAGCCCCTCTTCTAACCAAAATCTATTGTAGATCTCTCGAACAAAAAATCGTGCCCAGTTCTTGGGAAAAGGCACAGGTCACACACGTCTACAAGAAGGGTAGTAGGAGTGACCGGCAAAACTTGTATTTGTATTTGTATTTATATTTCTTTATTGGCCTTGTAAATCGTGTTTAGGTACATATTTTGCACAAACGATGTAGGACTACCGTCCAATAACCTTGACATCGATTTGTTTGAGAATCTTAGAACATATTCTGAGCTCAAACACAGTGAAGTATTTCGAACAGAATGCCAAACAGCATAGATGTCGAAAACATCGATCGTGTGAAACCCGACTCGAACTTTTCTCACATGACATACTGAAGATTTGGATCAAGGGAATTAGGTAGAATCAGTATTTCTTGATATCCGAAAAGCATTTGACTCAGTACCACATCTACACTTATTGCCAAAAGTACAATCATATGGGGTATCAAATGAAATTTGTGACCGGATTGAAGACTTTTTGGTAGGGGGGTTGGAGCATGTTATCTTGTATGGAGCATCATCGTCAGATGTAGAAGTAACTTCGGTTGTGCCTCAGGGAAGTGTGTTGGGACCCTTGCTGTTCATACTGTGTATTGCGTGAATTCCTAAAGAACCAAATTGCTGAGGTCATCGGTCATGCTGTATATTAAAGACCTTGCAGACAATATTAATATTAAAATAAAGGTTTTTGCTGATGATGCCGTTATCTGTAATGAAGTACTACCTGAAAAAACTGCATAAATATTCTGTCAGATCTTGATAAGATTTCATTAAGTAGTGCAGAGATTGGCAACTTGATCCAGATCTTAAGAAATGTAAAATTTTGCACTTCACAAAACGAAAAAACGTAGTCCCTATGACTATAATATCAATGAATCACTGTTGGAATCGGCCAACTCATACAAATAACTGAGTGTAGCACTTTGAAGGGATATGAAATGGATTGACCACGTAGGTTCAGTCGCAGATAGAACAGGTGGTAGGCATCTATTCGTTGGAGGAATACTGGGGAAGTGCAGTCAGTCTACAAAGGAGATTGCTTACAATATCTCGTGCAACTGGTTCTAGAATCTTGGTCAAGTGTGTGGGACCCATGCCAGATAGGTCTAACAGGGGATATTGAACGTTTACAGAGAAGGCCAGCAGGAACGGTCATAGGTTTGGGTAATCCATGGGAGAGCTCCACTTAACAGAAAGACTCTTGAAGACTGACATAAACTGTCTAGAGAAAGTCTATTTACAAAACTTAAAGAACCGTCTTTAATGATTACTGTAGGAATATACTACAATCCCATACGTATTACTCACATAGGGATTGTGAGGATAACATTGGGATAATTGCGACACACACAGAGGCAAACAAAAAATCATTCTTCCCGCGCTCCGTACGTGAATGGAACGGGAAGAAACCCAAATAGCTGGCACGATGGAACGTATCCTCTGCCATCCACCTCTCAAATGAGAGCTTATTGAAGGCCAGGGAGTAGGTCTGTTGTGTTTTCTGAAAACTCGTTCTGCGTCGCTGTCAGTGATGGTAGTGTGTAGGATAGAAGGCGGCCAATTGAGGGCCTCCAACCAACCTGTGTGCATATTAGACCCACTGGACCCTCAATTGGAGCTATAGTCTGGGGTGCAATTTAGTATGACATCAGGAGCACTCTCTTGGTTATCCCATGCACACTGACTGTAAATTTTTAGGCCAATTTGGTGATTTGACCTGTCGACATGCCATTCATGAACAGCATTCCACAGGGTGTTTTCCAACGGTATAACGCTCGTCTACATATAGCTGTTGCAGCTCAACATACTCTACAGAGTGTCGATACGTTGCCTTGGCCTGCTCAATAATCAGATCTGTCGCCAATGGAGAAGATATGGCGCATTATCAGAGCACAACTCCAACGCCATCCACAACCAGCATTAACCGCGACTGTATTACCGAAAAAGTGCAACAGGCATGGCGCTCCATCCCACAAACTGACATCTGGTACCTGTACGACACAATGCATACACGTTTGCAATTTCGCGTTCAACATTTTGGCGGTCACATCGGTTATTAATGTACCAGAATTTCACATCTGCAAGGACTTATATCGCTCTTACAGTAATCTGTGATCTTGCAATGTTAAGCACTTAAATATGTTACTTAGACAAATGTATTCTTGAAATTTGATTCCTCTTTATTAACTATTTTTTGGTGTTGCGATTTTTTACAACAGTCTACATATACAATATGTGATCAAAAGTATCTGGACACCCCCAAAAACATACGTTTTTCATATTAGGTGCATTGTGCTGCCACCTACTGCCAGGTAGTCCATATCAGCGACCTCAGTAGTCATCAGACATAATGGGGTGCTCCGTGGAACTCACGGACTTCGAACGTGGTCAGGTGATTGGGCGTCACTTGTGTCATACGTCTGTATGCGAGATTTCCACACTCCTAAACATCCCTAGGTCCACTGTTTCTGATGTGATAGTGAAGGGACACGTACAGCACAAAAGCGTACAGGCCGACCTCGTCTGTTGACTGACAGAGACCGCCGACAATTGAAGAGGGTCGTAATGTGTAATAGGCAGACATCTATGCAGACCGTCACACAGGAATTCCAAACTGCATCAGGATCCACTGCAAGTACTGTGACAGTTAGGCGGGAGGTGAGAAAAATTGGATTTCATGGTCGAGCAGCTGCTCATAAGCCACACATCACGCCGGTAAATGCCAACGACGCCTCGCTTACTGTAAGGAGTTTAAACATTGGACGGCTGAACAGTGGAAAAGTGTTGTGTGGAGTGGCGAATCACGGTACACAATGTGGCGATCCGATGGCAGGGTGTGGGTATGGCGAATGCCCGGTGAACGTCATCTGGCAGCGTGTGTAGTTTTGCATGACACTATCACAGCACAGACCTACACTGATGTTTTAAGCACCTTCGTGCTTCCCACTGTTGAAGAGGAATTCGGGGATGGCGACTGCATCTTTCAACACGATCGAGCACCCGTTCATAATGCACGGCCTGTGGCGGAGTGGTTACACGACAATAACATCCCTGTAATGGACTGGCCTGCACAGAGTCCTGACCTGAATCCTATAGAACACCTTCGTGCCAGGCCTCACCGAACGACATCGACACCCTCCTCAGTGCAGCACTCCGTGAAGAATGGGCTGCTATTTCCCAAGAAACCGTGTCAGCACCTGACTGAACGTATGCCTGCGAGAGTGGAAGCTGTCATCAAGGCTAAGGTGGGCCAACACCATATTGAATACCAGCATTATCAATGAAGGGCGCCACGAACTTGTAAGTCATTTTCAGCCAGGTGTTCTTATACTTTTGATCATATAGTGTATATATATGGCCTTACTGTCTCTATAGATGTTCATAATTGAGAAAGTGTTTCCGGTGCAGGATTTTGTGCAGGCAATCCCTCTCGATTATGTCCCATAAATGTTCGATGGGATTCACGCTGGGCGATCTGGGTGGCCAAATAATTCGCTCGAATTATCCGGGATGTTCCTCAAACCAACCACGAAAAATTGTGACACGTAGCCATGACACATTACCATCCAAAAAAATTCCATCGTTGTTTGGGAACATGTAGCCCATGAATGGCTGCAAGCGATCTCCAACAAGCTGAACGTAACTGTTTCGTCAGTGATCTATTCAGTTTGACCAGCGGACCCAGTCTATTCCATGTAAACACAGCCCACACCATTATGAAACCATCACCAGCTTGCACAGTGACTTGTTGACAACTTTGGTCCATGGCTTCATTGGGTCTGCGCCGCCCTCGAACCCTACCACCAGCTCTTACCAACTGAAATTGGAACTCATCTGACCAGGCCACGTATTTCCAGTCGTCTATGGTCCAACCAATATGGTCATGAGCCCAGGAGAGGTAATGCAGGCAGTGTCGTGCTGTTAGCAAAGGCACTCGAGTAGGTAGATTGCTGCCATAGCCTATTAACGCCAAATTTGGCTGCACTGTCCTAATGGATGCATTCGTCATATATCCCACATTGATATCTGCGGTTATTTCATGCAGTGTTGCTTGTCTGTTAGACTGACAACTCTATGCAAACGCTGCTGCTCTCCGTCGTTAAATGGAGGCCGTTGGCCATTGCATTATCCTTGTTGAAAGGTAATGCCTGAAATTTGGTATTCTCAGCACGCTCTTGACACTGTGGATATTGAAATATTGAATTCCCTAACGATTTCCGAAATTGAATTTCCCCTGCGTCTAGCTCCAACCACAATTCCACGTTGAGAGTCTGTTACTTGCCGTCGTGCAGTCATAATACTGTCAGAAATCTTTTCACATGGATTACCTGAGAACAAATGACAGCCCAACCAATGCATTGCCCTTTTATACATTGTGTATGCAATACTACCACCCTGCATCAGCAGTGCTGATAGTAGAGATGAAGTGCCTGTCTGAATCGTCTGCAGAGGTTACTAAACTCTCTTGATTTGCTTCTAGTGAAGCTGCGGGTATAAATCTATGATATTTTCCTCATGTAAGTATACATTTGTGTGTGTTAGTTGCGTATATAGCTACAATCTAATGATGAATTTCCTTTGTTGCAGACGGGGACTGTACACTAGAAGATCTGATGGGGCTAACTGGCACTTCAGAGAGCGGTGGATGGATTGAAATTGGCGAATCAGAAGCTTTAACAGCGAAATTTTGTTAGCATAAGTGAGCCTGTGCGGCTCGCGTTATTATCATTCATAACTTGGCGTCTTGTAATAGCGGTAGTTGCGTCTCGTTTCCTTCTTGTGTTAAAGGCGCCACTGAGTTTGCTAGTACTGTTTGTCCGCGAGTGGCAGCAGCAGCGGTTATCAATAGCCAGTACTGTGGTACTATCTTTGCTGCGACCGCTTGTATTTCCGGGTCGTCGTGTGCGTCAGGCAGTTCGGCTTCGGACGGAGCAGCAAGGAGGTCCACAGCGCGAGGGCAGGCTGGCGGCGTTCAGGCACTGTCGCATCGAGGGGCTGTAGCCGACGACCGAACCTAGGATGTTTAAAATTGAGTGAACCTTTTCCAATAGCGAAACCTCCACTGTTTGAGAGCTCGCTATTGTTTGCGTGTTGCTGCTCCCAGGGTCGGTGAGACCAACCGCAACAAGTGGACTTTGTCAGGTTGGCGGAAGCTATTAGCCGCCTTCTACTGATTGATATTACTTTGAATTTGGTGTTGTTAATGGTGAAGTGCAACCAGCGGTATCTTACTGCCTAGTGGCCGCTAACGCCCCAGTTACCTGCCCTGGAGGTTAGCGTAATTTGCGGCAGTGTACTTCTTCTCGTCTTGCCGATGCTGTCTTGCATGGCGTGTAATTTGACAGCTTCCTTGATTGGGGTATGAATAATTGTTTTCCTTGTTTACCTTGGTTATAGTGGTTCCTTTCGCCTTTTGGTGTTTTAAACAACGGATTCTGGAGACTCAGTGCTATCTGTCACTACGCCCTCGCCTGAATTATTCCATCGTTGTACTGGTTATCCGGCGTTAGATGGATTTGGTAAGAGGGTTGATCAGCGTTTAAAGTTTTTCTAGTTTGAGTTGCCCTCCTTAGGTGAACGTTAGTCTTGGCTGCCAGTCTCACTGCTTGCACAGCTGTAGTGACCTTCCTCAGGTCGATCCGTAGATCACTGTCTGTGGATCACTCCGTCTTACTTGGTCAAGTTGTCATAACTGTTTAAAATTTACCTTAATGTTTTAACGTGTAATTGCCTTCCTCACTTGTAATTCACGCCTTCAGCCGTTAATTGTTTGTGCAATTGCTTGTGGCCTTCAGCCAACGTAATTTTCAATGCTGTCTTAATAAGACCTGCAGCCGTCACTATACCCTATTACAGTTTATTGAGATTGTTTAAAAAAGATTTTAGTACTTTTAACGTGTAATTGCCTACCTTATTTGTAATTCAGGCCTTCAGCCGTTGAATATTTCCGAAATTACTTGTGGCTTTTAGCCGAAAAATAATTCTGAATTCTTTCGTAATCAGGCCTTCAGCTGTTAATTGTTTGTAACATTGCTTATGGCTTTCAGCCGACAAATAATTTTCAATTCTGTCTTGATAAAGCCTTCAGCCGTCACTGTAGCTTGTTACAGTTTGTTAAGATTGTTTAAAAAGGTTTTAGCCTTTTTAACGTGTAATTGACAACCTCATTTGTAATTCAGGACTTCAACCGTTAATTGTTTGAAACATTGCTTGTGATATTCAGCTGACAAATAATTTTCAGTTCTATCTTAATAAGGCTTTCAGCCGTCACTATAGCTTATTACAGTTTATTGAGATTGTTTAAAAAGGTTTTAGTATTTTTAACGTGTAATTGCCTACCTTATTTGTAATTCAGGCCTTCAGCCGTTGAGTATTCTGAAACTGCTTGTGGCCTTCAGCCGACGAATAATTTTGAAATTTTTCTTAATCAGGCCTTCAGCCGTTGATTGTGTGTAACATTGCTTGTGGCCTTCAGCCGACAAATAATTTGCAATTCTTTCTTAATAAGGCCTTCAGCCGTTACTATAGTTTTTTACAGTTTACAGTTTTAAGAAGATAATATCTAAGTATTTGTTAACGTGTAACTGTTTTCCTCACTTGCAATTCAGGCCTTCAGCTGTTGAGTATTCCGAAGTTGCTTGTGGCCTTCAGCCAACAAATAATTTTGAATTCTTTCTTGGTAACGCGTCCAGCCGTCAGTGTAGTAAATTCCTTTAAAATGTTGAAAATTATTTCCTCAAATAAAGTGTATGTGTTTACTGTTGCCAACGGTAGCTGATTACGGCCCCATCCACAATTGTTGCCTTATCCTGCCTCTCCCTGACTCCCAGGTCTCAATAAGTATGGGCTTTTTATATTTTATCTTTCTCTGTGTGAATAATAATTATACGATTATCTAAAGGAATGCTTTTTCTTTTTCTTGTAGAATTTTCCAATGTGGTTGTGGCAATGGGAATCGGTGAGTCCAGCCCAGTCCTGTGACAGTACGCTCCTAGAATATATCCACTTTGCAGCCTATGATTGAAGTTGAAGCAACGTCCTGTCCATCTGCATTGACGATTACATTGAATAACCCAACGTCTTTCTCCAGTATGAGTCCATCTGGAATGACGATTTTTAGTCGTTGAGGGGAAAATACGTAAGCAGTAGTAGTAGTTCATTTTCTCTTCTTCAATAATAACTGTTTTTACACACTCGCGTACATTGCTTATGAGATTTCATTTTATATTTCTAGGTGCACTCGAGATGATAATATATCCATAAGAAGGTGGGTTGATGCTGCAGTCACCGATATCCAGACGAATGACCTGACGCCATTCTTCAGTGTGTGCTTATGGGGAATGACAACATTCTTCGAAGGATAGGTATGTAAGTAGTAGTACTTAACTCTTTTTCTTTTCTGCAATAATAATAATAATTTGTACACACATACAAGCATTGCATGTGACCTGTGTTGGCTCGTACCGATTTCTCTAATGGGCGACTTCTGCTTGGTTTGTCCTCTGGTCGTCCGGTGGCATTGCCACTGGGCCACGGCCGGCGGGACGAATTTTCACGGCGTGCGAGTCTCGTTTGGACAGTGCTGGGTGGAAGTTGGGGCTCCGAGCTGAAGCAGTCAGGACAACGGTTGGCCTTTGTTTGGGAGGTGACCAAAGGCTCCGTTCCTCGGGAGGCTGATGGATATTGGTTTTCCATAGTAAGTGTGTAGCCACCGCGGCCAGTTATGTTGCCGTTCATCGTCGTGACTTCTTGATAACAAGCTGTCAGTTGCCGATTCACTTGCAACCTTTTCCCTTGCCTGTGATTTCATAGGGAACGACTAATTGCTGGTCGGTCATCTCAGCAGATGACGTGTGTTGGGTCTTTTAGCCGCTTGTAAGTTCCTTGTGCCCCTTATTGCTTGCAGCACAGTGAATGGTTTTAGTGTTGTTTGAGTTGCATGTGCTTTTGTTTTTTGGTGGATATGTGACGGAGTCCAACTAATAGGAGACCTACTGGGACAGACAGGAGAATTATTGCGCCGGGTTGTTAAAGTCCTGTTTTTTAAATTATGTTTTAGAATTAAATTGGTTGTCCAGTGGGGTGTTCGTTAGCCCTGGCTGCACAAGGAGACGGCTGTCATGTAGCAGACACTGTGGACTGTTGATAAATGCCCTACCGTGTATTGATAAGGTGCAGTGTTTGTATCTAGTGAAATTTTGAATGAGCAGTTAAACTTATTGCTGTCAGACTAATGTATTTGTGGAGGCAACTTGTTGCAATTACTTTGGGTTCATCTTCTGCTTAAATATCGCCCTTATGTTTAAATTTTTAATTTATATATATATATATATATATATATATATATATATATATATATATATATAGAGCGAGAGAGAGAGAGAGAGAGGGGGGGGGGGGAGAGGGAGAGAGAGGAAGGGAGGAGGAGATGTGCAAAGAGAGGGGCAGAGAAGGAGATTAGGACGTATATCCAATTCCCATACATGTTTAGCAGTTGTGAAGTGGTGTTGCCGGTTTCATCAGTATTTCTATATAGTCGAAAGTTGTGATAAATTCCATCTATTAGGTACGTTAAGTTCAGTGATTCATTATGATGTTATTTAAGAGAAATAATCTACATGCTGGCTCAAGATTTATATTTCATTGTCAGGGACAGCAGTACAATCATCATCTCAGCCCGCCGGCCGGGTCGGCCGAGCGGTTCTAGGCGCTGCAGTCTGGAACCGCGCGACCGCTACGGTCGCAGTTTCGAATCCTGCCTCGGGCATGGATGTGTGTGATGTCCTTAGGTTACTTAGGTTTAAGTAGCAGACACTGTGGACTGTTGATAAATGCCCTACCGTGTATTGATAAGGTATATATTCCAGGGGACCGATGACTCAGATGTTATGTCCCATAGTGGTCAGAGCCATCTTCTCAGTCATCTTCTCAGTCTCATTCATCTGCTACATAGTATTCTAGCTTCGCGAAGAAATTTTGTGTGTGTGTGTGTGTGTGTGTTTACGCGATGAGAGGACATCCGAACTGTCGTTGCCGTTAGATTTGATAGGGTTTCGTGGAGGCACGAGGTTGGCGCGTTACCTCTAGGCCGACCTCGCAGTTCCCTTCCGACTGCGCCGTAGAGGAGGAGAGAGGCAGTGCCGCCGGCAAGTCCCAATCCCGAGAGGAATGCGTCGTCCCAGGGCGGCCTCGGCTGCAAATGGGCCGCACCGGGCCTAATATCGGGTGCCATGTTTTATGGAATCCCCGCTCGGCGGAGGGGAACAGAATTTTAAACAGGGCTGCGGCGTCTCCAGACAGACAATGAGTCGACGCGCAATGAGGCGTGGCGCCAGCGTGCGTGGCGTGGCGTGGCGGCGCAGATGGCCGACGCGGCCGGGCGGAAACGTCTCAGCTGGCGCAGCGGCGGAAGGCGGGCGGCGGGCGGCGGGCGGCGGCTCTTCTGGCCGCTGACGCCGCGTCACCGGCGTCCCGCCACGGTGCGCAGCCTGCACGTCTCTGCAGCGCGCCCTATAAAGTTATGCCGAGAAAATTAGATCCCTGCAATCTGGCTCAACGGCGTCCGTCTGATGGTTTGTAAGGGGGGGGGGGGGGGAGGAGGGGAGGCTAGACCTGGGGGCACTGTTACGTCATATATATAAAAAATTTTCAGCATGATTCTTTCTCTCAGAGATATTATCTTTTCTTATCACTTTTACTTAGTGCATAAGTAAATGTTGATGGTCGAAGTAGAGAGGATATAAAATGTAGACTGGCAATGGCAAGGAAAGCGTTTCTGAAGAAGAGAAATTTGCTAACAACGAGTATAGATTTAAGTGCCAGGAAGTCATTTCTGAAAGTACTTGTATGGAGTGTAGCCATGTATGGAAGTGAAACATGGACGATAAATAGTTTGGACAAGAAAAGAATAGAAACTTTCGAAATGTGGTGCTACAGAAGAATGCTGAAGATTAGATGGGTAGATAACATAACTAATGAGGAGGTATTGTATAGAATTGGGGAGAAGAGGAGTTTGTGGCACAACTTGACTAGAAGAAGGGATCGGTTGGTAAGACATGTTCTGAGGCATCAAGGGATCACCAATTTAGTATTGGATGGCAGCGTAGAGGGTAAAAATCGTGGAGGGAGACCAAGAGATGAATACACTTAACAGGTTCAGAAGGATGTAGGCTGCAGTAGGTACTGGGAATTGAAGAAGCTTGCACAGGATAGAGTAGCATGGAGAGCTGCATCAAACCAATCTCAGGACTGAAGACCACCACCACAACAACAACAACAACATCACTTTTACTTACGTGTATAAGTAAATATGAAACGGGTTCTTGAAGGGTTGCTGTTATTCATGTACCAACTCTAGATTTTCAACGTGATGACTAAAATACAGTTGCCGTTAACTGAATTGAATGTGATTTTGTTAATTTCTATTTATTGATTGCAAAGCAAGGCTCGAGAGATTTTCGATTGTTGCCGTGGAGCGACCAAGATTAAACTTAATGAAACATGGTATCTGTATAATTTAAAAAATGAACTTTAACGTTAAATTAATTATCCGTTGCAATTTAGAAAGGTTCTTACAACGAAATCTCTCGTATTTACAGTTACTGTTAACACTTCGAAAAATAAATTAATACTTCGGCGCATAATGGCCGACCAGAGGCTGCATCGGAAGATGAGCTTCCCGCAGCGCAAATTACTGAAAAAAATGCTTATTAAAAATAATTAGCGACTGCGACCAATGGAGGTGACAACTATTACAAAGAAATTCATTTTGTGATAACAATAATTAGTTTATTTTAGTAGAATACAGAATAAGTTACTTAAAAAATGTGCAGCCGTTCAATGGCTGCCTTCCGTATCGCGATACAAAACAGTGTGTGTACCATAAAGTACGTTCGTCATCTTCGGCCGTACAATCGCATCTCTTAACGATCCTTTTTTATTTTCATAGACATGTTTTAAATAAAGATGCTACTTTTAAACTATCGCTGCATATCAGTTTTTTTGTATCTTTTATACTAATTATGTTCATAAAATACCTTAAGTGTTTACAAACAATTTTTAGTTCACCCTTAACATTTCACAATATTGTTCACTGCTTGCAGCCTATAAAAATGTCAATATTTATGTGACGTACCGTCACAGCACGGAGTATTTTTAATATTTTGGAAGGCGAACGGCGTCTTGTAAGCAGCACTAAAACAATTCCAGTTCCGACACCGTTAAAAACCTGCGTAACACCGAATTCTAAATCATTTTCATGAAAGAAAGACACCTGACTACACTATGTTTTCCTGAGAGCGAAGTGGCGGGGAGGGTGGGTGAGCCGCCCTTCTCTTGTCCCCGGGTAAGTGCGCCCTTGCCCCATTTAACTTTGTTTCTACGCAAATACCTTCACAAATACCTGTACCAAGGTACTCATAAAATATCTCTGAACATCCTTAGATATTTTGTTAGCTAAATGACTATACATATCGAAATATTTGCTCTAACTTTAGTAATTGCGTTATTTAAGTGTTAAGAAAGTTGTAGAGATTTCTTAAAGCAATTAAGCACGTAACTCACGGATAGAACAGTACAGAATATGTAAACTGAAACGTTAATAGCGGATGATTCCCTGAGTACGTGAACATTGTACGTTCTCTGCACTTCTAACCAGTTTTTCGCTGTTCACGTTCTTACAAAATTAATTCCGTAACCGTAGCGGCGCGTTCTCCACCTGTGGAGTCCAGGCGCCGAGCGAACGGACGAGTTTGCGCAGTACAAGTTCCGTTACGCATCGATTCCCAGCGGCAGAGCCATCTGTCAGCGAAAGAATAAACAACAGCTCGAGATAAGAATCTCTTTAGCCCGTGTTTTTAGCGACTGAAAGATATGAAATAGCTGTCTTTGAATTCATATAGGTTCTAGTCCCTGAGTATATAAAGGAAATAACTGAATATAGCAAATATAAGGTTATGTGGCGAAAGCGAAATAGCAAAGTCGTGCATTCGGCTTTCGGCTGGGAGCGGTGGCGTGCTCCTGTAATCCAGCTACTTGGAAGCCAGGTGTTGTGGATGGTCTGAGACCGGGAGCCCTGGTGCTCAGTTTCCCATGTGGATTCAGCGTCCGCACTAAGCCTGCCATCAATATGGTAGCCCTAGAGGAATCTAGGGTCACCAGGTTGGCTAAGGAGGGGCGTATCGGGCCAGGGGGGAAACCCAGCAGCCAAAAGTCCCCATGGTGGGCAGTAGTGGGACAGCGCTGGTGAGTGGGAGCTGGGTGACAGCCCGGCCAATAAGGCGAGACCTGCACCTATTTTTCCTATTAATAAATATTTAAATGTCAAGACTAGACTTTTCTGTCTTTTGCCCCCACACCTACACTTTGTTATTAGAAGTGGGCAATGCGGTATTATGCTGTCATCTTCCTCAGCTATGAGCATTGCAGACCAGCCATTAAATTATATATTACACTAGAATAGCGCCCACTGCTTCGCTCACGTAGCACTTTTTTATTTTTCTTTACTCGAATTTTTATGTTGCTCACAAACTTCAGCACCTTCTAATCTTTTCATACTAATTAAGCCCATAGAAGCATGGTATTTTTCAGAATGTACTTTTGATCAAACAGTAGTTCTGGTAGCTAAAGTCCAAGGTTTCTCTTAACAATGCCTTTTGCTTTCTCTTGGTGATATTTCCATAGATACTTTCTTCCCCTACTACACATTTCTTTATATCCAACCAAGCGGTGAAATGCCAACTTTCATACATTTAGATTTAAAATTTTTTTAATATAACGACATATTTTCTTAAAAATTTTCATCCCCGTTTCACCCTCTTAGGGGCTGAATTTCCAGAAGCAGTGAAATAAGCATTTATTTATTTCAGACAGAGAAGCCAAATAGAAATTTTCGTAGATTCAGCTTTCCTTTCATAATGAAATAATATCATAAAACTTTTCCCCTATTTCTCTCAAAAAAATCACCGACACACGCATCTTTAACTTCTAACCGAGAAGTCAAATACCACTTTTCATTGACATAGCTTTACAAATGCTTTAGGAGTTCTTTAATAATGATTTATTTTCAAAAAAAACTTTCACTTAGTGGTTGAATCTCCAAAGATGCTGAATGACATATTTTTCAATTTATAACTGAGAAACAAAATACCAATTTTCTAGTTCTAGCTTCTAAAGTGGCTTAATAGCGACATTTTTCAAAAAGCCTCCCATCCTCTATTTTACCTCCTTAGGAGTGGAAATTCGAACAATCTCTTGTTAAACGATCTATATAGTACAAGATCCAATCCTCCCCAAATTTTAAGTTTCTATCCTTATTGGTTTTGGGTTAGTTGATAATAAGTCAGTGAATCATTCTGGCCCTGTTATCGCCTCCCTCACCGCTCATTAGGGGTTTAATTTCCAAAAACAGTTAAACATGTATTTTTCCATTTCTAACCGAGAAGCCAAATATCAATGTTGAAAGATTTAGTTTAAAAACATTTACACAATGAAACATTTTCATAAAACATTTCACCCCCTATTTTACCCCCTTAGGGGTAGAATTTCAGAAACAGAGAAATGCGTATTTTTTATGTCTAACAGAGAAGTCAAATACAACTTCTCATAGACAGCTTCAAAAATGCTTGTATAATGAAATATTTCCACAAAAACTTTCATCCCGTATTTGACCCCATCGGGAATGAATTGCCAAAAACAGTGAAATACGTATTTTTTAATGTACATCCGAGAAGCCAAATAAAAATTTTCATAGATTTAGCATTAAAAATGCTTTCGTAAAGAAATGATACATAAAACATTTCATCCCTTTTTTTACCCCCTTAGGGATTGAATTTTCAAAAACAACCGAGAAGTCAGATACTAATTTTCATAGATGTAACTTTAAAAATACTTTATCGGTTCTTTCATAGTGATTTACTTTCAGAAGATCTTTCACCCACTATTTCATCCCCATGGGGATAAAATTTCCAAAAATCCTAAACACGTATTTCTTTATTTCTAACCGAGAAACCAAATATCGATTTTCGTTGGTCTTCTTTCTAAACTACATTAATAGTGACGTATTTTCAAAAAGCCTTGCATTCCATAATTCACCCCCTTAGGAGAGGAATTTTGAAAAACTGATTCTTAAACAAAGCCGACAGCATAAGATCAACCCCCTGTCCTAATTTCAAGTTCTTATCCTTAGCCGTTTGGGCTGGACGATGATGAATCGTTCAGTCAGCCAGTTTAAAATTTGTGGTAAGGTCTTATGGGACCAAACTGCTGAGGTCATCGGCCCCTAAGTTTACAAACTACTTAATCGAACTTAAACTAACTTACACGAAGGACGACACACACACACACACACACACACACACACACACAACACACACACACACACACACACACACACACACACACGCACACGCACACACACACACACACAAACACACACACGCACCAAATTGTGGAATGGCTTACACCAATTATCCGTGCGACTCGCCGCGAGCTTGTTCAGGGTGTATTTCCAACAGGGCTAACGCCTCCTCTTAAGGCCCTGGTAGCCGGCCGGTGTGGCCGTGCGATTCTAGGCGCTTCAGTGTCGAACCGCATGACCGCTACGGTCGCAGGTTCGAATCCTGCCTCGGGCATGGATGTGTGTGATGCCCTTAGGTTAGTTAGGTTTAAGTAGTTCTAAGTTCTGGGAGACTGATGACCACAGATGTTAAGTCCCATAGTGCTCAGAGCCATTTTTGAAAGCCCTGGTGTACACACTGTGCGTTGACGACCGTATACGTCAGACCCGCGCGTCTGTAATACAAAATGAATACACTGGGTTTCGAAGTAGGCCTTAAATGTATATGTACATGTACCATTACGAGAACGAGCCAATAGAAAACGTACCTCAAGTGAACCCATCTCTCGTAGCGACCTGTGCATTGCAGTAAATGTGCGTGGGTCTGGCAGTCGACGATTCAGAAACCGCCGAACGTACAACCGTTGGGCAGAGTAGCATTTCCATCCGCATCCTCGTAAGCATAGTACACGTCTGCCCTTTTCTGCCAAGAATACATTTCCTGTCCGATCCACGCAGTAACCAACACAAGTGTGTCCCTGTTCGATGAAAAACTGGCGCAGAGCGAACCAGACTCCGGAGCGTGCACAGACGCTGCCCTCTGTTCATCACCTATCAAACGGGCATCTGCGCAGCCTAAAGCAACATGTTCAATAAGAGGCGGAAGACCCGTACTGTTGTCCCGCCTGGAATATCCGCAACTATGTCGAATACAGCGTTTGCAAATAAAGATCATAAAACTCCCTCCCGACGTCTCTTTTACCTTGACGCCACAAGTACAATGAAATCATTAGTCTGGAGACCTTCAGCCACGACGGCTCGAATGGCATGTTGTGTGCATAGCCTCTTAGAGGCGCGCGATGCTGTTCAACAACGCCAAGCGCGGTACACCACGGGTTGCGAACGTAAGTTGCTGTCTGAAATGTGCTTATTATGTCCCACTATATCGTTTTCTGCATTCTTTTGAAATACACCCTGTATATATAGATTTCTTTCATTTTCATAGGAGGGAGCTAGCTAGAGTTGCATTCTACCAGACCTACCCTTCAGTAGTTTTGGTACACTACATAAATGATATAGTAAACGGTAGAATTATCGGCAGTATTGGTACTATTGACAGGGAAAGAAATATAAAAGAATGTGTAAGAGAGCTGGCCGTTGTGGCCGAGCGGTTCTAGGCGCTTCAGCCTGGAGTGCGTTGCTGCTACGGTCGCACGTTTGATTCCTACCTCGGGCATGGATGTGTGTGATGTCCTTAGGTTAGTTGGGTTTAAGTAGTTCTAGGTCTAGGGGACTGATGACCTCAGATGTTAAGTCCCATAGTGCTTACAGCCATTTGAACCATTTTTTGTGTAAGAGAAACAGGCACCCGACGATTTCTCTTTGTTTTTTATTTGTTTGGTTGCTTGTTTGGAATACAAGTAGAATCGCACATCATTCAGTGTTAGTCAATTGTATGTTTTATGTTCCTACAGTAAATTTATAAGTAATAAAAACTGGTTGATCAAGTAACTTCTGCGCTTTTATGTAACCAAAGCAACTGCACTTGATTCAATACAGTTTACATGTACAAACATAAAAAATATATAATTATTTTTTTATTTTGTATTATTTAGAACGTTCTTCATCATGATCAAAGACAAGAGTTTCCTGTTAATACTGATAAACATGAAAGTTGTTTGTGAAGAACAAGAACATGTTTTTTTTCGTGGTGAATCACCTAAAACGTACACCACAACTATTGCGGAAATGGAAAGTCCTATGATCTGTTGTTTTCATAGATTGGATTGGTAGTTATGGACTCGTGTTCTTAGCCAATCGACATATTTTAATAATAATTAGCATATGTATTTTTTGCACAAAGATACAGTTTTTAAATGGAACAATGCCTACTGACATTAGCGGGCTAAAAGTAGGGTAAATTCGAATGTGAGTGGTGTTTGCTGCAGGATTCTAGTGCGACTCATTTACGAGATACCGCATTTTGAAACGTTCCCACACCGACACTTGTACAATGCTGGCCGCTGTGGCCGAGATGTTCTAGGCTATTCAGCCCGGAACCGCGCTGCTGCTACGGTCGCAGGTTCCAATCCTGCCTCGGACATGGATGTGTGTGTTGTCCTCAGGTTAATTAGGTTTAAGTAGTTCTAAGTCTAGGGGACTGCTGACCTCAGATGTTAAGTCCCATAGTGCTTAGAGCCATTTGAACCCTTTTGAGGCCAAGCGGTTCTAGGCGCTACAGTCTGGAGCCGCGCGACCGCTACGGTCGCAGGTTCAAATCCTGCCTCGGGCATGGATGTGTGTGATGTCCTTAGGTTAGTTAGGTTTAAGTAACTCTAAGTTCTAGGGAACTGATGACCTCAGCAGTTAAGTCCCATAGTGCTCAGAGCCATCTGAACCACTTTTGAACCCTTTTGAACAATACCTGTGCCAGTGCACAAGTGCATACATTAGTTATGTGGATTATGACTAGTAACGAGACAATTGACTATCACAGGTTGTGCTACAAATGAACACCGGCAGCTGCAATACACGCTTCCAGTCTTGTATGGAACAACCGTTGCACATGTGCTAGTATTTCAGCGCTGTCCGAGCAGACTGCAGTAATATGTCGTCGCATATCATCGGCTGTAGTTAGCATGTCTTTGTAGACAGCGTCTTTCAGATTTCCCCACAGAAAAAAGTTCAGAGGCGTCAAATCCGGGGAACGGGCCGGTCAATGTACACGTCCTTTGTCTCCAATCCAACTATTTGGAAACTGTTCGTGGAGACATGGTGTAGTACTTCGTGCACTGCGGGCTGGACAGCCATCGTGTTGGTTCCATAGGTTCCTCCTAGTCTGCAGAGGAACGTCTCCTAGCACCCGTGGAAGATGGACTGTTAGCAGGCTGCAATATTTGTGCGCGTTCAGCGTTCCGTCTGTGGATAATGGGGCTTTAAACTGATGGTTCACTATCGCAAACCACATGTTTACACTCCATGGACGCTGACGTTCCACCCGACGAAGCTAACGGGGATTTTCAACTACCAACAGTACATGTTTCGGCGATTTACCTAGCCATGACCAGTAATGTGGCTTCATCACTAAACGACATACGTGTAACATCTGGAGTATCCCGTCTTAATGCCCATGTACAGAAGTTAACACGATTCTCATAATCGTTTCCATGTAGCTGTTGGTGGAGAGAGATGTCATAGGCATGGAACGTATGTCGATGGAGAATGTGTAGGACTCTTGCCTGACTCACGCCACTTTGTCTTGTGATTGCGCAGGAGCTGACGTGCGGATCACCTGCAACAGGAGCAAGAATATTAATTTCGCCCTCTACTGTCGTCAATTGTTTCCTTCCGTTACGTTGTCTAGGCGTTACACTACCATTTTCACTTAACTGGTTGAAGAGGATGATAAATAACTGCAGGGATGGTTGACGTCTATTGGGCTATCTTGTCACATGCACCTTATAAAAAGGAACTGCATTCTTTCTACACTCTCCATACACTATGGGCATGTCGGCTTTTTTCATTCACGATTTACTGCTTGGACTGTCACACACTTACTAGCAAGTCGCAATGCAGTCAAGGAACACACAGGATCACTTTAAGCAAACGTAACAACGTACGTAGCAACTACTCCGGTTGAATGGCACAAAGAAGTGTCGGTGCAGAAAATTTTCAAAACACGATATCTCGTAAAAGATTCGTACTAGAATCTTGCATCGAAAACCACTGATATTGTAATTTACGCTACTTTTAGTTTGTTAATGTCAATAGACATTGCTCCACTTAAAAATGCATGTTTGCACAAAAATACGCTTTCTAAGTATTCTTACAATATATTTATTGGCTACGACTACGAGCTCCTGACTGCCAATCCATTCTGTGAAAACCGAACATCAATTGCACTTTCAATTTCCGCAGTATTTGCGGTGCAAATTTTGGATTATTCACCCTGTACAAGATCGACGAATGTTGAAGCGATGACTGATATTTTTTCTTTTTTTTTTTTTTGAGGTATTTTTCAGTTTACCTTTTTGTTGAGGACATTGCTTTTTCTAGCGCTGTGTGATAAATCTGTATTGTTTTCCTTTTTTTACTACAGCATCTGTCTACTACACGTTACATGTCAACAGTTTTAGAATAAAATCTCAATTAAACATTCACAATTTGGTTTTGCTATTAATACTGTTTATTTTTAAGTAGCAGTCAGGTGGACAACTATGTAGAACAGAAATGTTCGGTAGGTTATCCGGCGCTTTATAAATTCTCACTCAGTTTCTGGAAGGATCACCGTTTCCGATATTTAAAGGAATCTAATAAGATAATGATCGCATGTGAAAAGAAAGCTATCGTTATGAGGTAACGCCCGACAGATATTCAACACACCTAACGTGCAGGTAACGAACGCAGTTACTATCTTAACTGACCAAACCTACAAGGATAAGTACCGTAGTCTACGCTTACTTATGATAGTCTACAGTAGACTATGGTAGTTTTAAAATTATAGAGCTACCCAGTGTCATTGATCTCCATCCCGCACAGTCATCCTCCCCCTCCTCTTTCTCCAGCCACTCCCTCGTTCCTGCGTTTACATGTTACTGATCAGTTCCCTATGAAAGCTGTGACCAACATCAAATGTGGATGTTTCTAGATTAATATTTCCACATAAATCATACTTTCGCTAAATTTACAAACACGCTGCAGTTCATACATTTCTTCTACAGATCACTGTACAGTGCACTGCCTAATCTCAAAGAGCAGACCGCACCCTCTTGCCAACGGCAGAATACACCCCCCACCAACGGCGCCCATGCGATAGTTTGTAGGGTGGGGCTAAACCAGGCGTATGAACAATTTTTAATATTTTGAAAGACGAATGGCGACTTTTAAGTATTCATAAAAATGTTCCAGATCCGACCCTATTAAAAACCTGCGTAATACCGACTTTTAAATCATTTTTTGAAAGAAAAACATCTAACTATATTTTTTCTTTCCCTCAGAGCTAGGGGACGGGGTAAAGGTATGGGCGCCCTTGATCTAGCTGAACTGACAAATGCCGAAAAGGTGGAAAGAAATCCGTTAAAGTTATCTTTCAAGGTACTTCATTCCAGATGGCGACGAGAATGCTGACCGAGAGTGTTGCAGACAACTGAGACAAGCTCTCAAAGAACCCGAGAGCTGTGCAACAACCACATTTCCGCACTATTGCTTAATAAAGTAAGATCGTATAGGGTATAAAACGAAATATGTGAATGAACTGACTTTTAGGGAGGACACAGCGTGTTATCTTGGACGGAGACTTAGGGGATGCTGCGTCAGTAGAGTGCGACAAGATGGTAATTTGGATCGGACGGGAGTCTTGTTGGCATTACGGAGGCGATCAGGACGATCATTCACGAGAAACAGGGAATCCGGGGTCGAGTCCCAGTCCAGCACAAATTTTCACTTGTCGCTAGTGAAATTATTTCTGTGCTTAATTGCAGGGAAGTTAGAAATTATGCCCGAAAGAATAGACACACCACAAATATATAAATATTAATTTCATCAACAATATATGTCGGGAAGTGTACATTCATGTTTAATATTAATTGTTGACCTCAAAGACGTTTCGCAGATGTTAGCGTTATCTATAATGAAGTACTATCGTATAAACGCTGCACAAATAATCAGTCAGACACGAGAGGGGACCAAAAAGTAACGAGAATTAATTTCACTACTTCCAAATCCTCCCTCTAGTGCCTTCACTACACACCATTTTGTATCACTTTCCCTAGCGGCACTGATGTGGAAACATTACTGTGGTCAGTGTGACAGTTTTTGTAAACGCCGCGTCACGTGTTCTCCAATTTTTCAATGGCAGTCATTAAATACCAGTATGCTAACATCATGTGCTATTTCCCGTTAGGCAAATCTGCAGCAGAAACTGTTGCAATGCTTCACACGGCTTATGCGGAGAAAGGTTTGAGCTAGGCAGGGGTTTACGAGTGATTTTATCATTTTAAAAATGATCAGATGTTGAATGAGACGAATCACGACCGGAACGTTCCTCGACTCCCAGAACAGACGAAAACATAAAAAAATATGAGATGCAGTCATGTTTGATCGTCACAGAACATTCGATCAGTTGATGGAAATGACTGGAATATCCTAGAATTCATGCCAACGAATTCTAACTGAAGATGTTACGTGTTGCAGCAAAATTGGTTCCCGCGTGTGATTTCCGATGACCAGAGAGCGAATCATTTGCGCGTGTACCGGGAATGGAAGAACAGTCAGAAACTGATCGGTATTTTGACGCAAAAGTAATCACGGGTGACGAATCATTGTGTTACGGATATGACCCAGAAACCAAGCTACAATACAGTCAGTGGAAGACTCTCATCACCAACACCAAAGAAAGCTAGGCAGCTAAGGTCTCGCTTGAATACAAGGTTGGTTTTTTTTTTGCACCATGAGTTCGTTCCATAGGGTACCACAGAGGGCCAGTATTACTGCCTTGAAGTGATAAAATGGTTACATGAAGCAGTGAGAAAAAAATCTACTCGTATTGTGTCAATCTGGGGGTTGGATTCTGCACCGCGACAACGCTTCTAGCGCACAGAGCATTGAGTGTGAGGCAGTTTTTGGCCAAAAACCAGATGTCAAAGGTTTCTCACATACCCTTCTCACCGCACCTGGTCTCTTGTGACTCTTATACTCCAAAGAATGAAAAGAAACCTAAAAAAAAAGCGTTTTCAAGACGTAAAAAAGAAAAAAAGTCGTCAGAGGCACTAAGCAGCGTAACTTCAGACGAGTTTAAAAACTGTTCTGCCAAAGGAAAAAAAAAACTTTGGGACAAGTGTTTAATGTCTGATGGACACTCTTTTGAACGTGTGTAAGCTTTTAAAATGTTCCGTCATGCACAAGATTTTACTAAAAAAATACTCGTTGATTTTGGGCCGCCCTCGTGTTGATGCGATTTTACAGTGATGCAAAGATTACCATCTTGCTTTAAGTGTTTATAAATGTAAAACTGTACACTTTTAAAAACGAAGGAATGTAGAATCCTATGACTACAATAGCAGTGAGTAACAATGAGGATGAGTGGACTCACACAAGTCCTTGTGCGTAATAATTTGTAGAGGAATGAAATGGAATGATGACAGTGGCTCTGTCGTAGGCTAACCAGGTGGCAGAGTTTGGCTCATTATAGGATACAGGAATAATGCAATCAGTCTACGAACGAGATTGCTTACATAATACATGGGCGTCGAATCCTGGAATACTGCTTAATAGAACTAACCAGGGATAACGAAAGTATACAAGGAACTGCAGCGTGAATGATCACACGATTATTGGAGAGCTGAAAACCCGAACTACAGTTCTTGGACGATAGATGTTCAAATGGTTCAAATGGCTCTGAGCACTATGCGACTTAACTTCTGAGGTCATCAGTCGCCTAGAACTTAGAACTAATTAAACCTAACTAACCTAAGGACATCACACACATCCATGCCCAAGGCAGGATTCGAACCTGCGACCGTAGCGGTCACGCGGTTCCAGACTGAAGCGCCTTTAACCGCACGGCCACACCGGCCGGCGATAGATGTTAATATCCTGCGAAGGCCGACTTATAGATTGACAAGAATCAGCTTTATGTGAGGAACCTAAGAATATCCCACAGCGACCTACTACAGGTCGGTAAATTTGCTACACTACATAAATTACGTAGTAAATTGTAAGACAACCAGTAGTATTGGTAGCAAGGAACATTAATGCGAAAGAGAGAGACTGGGAGCCGACGACTTCTCTTTGTTTTCTTTTTATGTGCGTTTGGTTGTTTCTTTCGCGCATAATTACAACCGCATATCATTCAGTGTTAATCCATTGTGTATTTAATGTCCTTATAGTAAGTTTATAGGTAATAAAACTTAGATAATCGGATATCTTCTGCACTTTTATGTAATCAAAGCAATTACTTTTGATGTAAGCACAGTTTACGTGCAAAAACATAAGAAATACACATAATTATTGTTAAAACACTAACCAGTCTTGATCGCAAGGATTTATTAAAAACAAGAATTCACATGTCATTACCAGATGAGATATGGTCTGAAGATGATTTATGATAAAGTCAAAACCGATTACAATCCGACGTGTTATTTTAGTTTTTAATAAATCCTTCATGAATTCATCATGATCAAAGGCAAGAGTTTCCTGTTATTATTGATAAACGCGAAAGTTGATTACAAATAAAAGAATCATGTTTTATGTAAGTTCGGCGAAGTATTGGAGCGATGTTTGACAAGTACATTTTTGCTTTGAGATTTTTGTTGAGAAATTTGAGTTTTCCAGCGCTATATGATAAATCGGTATTGTTTTCATTTCTTTACTACAACATACTTTTCGAATAAAACCTGAATTAAACATTGAAAATTTAATTTTTCTATAAATACTGTTTGTTTTTAAGTGACACAGGAAAATCTGTAGAACAAAAATGTTCTGTAGGTTACTTAGCCCTTTATAAACCCTCACCCAGTTTCTAGACGGTGCATCGCATCTGGTTTTTAGTGGAATCTAGTAAGACATTGTTCGCGTGCGTAAAGAAAGTGATCGTTACGAGGTAACGCCCGATACAGATGCAACACGCCTAATGTGTGGGTAATCTGGGTACGACCTTAAATGACCAAAGGTACTGCTACTAGTAAAATTGCTGTAGTATACGCTTACTTATGATAGCCTACGGTAGTTTACAACTCTACCGCTTAGCCTAGTTCCCGTAGGGGCCACGAAGAAAGAAGAAAGGAAGATTGGAATTAACGTTCCGTCGACATCAAGGTCATTACAGCCGGAGCACAAGCTCAGAGTGCGTGAAGGATGGGAAGGAAGTTTGCCGTCTCTTTCGAAGGAACCATCCCGGCATTTGCCTGAGCGACTTAGGGAAATCAGGGAAAACCTAAGTCTCCCTGGCCGGACGCGGATGTGAACCATCGTTCTCCCGAATGCGACTGCAGTGTGCTAAACACTGCGTCAGTTCGCTCGATGGTCGCGAAGACAAGGTTACATTCATTAGGGCGTGAGGCATTAACGTTCAGGCATTTAAGCAATCATTCTTCCCCCGCTCAATACCCGACTGGAATGGAACATATCCTCCGCCGCGTAGTTCGCAGCTTTTGCAGAGTTGAGATGCTCACGTAGATTTAGAAACGTGGCTACCCAGGTATGCGAAAGGAAATTTTGGAAATTTGTGGTAAGTTCCTATGGGACCAAACTGCTAAGGTCATCGGTCCCTAGGCTTACACACTACTTAATCTAACTTAAAATAACTTAGGCTAAGGACAACACAAACACCCATGCCCGAGGGAGGACTCGAACCTCCGAGGGGGATAGCCGCGCGAACTGTGGCAAGGCGCCTTGGACGGCATGGCTACCCCGCGCGGCTATGCGAAATGAGTAAGAACTTTGCTCTGGGATTGGAGATACACTGTGCGCAGTGATACAATTATTAAGTTACTAAACTGTACATTTTAGTCAATAAATCCAAGACGATTCCGAAATTGTTGGCAAACAGCACAAGGTTTCATAAGAAAAAAAGAACATAAATTCCCCATATGGTACTTGCGTACCTACCTAATAAATGTACTGGATAAGATGCTGAGAAATATATTAACTACGCAACAAACCGTTTCTCATCATTTTGAAAAAGCGACTTGCAAATAAGAAGACCTAGGCTGCTGCGACACACGGCACTCCAGTACGCTAAGTAATTGCACCAGTCCGGCGGACCAAATCAATTTTATGCGCTGCCAAATTAGTTAATTTACTGCCTTGTTCAATAACCTTCGTTAAGTCCGTTTCCACGAGCAGTTTCTCTTTAGTGACTGTTAACTCACTATTCTAAGCCAAATGTACCACCGAATAACATCTTCACTTTGGGCTAAATCACAGGAAGGTCACCTATTCGTAAACTACCCCCTGCAGCAAAGTTGTCACCTTAAAACCGCCTGCGACTGCGTCAGAGAGAGTTCATCTACGAAACTCAGAAAACGGCTGTAGCATTAAGAGTCCCGGTTTCAATGAGAACAACCTACTTCCATGTTCCTTGATCACCTAACAAAAATAGACAGTGAATGAAACCTAGTCCGTAAAATTACTTGGTTTCCAGTTGGATAACGGTTAAAATGGAGTCAACACTTAGATAAACTAATCAAGAAACTCCATTCAGCATGTTTTGCCCCCAGAAGCATCTCTCGTTGGGTTGACCCAAAGACAAGTGTGTTGACTTCTGTTGCATATTTATAGAGGGTGTTCCATTTTTTCTGATGACAGCACGCACGGCGCAGTAGATGGCGGGCAGCGACCACTCCGTTACATGTCACATGTCATGACGCCCGTCTACTAACACAGAACTAAATTTAAAATATATGTAAATAAATTTTGTACTCATTCCTGTCATGCAAGGAGATTCTGAAATTTATTGACATTGTTTTGCGCCCATTTCTGACATCTACTCAAGAAGTTATTCATCACACGATGTAATTCTCTTTGAGAAATTAATTGACTTGCGGATATAATCTTTGAGTTCCTGTAACGTGTGCGGATTTGTTGCGTGCACTTCATCCTTCCGTACTTTCCACAAATAGAAATCGCACGGGATTAAATCGGGACTTCAAGCGGGCCATGGAAAAAGGTATTCGTAAAGCGAAATGCAATAGCAAGTGAAAGGAAAGGAGGCCGAATTTTCGAAACACGTGGATCTGATAAGAGGAATGGACCAATCGAAATGCTTCTCAAGTTTACGAGCCGGTCGGCATCCTTCTCAGGACGACCGGCTGACGGTTGATTACTTGTTATTTCGACGTTTTGCTAACCAAGTAGCTGACATCAAAGTATCAACTTTCTTTACCGGTGCTTCTGCCGTATGGTCAACATTAATTGCTGTAGTTATTTGTGTCTTGCTGATGCGAGACCCTTTATCAACTGCATGAAGGATTGCCCTCTCCAGTTGCTGTGACCTTGTCCTTTTAGGCCTCCCCCAGTCGCATGTAGCAGGCTTTAATTTCTCTTACTTCCTTAGACAACGATCAACTGCTTCCAACGTTCTCCTAGCAAAGCGTCTTCTTTATGAACATCTCTCCCGCTACAAATATTGAAAGGCACGGCTGTTACTGCACTTTAAACCCATACTTCAGTTTCAAATGGACGTCTGATAACCCCGCTTTTGAGTACATTACTATCACTTGTTCTAGAAACATGGGTCACTAGTGTCCGCAGAAATTTATTTTGGGAGGGGATCGACAAGAATCTAAAATTGCCACTTTGATATAAATGAGTTTGTCAGTCTGGAGACGTGAGAAATTATAGGTGACGCAAAAAACTTATTGTCCCAGAGAACTGACGCTTATCCACTCAATATATCATAAAAAGCTCAATATATCATTAAAATATCATTGTATCATTAAATATATCAATATATCATTAAAAAGCATGCAGCTTATCTATTTCTCCACCATGAGCTGTACATTGGTACTTAGGGTTTCTCTAATTTTAGTTCTGATGAGAAGGAAGGAGGAAAGAGTGGAGTTTAACGTGCTGTCAACATCGAGCACGTTAAATAAAAAGAAATAACTCGGGCTGAACAAGGGATGCAAAAGAATGTTATACAAAACAGACAAGAGAAAATGTCACAACCAAAACAAAGGCGCAAGGAAAAAATCGGTAACTTTTAAAATTTTTAAGTAATAGGTTATCCTACACCACTGTTCATGACCAAAGTGGAGGAGTATGTAGTAAAGCAAAACTGAATTACAGTGGCGAAAATGGAAAGTGTTGCACAATGAAGCACCAGTCCCATATAAAGGGCGACTCAGCTGCCCCTAACGCTGGGTTCTATACATCTTGCAACACCTTCAAATACCACTCGCAAAATATTAATATCCTCTCGTTCGCTACACGCAAACTAATAGCGGTACAGAAATAAAGTCTTTTTTGTAGGAAATCTAATGTGCTTATATTTTGTACGGGGGTACCTTATCGCTGGAGGCCACGATTTTCGAGATATTTAAGAAAAATGCATTTGAAGGTCACTTTTGTACATTTTTCTTGAATAATTCGAAAACTACGGCCTCCTGCGGAAATATATCCCAGCACAAAATTTAAATACATTAAATTTCGTAAAAAAGAGGCCCTATTCTTTATTTCCTTTAGGACTAACAGTTAGCGCTTAGCGAGTGAGAGAATGTGGAAATCTTGCATGTAGTATTTGAAGGCACTATGGTTTGCATAAAATCCAGTGGTCGGGACAGCTGGATCAGCTTCTATACCAAACTTAGTCGAGGTGGTCATTGCGTAACCGGTATTTAATGATCAAACATTCATTACATTTCTATTTGTTCGTCACCAACATTAATATGAAACACAGGTGCGAATACACTCTTGTATTCTTTGTGCCATGGAACAAACGATCTCCGAATATCATCTTGAGGAACTTCTTGCAATGCATGACTGGAAGTTGGTACGAAAATACAGTATATCGCACTCCCAACATGTTCTGTGGGTGACAAGTTAGAGGACTAGGCAGCCCGTCTAGGGTCCGTACATTCTTCATGGTGTTTGTAGTGAGACCTGGACTGCATTACCCTGTTAGAAAAATGACATTTATTAGTATGGCCATGAAGCAAAGGACAGAGAGCTTATCATACGTGGCACATACTAGCGAGCATTCAAAAATTATCAAATCAGTCCTGTTGTCAAATACAATAACTCCCCACACTATGATCCTAGAAGCTGGAGAGATGCGGGTCTCGAGAATCACTGCTGACTTTGTCGCGGTCCTCTACGAACATGCTGGTCATCGATCTGACTAACAAAAGTACACACGAAATTCATCCCTACACACCACAAAATACCACTCAGTTTTGCAACTGACTATGGCTCTGCCCCAAGCAGCTGTCTGCTGTCTGACGTCGGCGGTAAACAGCGAGTGGGTACCAGCTTTCAGAAATCTCAAACTTCCTGCCAGGTTAAAACTGTGTACTGGACAGGTACTCGAACCTGGGACCCCTGCCTTTCGCGGACAAGAGCTCTGCCGACTGAGCTATCCAAACACGACTCACGACCAGCCCTCACAGCTTTACCTTCCAAATTTCAGGTAAAGGTCCTAGGTTCGCGTCGTGGTCCGAACACAGTTTTAATGTGCCAGGAAGTTTCAAATAAGAGCGCACTCCACTGCAGAGCGAAAATTAATTCTGGTTGCAGAAATCTGTTTCCAACGACTCGTGGTGATACTGTGTTCCTAACGCCTGTCAGTATTTCAACCGTTGTCAGCCATCTTTTCGTGAGAGCCAGTCGAAGAGCCGTACAGCCTTTTCGTTGTGTAGACGTACTCTTCTTGCCACGTTGTCGCTACGAGTCCATCTCATTCTGGTACCGCGCGCCGCGGAATTTGAATCCGCGCCAGACGTCATGGACGTCGGATACCCATAGAGGTCTCTGCACCATCGCGCCGCCAAGCTGTGGCGGCGCTCGCCTCCTGGCCCGCTTTTAGCGTGGGGGCGGCACAGTAGAACACGTGGTCCCAGCGGCCAATAGCGGCGCCCCCGAGAGCGTACTTAAGCGCCGGCCACTCGCTCAGCCAGTATTAAGTCCCCGTTTTATCGCCTGCTTTTATTGTGTCTTAACTTCTCCTTACATTTTAAAAAGTCTGTAGGCTGCAGAGCAGCGTAATAAGCTGCTGCCAGCCCGCCCCCTTCGGGGGGAATCGAAATACAATAAGCAAAAGAAAGAAAAACTCAGCCAGTCAGTCTAATCTCGCTTACGTCGGTTTACACCTCGCTTGCGCTAGACTGCTTTCTTCGAGTTTGTTTCCTTGTGACTCTGTTGTTCGGTCTTGTCGTATTCGTTCTGTCCTACGTTGGTCGTGTCCGTCCTCTTCCGTTGTGTTGTCGTTCGCGGGCCTCTCCGCGGGTCCCGCCGCGCCTTCCGTCAGTGCTACCCCGCGACCGTCCTGGTCGCAGTTACAACACTCATCACCACTGGTTCTGAGCAATTGTAGTACACCTATGTACCATGTTCATCAAGCCAGTGACATGCAGGTGCATGACCTCTCGGCAAACTATTCTGCCGGAAAAAGAAAATACAGTGCCTTCAAGGACAAGGTAATTTTACTACAAGTGATATGACAGGCAATTCTTTATTGTAGGAGTATATGATGAAGAATTCAGACCAGATGAAACTCACAGTAAAGGTTGCCCTACCAACGGCACCAATTCACAGTGTACCGCATCTGGCAGCAACGCAGGAATGCATTCTCAGATGCGAACGATCATTAAGGTGCCCAGTGGCATCTTGCAATGCATTGGCCCAAGCAGCTTGCACCATTTGCTGGAATTCAGCAATGGTCGGTACAGTTTGTAGAGAACGAATAAGTTCCCGCTTCACGAACGTGTCCAGTTGGCGAGAGATCTGGTGATCTTGTCGGCCAGGTCAATTTTTGTACACCAGAAAGGCCACACTGCGGCACAGCTTCTGCAAAAGCACATCACCTGTCTTTTGACGAAATGGCACTGGCATGGGGATAATAGCCGGTGCAATGTAGCAGGCGCTGGTCGCTTTACCCTACAGAAACACCAAACACGACCACAAGTTAAGCCTGACTTAGGTCCTATGTAGCGTGGCCGCTCGCCAGATCTATGTGTATGACCATTACTCGCTTACAGCCAAAACCTACTCTTGTCACTGAAAACAACTGAGCACCACTCCAAACACCAATCGACACTTTCACGACATCATAGAAGCCGCAATCAGCGGTGTCGTGGTGTCAGTGGTAACCTGGCCTGAGGCACACGTAATCTTAATTCTGTTGCAAGCAGACTGTTCCCAATGGTCTGTAGTGACATAGCAGGTGCCACATGTGCCCTGATTCCTGATCTGCATCACGCTCGATCGGCCACCGCTGCTCGCACAGTGCGTCGATCCAGCCATGCGTCAGCATTACGCGAACGTACAGAACGTGTCCTCCGGTTGTGGGAATGTTCTACAGACTACTGCTGAAAGCAGTGGCAAACCATCGATACTCTGTGCCCAACATGTGCAGCATTGCGTCGATATAGCTGCTGGTAAACCTTTCGGGATGTGAGGTCGTGGTCCAAGAAACTCTTCTGTTCCTGACGTTTCGCCCAGGACAGCGCTGGACATCCTCAGAGGCGCTCCTCCGCTGAGTCTTGCCGAGTCGCTTCTGAGGATGTCCAGGGCAGTTCTGGAAAAAACATCAAGAACAGAAGAGTTTCTTGAGCCACGACCTCACATCCCGAAAGGTTTACCAGCAGTTATGTCATCCGGTCGTGAAGGCCTTAATTCTATGATCAGTGTGTCGATATGTTCATCCAGCTTTCCGCAGTCCCGCAATGTGACCTCTTTCAAATGGTTGAAGTTCTTCAACAGGAGCAGGTACTCATCGGCGGGGCATGGTTGTACTCTAGAATGAATATTGTGAACACTGTTCACCGTTAAACTCAACACAGCTGCTGTTTACAGAATCAGAACATTGGGCTCATAGACAGGTCTTCGGAGTGCCATCTGATTGCTGATGACCGTGACAAATGAATTACTAACACTACAGTCCCTCAGTATGCACATGCTATTATACCCTGGGGCCATTGAACACATTCCTTGAGTGTGTCGCATCTTTTTTTCCGTCAATGTATGTTGCGATCTCCATCTGCAATGTTTCTGTAAAGTTCTACACACCCAGTAGCCGTTATGCACTCATACCAGCCTTCATATGTAGAAACAGTTTTTTTCTGTGCCGAAAATAAGATCACTTAAGGATGAAACTGTAAACATATCTCAGAGACATGGGAATACTGGCGTATAAATTGAATCTGTATGGTTCCAGAGACCTTGTTAAGACTCAGTTATCCGTGATGCATATACAGGGTGCTGTAAAACTGTCCTTATAAACTTATGTAACTTGAAGAAAGGATTAAGTAAATAATATTCTGAATTGTAAGCCATGAGCAAAATCGTACCGTTTCCGTGCTACAACCATTTGAAAACATGTTGGTAACGCGACCACTTTCACCAGAAATTTTTTAGGTGTGACCCAGCACATCGCTTGTTTTACAATCCATCTCTAACCGTACTTCCGGCTGACGTGTTCTCTTCAACGTGATGCAGTACGGCTTCTTCCAGTTCGAGTGTGTAGCGCCTCCATGGAGCACCTTAGTCATACCTACTGACGTGAAGGTACCCTTTGCTTGAAGCCGTTGTGTAACTGTGGCAGAAAGGGTAAGCGATGGATTCAACGTTGTGGACAACGGTCTCGATAAAGGCGACGAGCAACTCTTCTCTTGCCGTGATCGCCATACAGAAGGATCATATCGGTGCACTCTGCAAAAGTGTACTCAACCATGTTTCTCTAACATTCACAGACACATGAAGAAGGCTCGAACCAGGTCAGAGAGGCAGGATAGTCGTCAAATGACATAAACCGTTCCGATATAACTACGCCCCACCGTCGCTACCCTGTTGCATGCCTACCTAGCAAACACATTTTCAAACGGCTGCAGCATGGTACGTTTCCAGACATGGGTTCCAATTCAAAAAAATTGTCTACTCTATCCCCTTTACAAGTCCTAGAAGTTTGTAAAGGGAATTTTAATGCACCATGTATATACAGGGCAATCCAAAAACAAGGAATAGATTTCAAACATTTATTGCTTCCAAACTACAAGAGATAGAAACACAACTCCAACGTTCCTGGAAAGAGAAAAGTTAAAATTTTTATGCATTCAGTGAGAGCACCATGTGTTACACAGCAAATAACAAAACGGTGGCCCATTGCCTGCCACACACGAAGCAGCTGGTCTCTTGTTATCAAATTCACAGTTTCAACAATGTTATGTCGCAGACTTTCAAGAGCGTCAGGCATAGGGAGGAGAAAAAGGCGATCTTTTACATAACTCCACAGATAAGTCACATGGTGTGAGGTCTGGAGACCTGGGAGGCCACCGGCGATAAACTACATCTTCTGCTCCTCCTCTTCCACTACAACGTCGGCCGTGCTTAGGGAAATGAAGCGGGAACCACCTTGCATGAAGATGTAGTCATAGGAGTCATCTTCAGACTGAGGAAATAACCAGTTTTGAAGCATGTCTAAAGAGGGTAGTCTGCCACAGTTTTCTCCATGACGAAGAAAGCAACAGCGGCAATGCGGGCGTGATTGAAACGTCTAACCGCACCTATCCAGGAACTTTGGAATTTGGATGCTACCTTTTGTAATTTGGAAGATACAAATGTTTGAAATCTGTTCCTACTTCTTAAATAGCCTTGTGTAGACTGAAGCGACGAATGAAAATTTGTTCTAAGGCCGGGATTCGAACATGGGTCTCATGCTCGCTAGGCAGATGCGCTAACCACTACGCCACGCTAGCACGGCGGCTTTGCACAACTGCACGAATTACCTCACCACGCCTCCCTCCTCGGTCCAAATTCTCATTCACGTCTCAGCCCACTTGGTATTCTTCCTGAACTGCAACAGCATTGCAGATGCTCTCCAACTGTTTGGGAATAGCACCTCAACATCGAACGAAATGGGGGATCCTGCCTGAAACCCAGGAGCTTTAAAACCAAATGAAACTGTATGGTTTCAGAAACCTTTTCAAGTCTCAAACATCTATTATATACTGCACGAACTAAAGCGACGAATGTAAATTTAAATCAAGCCCCAGATTCGGCCCCAAGTCTCCTGCTCACGAGGCAGATGCACTAACAGCTACGCCACCCTGCTACAGTGGCTTTGCAGAACCGCAGGGACTACCCTATCGCGCTTCCCTCCTCAATTCAGATTCCCATTCACGTCTCAGCCAAGTTGGTATTCGCCCTAAAATCGAATAGCATTGGAGAGGCTCTTGGAATAGCACGTGAGCATCGAACGAAACGGATGATCCTACCAAAAACCCAGGCACAGATACTTTAATCCAATGAAACTATATGGTTCCAGAGTGTCGGACACTTATGATGTATATACATTGAAGAACCAAAGACACTCGTACACCTGCCTAATATCGTGTAGGGTCCCCTCCAGCATGCAGAAGTGCCACAACATGACACGGCATGGACTCGACTAATGTCTGAGGTTGTGCTGGAGGGAATTCACACCATGAACCCTGCAGGCCTATCCATAAATCCGTAAGAGGGGGTGGAGATAGCTTCTGAACAGTACTTTGCAGGGCATCCCAGATACGCTAAATAATGTTCATGCCTGGGGAGTTCGGTGGCCAGCGGAAGTGTTCAAACTCAGAAGAGTATTCCTGGAGCCACTCTGTAACAATTCAGGACGTATGGGGTGTCAGATTGTTCTGCTGGAATTGCGCAAGTCCGTCGGAATGCACAATGAACATGAATGTATGTAGGTGATCAAACAGGATGCTTACGTACGTGTTACCTATGGGAGTGGTATCTAAACGTATCAGGGATACCATATCACTCCAACTGCACACTTTCCACACCATTACAGAGCCTCCACCAGCTTGAACAGTCCTCTGCTGACATGCAGCGTCCATAGATTCATGAGGTTGTCTCCATACTCGTACACATCCCTCCGCTCGATATAATTTGAAACGAGAATCGTCAGAACAGGCAACATGTTTCCAGTCATGAACAGTCGAATGACGGTGTTGATGGGCCCAGGTGAGGAATAAAGCCTTGCGTCGTGGAGTTATCAAGGGTAAGCGACTAGGCCTTCGGCTTCGAAAGCCCATATCGATGACGTTTCGTTGAATGGGTCGCACGCTGACACTTGTTTATGGTGTGTAATGTGTAATGTGTAATGTGTAATGTGTAATGTGCTGCGAATACATAAAAAGGAAGATCCCTTATAATTTAGCTACAATATAGCAGGTCAGCAACTGGAAGCAGTTAATTCCTTAAAGCATCTGGAAGTAGGCATTGGGAGTGATTTAAAATGGAATGATCATATAAAGTTGATCGTCGGTAAAGCAGATGCCAGATTGAGATTCATTGGAAGAATCCTAAGGAAATGCAATCCGAAAACAAAGGAAGTAGGTTACAGTACACTTGTTTGCCCACTGCTTGAATACTGCTCACCAGTGTGGGATCCGTACCAGAGAGGGTTGATAGAAGAGATAGAGAAGATCCAACGGAGAGCAGCGCACTTCGTTACAGGATCATTTAGTAATCGCGAAAGCGTTACGGAGATGATAGATAAACTCCAGTGGAAGACTCTGCAGGAGAGACGCTCAGTAGCTCGGTACGGGCTTTTGTTGAAGTTTCGAGAACATACCTTCACCGAGGAGTCAAGCAGTATATTGCTCCCTCCTACGAATATCTCGCGAAGAGACCATGAGAATAAAATCAGAGAGATTAGAGCCCACACAGAGGCATACCGACAATCTTTCTTTCCACGAACAATACGAGACTGGACTAGAAGGGAGAACCGATAGAGATACTCAAGGTACCCTCCGCCACACACCGTCAGGTGGCTTGCGGAGTATGGATGTAGATGTAGATGGTCCAGAACTGAAATCTGCAGCAATCTGGGGAATGGCTGCACTTCTATCACGCTGAACGATTCTCTTTAGTCGTCGTTGGTCCCTCTCTTGCAGGATCTTTTTCCGGCCGCAGCCACGTCGCAGATCTGATGTTTTACCGGATTCCTGATATTGACAGTACACTCGTGAAATGGTCGTACGGGAAATTCTCACTTCATCGCTACCTCGGAGATGTTGTGTCCCGTCGCTCGTGCACCGACTATAACACCACTACGTAAATCAAGATAATCTGCAGTTGTAGCAGCGGAAACCGATCCAACAAATGCGCTAGAACTTGTGTTGTCTTATTTAGGCCTTGTCGACCACAGCGCCATATTCTGTCTACGCATGCCTATACCAGTTTCTTTGGCGCTTCATCGTATGTATAGACTGAAGTGACGAATGAAAATTTGTACAAAGGCTGGGTTTCGAATGCGGGTCTCCTGCTCACTAGACAGATGCAGTAAACACAACACCACCCTGGTGCAGTGGCTTTGATAACTGCACAGGCTATGCTAGGATGGCCCTCTCCCCAGTCCAAATTTACATTCACTTATCTGCCGACTTGATATTCCCCTAAACTCTCCTGAGACGTGAACTGATTGAGGAGGGGAGCGTGTTAGGGTAGTCCGAGCTGTTGTCCAAAGCCAATGTGCCAGTGTGGCGTAGTGTTTAGCGCATCTGCCCAGTGAGCAAGAGACTCCGGTTCGAATTCTCGTCTTGGTACGAATTTTCATTCGTCGCTTCAGTCTGCGTATTAATTTGAAAGTGCTCGGGGGAGGTGTCTGCGGTGTAGCGCCCACCATTCCGCCTTGCGGCGGTGTTCCCGATCGGGTGCGAGACGCGAGGGCGCCGGGACGCGGCGGCGTCGGCGCCGGCCGCCAGACGGATGCCCCGCCGGCTGCCCGCCGACGTCGACAAATGGTGCGACCGCCCGCGCCGCCGCTTCCGCCATTTGTCACTAATTATCCCGGGGCGGCCGGCCCCGGCCATTAGCGCACTTGATGAGGTCGCAGAACGAACGTGGTTTCATTTAGTCTGACGATCTCCTGCCACAGATGCCAGCAATATAATGCTGAAGACCGTTTTACACGAGCGACTTCCTGGTCAGAATCGTCTACGCGCCGTCGGTCGCGTTACGCGCTTGCGTCTAAATCAGCAGCCAATAACGTTGCGAGTGGGTCAGTGACGTCAATGATCACGTGCAAAAACAGGAGGCTGTGGTGTCTGTCGTCTGCTAACATCAGAACTTAACCTGTTCTCGCCGAGATCACTCGTCTTGTTTCTTCGTTTCCTGGAGCCTTTGTCCCGCATCGACACAGAGTTCGCACGGTTATTAACGTATATGCCAAGATTAATTTAAAGGGTAGTCACGTGCTCTTTCTACTACCACCCCTTTACCTTTCCAGGACGCAATATGTGTAATCTAAATGTCTGCGTGTAGTGTTATACATATGAAAGTCACCGAAAAGTTTTTATAAATGTAAACGAATCGTATAACTGATGTTGATACCGGAGCAATATTCACCTAGCTGCGCGTGAGAAACCGCTTAGGAATCACTTCCAGACTGGCTGGCACAACGACCCACGTCGTTAGCCCGCTGGGCGCATCCGATCCGGAGCCGGCGCTTCCCCTGGTCCGGGGATCGGCTCTTTAACACACGCGGCTATCCGGGCGGATGAGTCGACTGCTGTTGTAGTTATGGATTTTGTGCTTTTGTGTCCTGTTAATCTTGAGTTTGTTGTTTGCTTTGTTTTCGAGACACATGGCAAAGGGTACACAAGGGGCTGGTATTTTTCCTGTTTGTGTTTTCCCACAAGAGAGATGAAATATCTGAAAGCAGAAAGGTTGGATAAAGAAAACACTATGCATAAATAAGAACGTAAATACACGGGTACCCAAAATTAATGCAACAAACATAAATTTTGTAAAGTTGTGTTTATTTTGCCACAAAAGAGTATAAAAAGGTGGTAATAAAGTAGAAACAATGTAAAGATTACACAAGGTAAACAAGTGCAACATGCATAATCGTAGACAAATACGTTCTTCGTTTTCTCCAGCTTAACGGATTTAGACAGACATTCCGACAACTGGTTAATCCGCTCAGTATGGGGTGTGATCACCTCTGGCAGCAGTACAGGCCTGACAACGATGGGGCATGCTGTAAATGATGTCATCAATCTGATGTTGAGGCAATAACCCCCATTCTTCTCACAGAGCTGCTCCTAAGTCTTGGTGGATGCTAACGTGATGTAACCCATATCCATAGCGGATCCCAGACATGGTCAGTGGAACAGAGGCCGTTTCCAAGAAAATATCAACCACCTTTGCTCTATGAGGTCGATCGTTATTATCTATCAATAAAGTCTGGGACCACAGCTCATCTCAACAACTCCACATGAGGTTCCAAGATCTCGTCACGATACCTGACAGCAGTGAAACCTTGCCGATTCAAGTTCATGAAGAGGTGTTCGAGTGGTCAACATAATCCATGCTCTCACCACTAGAGACCCTCCTTGATATCGGTCTCTTTCCATAATGTCTGAGTCCCGAAATGTTGTTCCATGTTGCCTTCAGATGCGAATCCGTCGAGAATCACTCTCCAGACCAAATCGGGACTCACCTGTGCAAAGAACATTGGCCTGCTGTTTGACTGTCTTGGTGGCATGTTGACCATTCCATTCTAGGCATTCCCTTCTGTGAAGACGCGTCAGAGGTACACATACAGCAGGTCTCCGGCAATATAGGTCACTCTGCAGAAGCCTTCTGTACACACTATACCCCAATACAACACGTCCAGCGGCTGCTGCGAGGTCAGATACCAGTTGCCGTGCAGTACTAAGACGGTATCGTCGTCCCCGTACAGCCAAATGACGAGCCTTTCGTTCCAAAGTCACACGCGGTCGGGCCTTCTCTGGTCTTTGGGATACAGTTCCGGTCTCTATGAACTGTCACCACATCCGAAAAATAAAAGAGCGATTCACGTTAAGCCATCGGGCATATCAGTTTGCGATTGCCCTGCTTTCATTCTTCCTACGTCCCTCCACTGCGGAGAGTCTGGTAGGCATCTTCTCTGTGTCATACAGCACTGTCTATGACTGTGTACACAGCGGTTGTGGATTTGAACTACACGGCAAACACTACCCCGTTTGATAGGTGCCCTGACGTTGTTCGTTGTTCGTTGACCAGAATGCTGCTTTCCGTACAGAACACGATCGCACGGACATCTGTTGGCAGTTTGTACGATTATAGCGTGAATTAGACACAGGACGGGGAAATGGCGGTTTGTTGCTTTAATTTTGGACGCCGATGTAGATAAACGTTTCTAAATGATAATTCCTTCAACAGTGAAGACATCAGATCGTTTAAGGAGAAAAATAGTTTTCAGTGTTATTTCGGACTTAGAAAGAATGCGAGACCCTGTGAACAGAGTGAACATGCGCTGTTTGCTGACTTCCAGATATTGTTTGATATATTTGTAAGTACATAATAGAGCAAATAAGTACTGATTTGTTGAAATGTTTGGGCAACACTTTTCCTGTTGTCTTAGCAGTCAGGAGTGTGGAGACTTCACCGCAGAACATTTACAATTCTTCAAATTTTAGCGGATGTAACATTTCTTTAAAACACCGATATCTTGCAAAATACTCGGTGATCGAAAAGTCAGTATAAATTTGAAAACTGAATAAATCTCGGAATAATGTAGATAGAGAGGTACAAATTGACACACATGCTTGGAATGACTTGGGGTTCTATTAGAACCAAAAAAATACAAAAGTTCAAAAAATGTCCGACAGATGGCGCTTCATCTGATCAGAATAGCAATAATTAGCATAACAAAGTAAGACAAAGCAAAGATGATGTTCTTTACAGGAAATGCTCAATATGTCCACCAATATGTCGTGTAGTCGAGGAATAACGTTGTGAACAGCACTGTAAAGCATGTCCGGAGTTATGGTGAGGCATTGGTGTCGGATGTTGTCTTTCAGCATCCCTAGAGATGTCGCTCGATCACGATACACTTGCGACTTCAGGTAACTCCAAAGCCAATAATCGCACGGATTGAGGTCTGGGGACCTGGGAGACGATGTCATGCGCAGTCACTGACGTTTTGCTGTCCAGCGCCATCTGTCGGACATCTTGTGAACTCTGTTTTTCTTTGGTTCTAATAAAACCCCATGTCATTCCAAGCATGTGTGTCAATTTTTACCTCTCGTCTATATTATTCCGTGGTTTATTAAGTTTTCAAATTTATACTGACTCTTTGATCACCCGGTATTTTACGCAACTTTACAGAAACGTGTACACTACTTTTTTATACCAAAACACTTATACTACTAAAATATTAACTTTATATCTTCAGATTTCAGCGGATATAAAACTTGTAAAACATCGATTTTGGGTGGAAGTATTGATCTGATGTGGTTCAAATTCAAGATTAATTACATTTACATGCTTCTGAACCATTTTAGTAACAAACTAAACGATTTTAAAATATGAAATTTTTCAATAAGCTGTTGCGTGGTAGTATGCAGGCACGCCCGAAACGGCAGTTCGCATGGTTGGCGTAGCAGTGGAGAATGACGGGAGGATTAAGGACGCCCCACTGCCTTCGGATCCCCGTGTTAACTCGTACCTGTCGTTAGCTATCCAACGCACTTGCGTCCCCACAGGAAGTCGACATATTCCGCGTGCTGTCCTGACCTGCCTCTACATACAGGATGTTCGGCTGCTCTCGTAGCCAGTTTTTTCCAGATCTTTCACTCACTGAGTACTTCTGTACGTGGGTTTCCCAGAGCCTGGTACGGCGCCAGTCTCCACCCAGTACAACAGGCGAAGTCTGGAATAGAGCTGACGCAGCATGGGATGACGTCCCCATCTCTGTCGTTAGAGTTCAATTGGATTTAATGCCCATTTGCGCTACAGTCATCGTTGGTGTCTCAGGTTTCAGTTTAGCGTACTAAATTTCGCACCCTGCACACTTTCTATTCACTTACAAATCTAATCAGTTACTTTTCCTATTACACTGTACTTGCACAATAAGAGGAACTTCTTTATTTAGTGTCCTTCTTCGTATTCCAGTTAATGCTGATAATGTACATTTAACTGATTTCGTAATCTGCAGATGTGTGTCGGCATGTATGAATTAGACTTAATTTATCTTTTTATACAGGTATGGGCAACTGTCAGGAAACAATTCTCACAAGTGGAGGAAAAAATGTGTCATATGGACTTGGGTCCGGAAACACTATATTTCCATGTCAGAGTCGTTTTATACTTCTCTTCGTAATCACATCAATCATAGGAAATAAACAGGAAAAGAACGTATCAGCACAGTCTGGAACAATTACCTAAATGAAATATTCAAGCTCTCCTCAGTTAGCAACGGTACATGCATCAACCAGGCGTCACACTGAATCCCTGACGCGTTGAGATATCTCTGGAGAATTTCATATTGTACGTATCATAGCCTTCCACGATATGCGCACAAAGACTATATGTCTTACCGAGCCGCGCGGATTGGCTGCGCGGTTAGAGCCGCCATGTCATTGCACAGCCCCTCCCGTCGTAGTTTCGAGTCCTCCCTCGGGTATGGATGTGTGTGTTGTTCTTAGCATTAGTGTGTAAGTCTACGAACCGATGACCTCAGCAGTTTGGTCCTTTAGAAATTCACACAAATTTGAACATTTGAACATCTTACGGGGATTCCTCACACAAGAGCTTTCAAAGGCTTCTACAAATGAAAGTCTAGTCGGTTTAGGTCTGGAGAGTCCGGATGCCAAGAAGGTGGTCCACTTCTACCTGTCCATCTCTCACGGCATCTGGTGTTTAGAAGCCTGCGCATGTCAACACAAGCAATGAAGATTGTCATGCGACTACCAATAAGGTTAGTCACAGGTCAAAACAAGCAATTAAATGTGTCACATGTCAACATTACCTTCTATTAATTGGAACATAACTGGCGGCGAACATAAGGATGGCAACTTACTGTACATTCTAACTAAACGCAATGAAGAACATTTCATGTCTGAAAACGTTTCACGTACGAGGGAGTGATGATAAGTCCTCGACTTTATAAAAAAAAGTTATTATGTATGGGCTTGGAAAAAATTATTTACTCAACATATTCTCCTTGAGCTCAACACATGTATGGCATCTTTCTTCCAGCTTCTTAACGCATTAGAAAATAAGAGAGATTTCGATTGTGCTGTGGACCCATAATTATTCAGAAATCATCTTCCCTTGATACGTTTCTCGAGGTTTGGGAACAGATAATAGTCTGAGGGGCCAAGTCAGGTGAGTAGGGTGGATGCTTGAGGATTTCAAAGGGCAGATCTGCCTATTTTTGCCCCGTGATGACCACCTTGTGAGGAGGGGCATTGTCTTGCAGAAATAAGATTCCTTTTCTGAGCTTTCCGCCACGTTATCAATTGTTGCCTCAGTTTGTCGATAACTTCTACATAATAATTTGCCGTGATGGTTTTACCGTGTTGTACGTAGTCAATAAGTAGGAATCCATCTCAAAGACGGGTGCGAGAAATTTGTGTACTGATGTTTGCGTGTTGAACTTTTTTGGACGTGGAGAACTACTGTGTCCCCATTCTTTGGTCTCTAGATCATAAGTGTATATCAATGTTTCATCCATGGTGACGAGATGGTCCAAAAATCCCACAGGATCCCTGCGAAACTGGGCCAAAGTGGACTGTAAAGCAAGCACACGTTCACGCTTTTGGTTGCATTGAGACGTTTAGGAACCAGTTCGGCTGAGATTTTTCGCATTACCAAAATCTCATATATAATTTTTTCCATACGTTCTGCGAATACGCTATCTCTGCCGCCAGGCCTATTGTTATAAATTTGATTGGCCTTATTCCCTTTTTTTTTAAAGAAAAAACAAAACACTGCACGACTCTCTTCCACGGTGAATTCTCTATTTTCTTGCGCCTTGTTGTTCATTTCAGACATGCAGAGAAAAATAAAAGCCAATGTTACTGCTACGCAGTAACTACCACATGCAATATAAATAACCAGGTTTAATGCCAAAATATCAGAATTCATCTAAATCCATTTTAACTAGGAAACGCCAATGACTTATCAGCACCCTCTCGTAAAGCTGTATGTTCCTTTTCTGTGTATTTCCCATGATTAATGTAATTATGAAGTAAAATACAAATTTAAGTCTAACATGGAAATAAAGCGTTTCTCCACGCATGTCAAGATATCATATTTTCGTCCTCTAAGTGCGAGGAATATACTGAAGTGACAAAAATAAGATACCTCGTAATATCGTGTCGGATCTCCTTTTGTCCGGCATGGTGCAGCAACTCGACGTGGTATGGACTCAACAAGTCGTTGGAAGCCTCCCGCAGAAATATTGAGCCATGCTTCTCCATAATTGCGAAAGTGTTGCCACTGGAAGATCTTGTGCACGAACTGACCTCGCGATTATGTCCCTTTCAATGTTCGATGGAATTAATGTCGGACGATCTGGGTGGGCAACTCAATCGCTCGAAGTGTCCACAATCGCGAACAGCTGTGGCCCTGTGACAGAGCGTATTGACATCCATAAAAATTCCATTGTTGAATGGCTGCAAATGATTTCCAAATAGCCGAACACAACCACCTCGAGTCAGTGATCGGTTCAGTTGGACAAGAGGACCCATTCCAATACACGGAAACACAACCATTACCATTATGGAGCCGCCACCAGCTTGCACAGTGTCTTGTTGATAACTCGGGTCCATGGCTTCGTGGAGTCTGCGCCACACTCGACCACTACCATCAGTTCTCACCAACTGAAATGGGAACGGTTTTCCAATAGTCTAGGGTTCAACCGATACGGTTACTACCCAAGAAGAGGCGCTGCAGGCAATGTCGTACAGCTGAGATAGCCCATTAACGCAAAATTTCGCCGCGCTGTCCTAACGAATACGTTCGTGGTACGTCCCACATTGATTTCTTTGGTTATTTCACGCAGTGTTGCTTGTCTGTTAGTACTGACAACCCTACGCAAACGCCACTGCTCTCGGTCTTTAAGTGAAGGCCGTCGGCCACTGCGTTGCCCTTGGTGAGAGTTAATGCCTGAAATTTTGTATTCTTGGCACGTAACTGATACTGTGGACTTCGGAACATTGAATTCCCCAACGATTTCCGAAATGGATTGTTCCAACTACCATTCCGCGTTGAAAGTCTCTTAATCCCCATCCTCTGCCCATTATCATGGCGGAAACATTTTCACACGAATCACCTGAGTAGATACGGCAACTGCGCCAAATCACGCCCCTTTTATATCTTGTGTACGCCATACTTCCGCCATCTCTATATGTGCATATCGCTATAACTCACCTCAGTGTATTTCCTGAAGGTTTGGCAACATCTTTTCGTTACACCCCTTATTACCTGGTGCCATATACCTATTCTACAACTGCAAGCTACATTTAACCCTGAAGTAATAGTTACGGCACACCGGAGGAACAGTATTGTTATAGGAGGGTGACAAATGAAATCCGAGAGCGAAACGTTTATTTTCAAAGAACAGTGCTGGAGAACACGTGCCAAAACATTTGCGCGCGGGACAGGCGCGTTATTTGTAAAGCTCGCGGTCTTGCTCGGGAGGAAGGAGGAGGGGCTGCGTAAACGAAAGGGGCGTCCACGTTTTGACGGCCGCTAGCCGGGGATTAATGGCTGGTGCGAGGGCCGCCGCGGCTGCCGGCTGCTGCCTCTGCCCGCTGCTTGCTGGCTGGCTGCCAAGCGGGCCGCGCCGGGCCTGCCAGATGCTGTTGGGCCTCTTCCACCGCGCTTCTCTGGTGTGGCCGCGCTACAGCCACCACCATCCCGTCTGTGACACACTTACCCCGTGCTAACATCTCGCGTAGGCGGACGCACGTAATGGCTCGAGCTAATCTGTAAAGTGTGTTTTGACTTCTCCGCTCACGACGTCTACACTGACGTGACAAAAGTAATGGGATATCGGTATGCGTTATACAGACTGCGATAATATCGCATTCACAAGGTATAAAAGGGCAACGTATTGGCGGAGCTGTCATTTGTACTCATGTGATTCATGTGAAAAGGTTTGCGACTTGATTATACCCACACGACGGGAATTGACAGACTTTTAACTTGGAATGGTACTGTGGCGTGAGCAGTATTCGTGGCTTGATTATGTGTTGTATTATTTCAGCAAGATCACCAATAAAACCAGTTACCTATTATCAAGCCGGCCGTTGTGGCCAAGCGGTTCTAGGCGCTACGGTCGCAGGTTCGAATCCTGCCTCGGCCATGGATGTGTGTGATGTCCTTAGGTTAGTTAGGTTTAAGTAGTTCTAAGTTCTAGGGGACTGATGACCTCAGATGTTAAGTTCCATAGTGCTCAGAGCCATTTGAACCATTTTGAACCTATTATCAACGTAACAAGTCGTTTGATCTCAACATTACTTTTCCCGGCTAATAATCGTCACTTTGCTAAAGAAAACTCCACCTGAGATTTGTGTAGCAATGTTGTCTGTAAAGTAGTGTAAATGGCACTAAACTGCAGATAGATCGTTTATCAAATTTAATACTTCTGTTATTTGAGGTGGAAGCACTTCTCTGTAGCAAAATGAACAGTTTGTCACAGAATACTACACGCGCACAACACTGACGTATTTTTCCTGTTAAAATATTTCAAGAAAATAGTGCGAAACAATCAGGCTTCATACATTATCAGACAAGAATTTATAAAACTTTAAGTGCTCTCTGCACTGTATTTAAAGATTCAATCCAAGTTGAATTTGTCTTTTCAAAGTAGGTTCTGGGCCAGCAATCCACAATTATTATAGCAATTATTTATAGCCAACAACATTTGTGTCTGATAAAATATCTATTCAAAACTGCCGCTGCATGTTGGTCAGAAGCTCAAAACACGGAATAATGTTATTAGGAAATTGGCGGTTGGTTCCTGGGGTGCAGGTGCATCAACTCCAAGAACAGCAGCAACATGAACAGTCTACACCACTGCAGAATACTGCGGTCCTGTCGGGCAGAGACGTCACCATGCTAACATCGTAGACGTGCGGCTCCACGATACCATGTGTATTAGCACTGCACATTAAAATCTACCCCAATACCACGGCTCCCCGTCATCGTCAACATAGCACCGCCAAAACTAAGATGGCAAAAAACATCTATTAAAGAATGGGAAAAATAACACAAACAGATGTCGTAAAACGCCTACCTATTCAAGACGTCATCAGAGATTTACCAAATCACCGACTGAAGTCACGAAACCCGATATGGAACAACAGCTACATACTGAAGTCACGAAACCCGATATGTAACAACAGCTACATAAGAGGAGAGGATAGATTCTACCTTAAAACAGACATTTGAAAAAAGGAATGGGAGAACTGTCAGTAATTATCACCTTATAACTGACCCCTCAAAAGCACTAAAAGTGTTCAACTTTGCTAGGAAAGACTGGGTTAAGCTCAACCGTATCCGAAGTGGCCGCACTAGATGTAAGGCCACGCTCTATAAATGGGATTCGTAGACAACCCAAACTGTGACTGTGGAGCACCTGAGCAAACTCTGGAACGCATCATAGAAGTGTGCCCTACTACGAAATTCACTGGATCAGAAGAGGACTTCATTGAAGCTACACCTCAAGTTATGAAGACTAGGACTTGGACATCGATGTGTAACCAATAGCTTCTAGTCTCGCATGATACATGTAATATTTCTGTATATCATATCACATTGACCACTTGCATGAATAATAAATATTTTATACACTGGTTCATTATTTTAAATATATTTGTATATATATCTCTTTGCATTGTAATGACAATTTTTGTATATATGCTTGCGGCATGCCATACGATAAATAAATAAATTCACTTAGTATTTTATGTGGTGTTTACACGTATGTTGTCCTCCCTCTCTTGCCCTGAAGTTGCGTTTTTACGGTTTACTGCAATCGAACAAATTTCTTTTGTCCGCTTTTCCGAAACATCACATAAAATACAAATGTTTGTTCTTGATCGTGAGACTAAATTCTCTCAAAGCATTTCATTACTTAAATCATGAACGCTACTTCTGCTAAAGATCTTCTCATAGCTAAGTTAGGACTCTTAGCAACAGGTGAAGGGTATACCAGCTTGCAATATAATATTCGAATCCGGCGGTGTACCATCTACGTCTACATCTACATGAATACTCTGCAAATCACACTTAAATGCATGGCAGAGGGTTCATCGAAACACCTTCACAATAATCCTCTATTATTTCACTCTCGAATAGCGGGCGGAAGAAACGATGCTGAAAAAGGAGAAAAACGACGTCATTACTAGAACTTATGTGTAGTATTGACGAAGTAGTTCAGTAGTTAACAGACTGAGCTTTAGCTCCCTCACCACATAATTCACTTGCATTTACAATACTTCTTTTGGTGGTATTTAAAATCCGTGTGTACAGATAGAAAATACGCGACAACTATGGACGCTATGACCACACAAATGAAAAATTTAACCGTTTCTGCAGGTCGAACTAAAGACCCGAGTAAAAAAAATAACAGAATACCCCACTGTTATTCCATTTAGAAACTTTCAGATACAGTGCCTGATAGGAGACACATCAATGTCAGGAAACAAGTGATCTGTGACCTTCACTTAACGATCGAGAGCAGCGGCGTTCTCGTAGAGTTGTTAGTGCCAACAGACAAGCAGCACTGCGTGAAATAACCGCAGAAATCAGCGTGGGACATACGAGAAACGTATCCGTGATGACAGTGCGGCGAAATTCGGCGTTAATGGGCTATGGTAGCAGACGAGCGACGCGACTCTTTATTAACAGCACGATGTCATTTGCAGCGCCTCTTCTGGGTGCGTGACCATATCGCTTGGATCCTTGACGACTGCAAAACCGTGGCCTGGTCAGGTGAATCCCGATTTCAGTTGGTAAGAGTTGATGGCAGGGTTCTTGTGTGGCACAGACTCCAAGAAGCTGTGGATCCAAGTTGTCAACAATGTACTGTGAAAGCTGTTGGTGGCTCCATAACGGTGTGGGCCGTGTATATGCGGAATGGACTGGGTCCTCTGGTCAAATAGAACCGATAATTGACTGGAAATGATTATGTTCGGCTACTTGGAGACCATTTGCAGCCATTAATGGACTTAATGTTCCCAAACAAAGTTGAAACTTTTATGGATGGCAATGCGCCATGTCACCAGCACACAAATGTTCACAGTTTGTTTGAAGAACACTCTGGACAATTCGAGAGAATGATTTGGCCACCCAGATCACTCGACATGAATCAGTTCACGCACAAAATCCTGCACCGTTATCGCTTTCGCAATTATGGATGGCTGTAGAGGCAGCATGGTTCAGTGTTTCTGCAGGGGACTTCCTATGATTTGTTGAGTCCATACTACGTCGAGTCACTGCACTACGCCGGGAAAAAGAAAGTCCGACACGATATTAGGATGCCACCCATGACTTCTACTACCTCTGCGTAAATAGCTCTAAGGAATGATGGTAAACTCTGTGTGTAATATATTTCGACATTAGAACTGATAAGAATAAAATAGCGCCATTTGTAACCAGCCTGTAGAATATGGTTAAGTAATAGTTTAACGTTTGCATCACCAAAATTTGTCATTACTGGTGTATAAAATTTATTAGAAATTTACACTCACGCTCATAAATTAAGGATAATCCTGATACATGGTGAAACAACGTTCTGGTGGGCGGTTTGCGAGTTTAAATCACCTCGAGGTATGACGATGCGGTGCATTTGACCTGCCGTCGTCGCTCGGTGGCCCTGGCAGCAGTCCACATACGCAGGGGTGTGTTGGTGCATGTCCGAGTATGGTGCAGCGAATAAGTGTGCAACGTCTTCAGACGTGCTAATGGTGACTGTGTGTTGAAGATGGCTCAAAGAACACATATTGATGACGTTATGAAGGGTAGAATGCTAGGGTGACTGGAGGCTGGTCAAACATAGCAGGTTGTAGCAAGGGCACTCCGTGTGCCACGAAGTGTGATCTCAAGGTTATGGCAACGATTCCAGCAGACAGGAAGCGTATCCAGGCAGTAAATCACGGGACGTCCACAGTGTACAATACCACAAGAAGATCGATATCTCACCATCAGTGCCCGCAGACGGCCACGGAGTACTGCAGGTAGCCTTGGTCGGGACCTTACCGCAGCCACTGGAACAGTTGTCTCCAGACACACAGTCTACAGGCGACTGAAGAGACTATTCGTCCGGAGACCTGCAAGGTGCATTCCACTGACCCCTTGTGACAAGAGAGCCCTAATGCCTGGTGTCAAGAATACAGTACACTGTCATTGGAACAATGGTCCCAGGTTATGTTTACGGACGAGTCCATGTATAATGTGAACAGTGATTCACCCCGGGTTTTCATCTGGCGTGAACCAGGAACCAGATACTAACCCCTTAATGTCCTCGGAAGGGACCTGTATGGAGGTCGTGGTTTGATGTTGTGGGGTTTATTCGTGTGGTTTATTCGTCCGGAGACCTGCAAGGTGCATTCCGCTGATCCCTGGTCACAAGAGAGCCCTAAAGCCTGGTGTCAAGAATACAGTACATGGTCATTGGAATAATGGTCCCAGGTTATGTTCACGGATGAGTCCAGGTATAATCTGAACAGTGATTCTCGCCGAGTTTTCATCTGGCGTGAACCAGGAATCAGATGCCAACCCCTTAGTATCCTTGAAAGGGACCTGTATGGAGGTCGTGGTTTGATTTTGTGGGGTGTGATTATGATTGGTGCACGTACACCCCTGCCTGTCTTTGACGGAGGAACTGTAAGAGGTCAGGAGTATCGGGACGTCATTTTGCACCAGTACGTCCGCCTTTTCAGGGGTGCAGTGGGTCCCACCTTCCTCCTGATGGATGATAACACACGGCCCCACCGAGCTGCCATCGTGGAGGAGTACCTTGAAACAGAAGATATCAGGCGAATGGAGTGGCCTGCCTGTTCTCCAGACCTAAAACCAATCGAGCACGTCTGAGATGCTCTCGATCGACATATTGCTGCACGTCTTCAAACCCCTACGACACTTCAGGAGCTCTGACAGGCACTGGTGCGAGAGTGGGTGGCTAATACCCCAGCAGCTGCTCGACCATCTGATCCAGAGAATGCTAACCCGTTATGCGGCCTGTGTTCGTGTGCATATTGATGTCGGGTACACGTGCAGGAAACAGTGGCGTTTTGTAGCAACTGTGTTTCGGGACGGTTTTCTCAACTTATCACCAATACCGTGGACTTAGAGATCTGTGTCATGTGTGTCCCCTATGTGCCTATGCTGTTAGCGCCAGTTTTGTGTAGTGCCACATTGTGTGGCACCACATTCTACAATTATCCTTAATTTATGAGCATGAGTGTACTTAATATTATGCTTTTAAAGCTTTTGAATGTAAAAACGGGTATTTGTATTAGAAATTTGTGTCCAACACACTGCATGCATTTGGTATTACCTCCATCTAGAAATGCAGATACGAAATTTGGCTAATTGACGTCTACTCAATTATGAACGTTTCAGTCGACGGATTTGTGTCGTCATAATAGCTTTTTTTGGAATGATTGTAATGGACGAAAAAATTGACAAGGCTCCTGGAGATTGAGATGTACGTACAGGCAACGCAGTCCAGTAAATCTCAGCCTCATGAAACTTTTTCAGTGCAGTAACATCTGAGCACTTTCGGTTGTCGGATACAGAGGCAAGTCAGGATTTAAAGACGAAAGGACAATAGTTCACAAGAGATTTAATACAGGTACACATTTTAGCTATTGGCTTAGGGCATTGCGACACTGAAATAGGAAAATGATCGTTGCTTCCTACTTTATTGGTCTCTTTCGGGACAAAAGTCCAATATAACGGGCAACCATTAACGCGTGACTGGTACGCGGGTAGCCTGAACAGCAGGCGCCACTCCAGCGTATACTGACTGGCAACACAAAAGTTCTGTCTCTACATCTTTGCTCCGCACGCCACCTTAGGGTGTGCGGCGGAGGGTGCTTCGTGTTCCACTGTTAACTGTCACTTCTCCCCTTTCCTGTTCTAGTTGCGATGGCGCGCGGGAAGAAATACTATTGCTAAGCCTCTATATGAGATAGAATTTTACCTCCATGGTTTTCTCGCGACATAAAAGCCTCTCTGGGTGGATGCAATGTATTAGCCGAGTCTTCTATGTCAGTGTGCCTTCGGAATTTTAACAGTAAGCCATACAGTGATGCACAACAGCTCTCTCGTCACGTTTGTTGCTGGAACTGTGTGACAGGTGTCAGTGACGCTTTCGCGCTTAGTAAAAGACCCTGTGGCGAAATGCGCAGTCTTGTTTGGATCTTTTCGATTTCCTCTGCCAGTTATGTGCTTTAAGGATCGCAATAATTAAGTATTAAGTCGAAGGAGTCTTTTGTACACCACCTTCTTGCACCAAGGTCGGGATTTGAACCCATGTCCTCCGCTCACTAGGCAGATCTTAACAACTATGGCACCCTGGCAGGACGGATCTGCACGGACTACCCTGTCACCACTCCCTCCTCAATTCAAATTCACATTGACTCCTCAGTCCACTTGTTATTTCCACTAAATTCGACCAGCATTGTAGAGGCGTTCCCACTGCATTGGAATAGCACCTTGGCCTCAAACGTAACGGAAAGTCCTGCCTGAAATCCTGTTTTAATCAAATTAAACTATATGGTTCCAGAGACCTTCTCAAGTCGCAAACATCCGCGATGCCTATTTATGTGCAACACGTAACATTTGTTTGTGCTGAGGTCAACTTCCAATCCAAAGACAAAGTACCGACCTAGTGCAGCTCTTCCTGTATTTCACTTCAGTTTCGCAGCGTTACGAGTTGTCTACATACTAAGCATCATCCGCAAAGAGCAATGAGCGGCTTATTCAAGGCAAGGAAACAGCTTACCACGTTTAATTTCGCAGAATATGCTTCAGGTATATGGCAGGACAACTGTAATTCATCTGAGAAAAGTCCACAAATAAAATTTGACAGAACAGGTCATATTATCTTTCGTCTGAATGAAACATGGAGTTAATCTCTGGAAAGCAGCAATGTGTCTCCGCTAAAATGCTGAGATGTACTGACGCGTTTTGCTACCCCTTCCTAACCTCCAAATTTTCACCAGTCTCAGGAAATCATAGAGTATCATCTTCTTAAAGCGTCCAAATTTCGCACAGACTATGATATTTCAAAGATACGAACAGTTTGAGAGGTGGCGTGAGCCCCCTCTCATATTTCTATCTTACTCTGAGTAATTCGATTTTCCTCTCCAATTGCATGCGGCAAAAAGTTGCTATTCCTTCACACGCGGACTTACCACGCAGCGTCTCTCGTCACCCAGGTGGTCTGGTGACAGGCGAGTTCTGCTGAGCTTGAAAGGGCTAAGCCTACAGGTGTGAGGGAGTCGAGTGGATGCTTTCCAGACGCCGACATTGTCATAAGAGCGGGAGCGACATGCCCAGAGGGGCCAGAAGGGGCGGCTGGGCTAGAGATTCCGTTACTTCGCAGAAACTTAGTGAAAACACTTTCTGGCGGGCTACCAGCGAGGCGTGGGAATGACTTGTGTTCCCAGGCAGCCTTGGCGGGCAAATTCCCGCGTTTTCTGCAAAATCGTAGCTGTGATTGGGTTGCTCAGGGCATAGCTCCGAGACGTAGCAAAATCGGTGCAGAAATTGGCGCCAAGAATCTGCATTGGGGGAATGGTAGTGCTTCGGCAATAGAGTGGAATTTTCCCCGGTTTTCGAGTTGCTAATTGGAGCGTTTAACCACGGCCACTGTCGTGGGGGCGGGAATGTTCTGTGTTCGGTTTGTACGTGTGCTCTTGAGAGGGTCGGCTCTCGCCTTTCGGTCGGGGTAGGTTACAAGACTGAGCTCTCGCTGCTCTGGACAGACTGCCTTCCGTTGGCTGTCTAATATGCTTTCATTTAATTGTAACTGTTTGACGAGGTTGCTGAAGTTTCGACTTCAATGTAACTTTCTGAGTACAGTTGGCAATTGAGCGTTCTGCGTACAAGCGGCCTATGTTGTCCGTCTTGAGCAGTTTTGGCCAAAGTTGACTGTATCGGAGTTACTGTGTGACTTCGCTTGTTAAAATCAATCACTGTACCGTCCGTGATTGTGTGGCGAGCCTTTTTCGTCTCCCTCAGAGGCGCATTTGTGTTGCTAGGAACAACCAGAATAGGATAATTTGTTTCGGGCTATATTCGCGACATTATCATCACCACGACGGGACATCGAAGCAACGAGCCATCGCCTCCGGTATTCCAGATCGTGTCCTTGCAGTTAAGAAGACAGCTTGGTGATGTATGTCCGCAGCACCGGCAGATTAGGGCATTTTACTAGGTGATAATCAGAGCTCAGCAGAGCGCGCCTGTTCGTCTTTTCTAACTTTGTTCTGTCTTGGGTGTTCATTGTCTAAGTTCTCACTAATGTAGGAGCAATTAATGTTGGGTTGGCTGTGTGTTTTTCTTAAGATTTGATTTGCAAGGAATTGGCTCTACATACCACTTCGTCATAAAGGTCACAATCTAGTTTATGGACAACTTCACCTTCACAGCATTTATTTGAGTATCCAATTTGATCCAATTTGATGTATTGTAAATGTTTCATATGTTTTGTTTATTATTTTGAGTTTAGTCATAATAAATCAAATTGTTATTTTGGACAGAACTTTCATTCTGTTAATCGGTAGAGCAACCCTTTCATTTCTCACTACGTTAATGAAACTTTCCTTTATTTAATTAATTTCTATCAAATTAAATTATTGCAGGTGCCAAACTCTTTTCTACTCCACTTGCAGGGTCGATTACAGTCAGTTCGCGTTTCTTCTTAATCCATGTGCAACAGCAAAACTCGGAGTTAGAATAGGGGGGGCTTAGAGCATCATTTACATGTGAAGATTCTAGAAGAATTTAGTGTTAAATACACTGCTAGCCCCGGCACCTCGCAAGTTTTACGTGAGAACAGGAAATCTTCTCCAAGCTGAAAATACAGGATGTTCAAAAAAATGCCGAATACCTTTGGAAGAGGTAGTAATCGTCGAAACAAGAAAAGTCCACAAATAATTAGCAATAAACATGGGTCGCATATTTTCCGAGATAAACACTTGTTTACAGGAAGGGCTGCGCGATTCTTGGCTTCGGATATTAGCAGTCATTGCATTGGCGCTCCATCAAATGTGTCAGTAGGGTATTATGATGTCTTACTCACAGTACTTTACCCACTATTAGGTGGTCTGCAATCAGTTGTGTTGTAGGCTACGTTAGTTTTCGTAGTGTTTGTATGCCTTACTGCACAGTTCTGTCAACCCTGGCTACGTATCATATGGTGTTTTACCTTCTTCCAAAAACATTCACTTATGTGTTTACTGTTATTGCGCTGTTTGTAGGTACAAATGGTGTAGTACATTTTACGTTTTTTCTCTTCCGTCACTTATTAGCAATGGAAGCCTACTGCTCGACAAGTCAAATGGCGGATATGATATTCTGCTATGGTTAAAGATAATGGACGTAGCCTGCAAACCCGTGCTCTCTCCGCTGAAAAATATCCACTGCGCGGAATATCCTCTGATAAGTGTTCGGCGGACTTTTCCACCATCCGAGGGACATTGGCATCTTTACACCTCAGAAGACTGACAGTGGAAGGCCCCGCACAGTCTGCGCACATGACATGGAGGAGCGTGTGCTACTTTCGGTGGAAGAAACCCCTGGGACCAGTGTGCGACGATTAGCAGACGCAAAATGCATGATTTACCCTCTAATCTGGGGGAAGGGGGTACTTCACGAGAAATTACTATATCATCTACAGCGCGTTCAAGCCCTCAGGCCACACGATCAACAGCGACTCTGTCACCGGCTGTTGCAGAAATGTGCCTCAGATCCACTGTTCACATCCAAGATTTTATTTAGCGATGAGATAGGTTTCGCAAGACATGCTGTTGTGAATTTCCGTTACCAGCATGTATGGGCAGATGTAAATGGACGCTACATTGAAAACATCATTAAGCACCTGTTTATCGCAGAAAGTGCGCCTTTCCGGACCCACGCTTATTGGACTTATTTTTCTTATTTCGATGAGTACTACCACCTCTCAAAGTATTAGACACTTTGTTTTGAACACTCTGATATTATCTAGCAATAACGTACACTGTACACTGCAGTGAAGATCTGTAGCAGGTGATGTTCCCAATCGCTACTCTCTGTCTGCGTGAGGAAACTTCCTTATTCAAACGAAAGCCTTTCTCTTCGAGGAAACAACGTGATAGCATATTGCTTATTACTTCCCCGAAAAAATTACTGTGTCAACTTGCATTCCAAGCTATTTCTGACGGTCCCTTCCCTGTGACATCTATTTCACCGTGTACAAATACGCATTAGCAAAAGTCATAAATTTCAACCGAAATACCATAATTTTGAACTTAAACCTAGGATCACTCACGGGACTCATCGCGGGAATACATATCTAAAATTCAAATAGGAAACACGTGGTACTAATTACGTCAAAACGGTCGTAACAAATCAGATGTATGGCACGAAAAAGGGAGTCCGAGTAATAACTTAAGAATAATTTCATTTTTAGATATAAACTTTGTTGCAGAAAATACATGAAAGTAAATGCTTAATTTGTTGCAGATGTATTACTCAAAGAAAATCCGCCTGTTCCATGTAACGCAAAGAACAACACAATGAGCCTCATGTGTAACTAACAATCGTGATAAAAGTTGGTAAAAGTCATAAACATCGAAACTGTGTTGTGTTCAAAGTTGTAAAGCAAATACGGATGTACCTATTAACCTTCTATCCTTTTCAATACCAGCTGAAATATTATCTGAGAGGAGGTGTGATCAAGTCTCCACCTTGCTATCTTGAATTCTGAATGTTGACTTTGAGTATTGGAATGTAGGAGTCAGTTTACGTTGCATACCTCTATTCGCTAATGTACTGTAATGTAGTTTTCTGGAGCCATTCTGTATTTAGCCACCAGATACCTAAGAAATGAATAAAATAAAATTGCGCTATAACCAGTAACCTACCCCAGATTCATTAAAGAATCGATGTCAAATGTATAAAACAACTTCAAACGTCAGATTATTTTATATATAAGTTAATGTGTTAAGTAAGTTATTTGATATTGAGTATACTTAATCCAGAAGTCTTACCGCATGAACAACAAGCATTTAGCAACTGTCCTACTTCGTAGAAAATAGTTTAGAGGAAAGTTGAAATTACGTTTGAAGTTTGTTCTAAATCACTAATTACCCTCATTATCAAACACTAAATGTGTACAGTCTAGGCAATTTACGCTCCGTTTTGAGAAAGCTATTCTTTCACGCAGCTCAGTGTTTATGGCTCATATCTCCTGGACTATGTGTCGTACAGTGATATAATCTTAAAATTTATTGCAAATAGAATTAGTGGAAAAAAAACGTCATACCTGATGCTGAAGTTTCACTACATGAACAGCGGAAATATCGTAAACGATGAAATTCTTTTTCTTTTATTGCGGGAGTGGCAGTGAGGAAAAGTTTCGAAAAGGTTTGAAATCATGTACAAACATTGCTGGAAGTCGCTAAATGCCCACATTCACAAATTATGGATGAATATAGCCTGCGTAATTTGCATTGCGTACGTGACTGCCTCAAGACGTATACAGAGGTGACGTAAGTCGTGGAATACCTCCTAATGTCGCCTTGAACCTCCTTTCTCCCGGCGTAGTGTAGCAACTCGACGTAGCATGGTCTCAACAAGTCGTTGGAAGTCCCGAGGAGAAATACTGAGCCACGCTGCCTCTATAGCCGTCAATATTTGCGAAAGTGTTGCTGGTGCAGTACTTTGCGTTCGAACTGACCCCTCGATTATGAACAATAAATGTTCGATGGGTGTCGTAATCAACCGCTCAAATTGTCCAGAATGTTTTTCAAACCAAGTGCGAACAGTTGTGACCCGGTGACATGGCGCACTATTATAAAAAATAAATCCATCGTTATTTGGGAAAGTTGAAGTCCATCAACGACTGCAAATGGTCTCCAGGAAGCCGAACATAACCATTTCCAGTCAATGATTGGTTCAGTTAGACTCATTCCATTCCACGCAAACACAGCCCACACCATTATGGAGCCACCACCAGCTTGGACAGTGCCTTGTTGACAACTTGTGTCCATGGCTTCTTGGAGTCTGCGCCAGACTCGAATCCAGCCATCAGCTCTTTCCCACTGAAATCGGGACTCATTTGATTAGGTCACGGTCTTCCAGCCGTTTAGGGTCCAAGCGATACGGTCACGAGCCCAGGAAAGACGCTGCACGCGATGTCGTGTTGTTAGGAAAGGCACTGGCGTGGGTCGTCTGCTGCCATAGCCCATTAACGCCGAATTTCGCCACACTGTGCAAAGAGCGACATTCGTCGTACGTCTCACAGTGATTTCTGCGGTTATTTCACGCAGTGTTGCTTGCATGATAGCGCTGACAACTCTACGAAAAAGCCGCTGTTCTTGGTTGTTATGTGAAGGCCATCGGCCACTCAGTTGTCTGTTGTGAGAGGTAATACCTGAAATATGTTATCCTCGGCACACTCTTGACGCTGTGTTTCCCTAACGATTTCAGAAATGGAATATCCCCTGCCTCTAGCTCAAACTGTCCGCCCTGGTAGCTGAGTGGTCAGCGCGACGGAATGTCATACCTAACGGCCCGGGTTCGATTCTCGGCTGGGTCGGAGATTTTCTCCGCTCAGGGACTGGGTATTGTGTTGTCCTTATCATCATAATTTCATCCCCATCGACACGCAAGTCGCCGCAGTGGCGTTAACTCGAAAGACTTGCACCAGGCGAACGGTCTAACTGACGGGAGGCCCTAACCACAAGGCATTCCCATTTTAGACCCAACTACCACTCTGCGTTCAAAATCTGTTAATTCCCGTCGTCACGTCAGAAATCATTTCACATGAATCATCTGAGTACAAACGACAGCTCCGCCAATGCTCTGCCCTTTTATATCTTCCGTACGCGATACTACCGCCATCTGTATACAGGGTGTTCGGAAATTCCCGTTGCAGATTTCTAGGACTTGCAGAAGGGAGTGAGTGCATTATGTTTTGAATAGGAATCCATGTCCGGTAAAGTACCGTTTCCGCGTTACAGCCGTTTGAAAACGTCTTTGCTGTGTACATTTGAACAGGGTAGACAGGGTGGGGGGGGGGGGGGGAAGGGGGGGGGGGAGAGGAGTGCTTTCGTCGGATTGGGTAGTGTATTTTGACGTCTGTCCTACCTCTCTGACCTGGCTCGAGTCTCATTCATGTGTCCATGAGTGTTACAGCAACGTGCTTGAGTACGCGTTTGCAGAACACATCGATGTTATCCTTCTGTATGGCCTAGCTGACGGTAATGGAAGAGCCGCTCGTAGCCTTTATCAAGATCGATATCTATATGTCCCAACTCCATCGCGTACCTTTCTTGCCACAATTACACAACCGCTTCGTGAAATTGTTACCTTGACGTCGGCAGGCGTGATTATGGTGCTCCAAGGAGACGTCGCACATCAGAATTGGAAGAGGCCTTACTGCATCATGCTGAAGAGAGTGCGTCAACGAGAACACGAACAATTACGCGTCCAATTGATGTAGCTCCCAACACAGTCTAGTATGTTGTTGATGACCAACGTCTACATTCATACCAACTCCAACACTCGATACCACCTCAAATACTCACAGACACACGAATGAGGGGCAAACCAGGTGAGAGGGGTAGGATACATATCAAATGACATCATCGAAACCAACGTAAGCACCTCCCCCCCCCCCCCCCCAACTATGACTACCCTGCTGCATACCTAGCTAGCAAACAAGTCTTCGAACGTCTGTAACACGGAAACGGTATTTTTCGGGTCATGGGTTCCTGTTCAGAATACTTCACTCCACTCAAGCCCTAGACGTTAGTAACGGGAATATCCAAAAACCCTTATATGTGTATGTCACTATCCTCATTGTTACATAGTCATGCCTGACTTATTGAGTTAAACCCCTCTCGTGAGATTATACCTTTCAGTGAGTGGATTATAAGAATATTTTAAATATTTAAAATACGATCAGTATCTATATGAACTTTTTAATATAAAACTTTTGTTGTCCTTGGAAGCCATTACTTGGACAACCTTCAATTGGGACCGGATTACTGTTTCAGCCATATCGTAATACAGATGGCTCATTGATGAGAAAGTCATCAAGACGTAGGTGAAGCTCGGAAAAAACGAAGAAGCGGGCTGTGCCAGCTTCACAGGTATATTCGCATACCAGTAATTCTTTTAGGAAAACAATGGGAAACATCGAGACAGCAGGATGAGTATTTGAAGCTAGCTCCTTTCGAATAGGGCTTCAGTGTATGAACCTGTCTTGGTCAAATGTATTTATAGCAGAAAATGTGCAATAAGGATTATGTGTAGTGTACCTCATAAAGCCTCCTGTTGATAATAGTTTAAATAATTAACGATTACTAGCAATAGCTTTATAAGAGTTTTGTACTATATGAAGTTAGTCGTAAATAACAGTTCAATGTATGAAAACAATAATAGCTCACTAAGAAATATCCCTGTCATTTACACCACAAGTTACTTTTTACCAATTAAATACATTTGTAATCGGTTTTCACCAGGACCAGGCATTCAGGGGCTCATGGAATAGACAGCAACGCGTTCTCTCAACTTCGTTAACAACATAATACAAGCTTCGACTTTGACTTTTTAAAATGGAACTGTGCAGTTTTTTGACGCTAGAATGACAGATCTCGATAAGAGATATTCAATGATGTAAGTCGTTTGTAGATCTGACAAGAAATGGTGGGGTAAAAATATATTGAATATATGGAGTTTTGTTCTGTTGCTGCGGCCGTTGAAAAGTCCCACCATCCGGAACTTTAAGCCACTCTCCAACAATGCCTTGTTTGTGTTAGACTTTACAACGGTTTAAACATGTTTCGTAGGAAAGAAAATGTTATATGGCTGGAAAGTCATGCAGCCAACATTAGGAAGAGACGAAAATTTTTCTGTTTGGCGCAATGTTCAGCAAAGGACGATATCCATTAGAACGTTGACACTTACAAACGAATTTTAGTTGTTACAATTTGTAGCTTAAAAATAATTATTTTAAATGAATATCACATTATTTCTTCCTTTTTTTACACATCCTGTGTCATTCATACTCCGGTAAAAGTCTTACTGAAATAAGACACGAAATTACTGAAAGAAAAGACTGTGAACAAAAAACAATGAACACATTACTCTGTGCCATTACATTTCTGTTGGTCGATTTTTCAAATAATATCTTCGTCACGACACTTTGGCACAAGCCACAGCAGTGATGAAGTCACTGCTGTCAACATAACGGGACATAACTGCATTACGTGCCGTAGTAATTCGCTCTGTCATGCCGTCCACAGTCGTTGGGGCTTCCCATCATAGCACATGCTTTAACCGATGACAGAGGAAGAAGTGTAACGGCGTCAAGTCAGGTGAGCGTGCTGGGTACCTCCAAATAGGAAAGTTTCTTCCCACCCACTAGTTTGGAAATAAGTGGTTTAATGCATCTCTTCATGTATCGCTACTGAAGAATAATAGGCAGGATATCGGTTATACTAGAACCACACCATTTGACGAGATTTGACGGCCACATTTTGAATGAAAAACGGCAAGGTAATCTAAAAAAAAAGGTGCTTCTTCACATGCAACGTAAATCAACGAAATAGACTGAGGTGACAAAACGCACGGGAAAGATGTATATGCAGATAGGCATATGGGTACATGAAGATGGCAGTAGTGTCACATACGTAAAGTAAAAGGGTGCAGTTCATTGGTGGAGCTGTCATTTGTATTCAGGTGAAGAGGTTTCCCTAGAGACTGTGGCCGCACGACGGGAATTAAGAGTTTGAACACAGATTGGCAGTTGTAGCTTAACGCGTGCGACATTCAATGTTTCGATATCCACAGTGTCAAGAGTGTGCCGAGAATATCGCTTTGGACAACCCAGTGGCCTATGGCCTTCACTTAACAACCGAGAGCAGCGGCGTTTGCGTAGAGTTTCCAGTGCTAACAGACAAACAACACTGCATGAATTAACCGTAGAAATCAATATGGGACGGACGACGAACGTATCCGTTAGGACAGTACGACGAAATTCGGCATTAAAAGGCTTTGGTAGGAGACGACCGACGCGAGTACTTATGCTAACAACACGACATCGCCTGTAGCGCCTTTCCTGGGATCTTCATCGGTTGGACCCTAGACGACTGGAAAACCGTGGCTAGGTCAGATGAGTCCCGATTTCATTGGTAAGAGCTGATGGTAGGGTCCTTGTGTGGCGCAGACCCCACGAAGTCATGGACCCAAAATGTCAACAAGGCACTGTGCAAGGTGGTGGTGGCTCCATAGTGGTGTGGGCTGCGTTTACATGTAATGGAATGGGTCCTTTGGTCGAACTGAGCCGATCACCGACTGAAAATGACTATGTTCGGCTACTTGGAGACCATTTACAGTCATTCGAGGACTTCATTTTTATGGATGACCATGTCATCGGCCCACAATTGTCTGCGTTTGGTTTGAAGAACATTCGGGACAAATTGACAGAGTAATTTGGTGACCCAGTCACCCAACATGAATTCCATCGAACATTTATGCGGCCTAATCGAGAGGTCAGTTCGTGCACCAAGTCCTGCACCGGCAATGCTTTTGCAATTATGGATGGCTGTAGAGGCAGAATGGTTCATTATTTCTGCAGGGGACTTTCAACGGCTTGTTGAATCCATGACGTGTCAAGCTACTGCTATACGCCAGGCAGAAGGTGGTCCGACATATTAGGAGGTATCCCATGATTTTTGTCACTTCAGTATAAGGGCTGGTCACCTGACCAATCCGTTGTTAACCAGTAGTGCATGTTTCTCAAAATTACGGACCTGTGCATTGGGAACGTTTACTCATCAGTAAACAATACTTCCTCTACAGAATTATTGTCTTACTTGAGAACCCACTGACAGTATTGAAAACGATGTTGAAAATCACTGCCATTTAGCTGTTTATGTAAAAAACAAGTAATGGGCAATATTTATGTTTATCACGAATGCGCAGAACGCTTCTTTAGCTGATGTCTAGCTGTCTTTGTATCTGATGAGAACTGGCTTGCGGTTTTATTTGCAGCAGCTGCAAGAACAGCTGCTTCTTCAGCTTCGTTGGTAGCAGTCTTCCTTCGCATATCGGGGCAAAAGTTCAGACCTCACGAAGTCTTTAGGTGGTATTAACAAAGACATGACGATTTGGACAGCGTCTGTCTGGCACTCGTTTTGCATACAGTTCTGCTGCTTGTGATGTATTTTGGTGACATTGGCTATAAATTAAGATCCTATTGCACAATTTTTCATTAGTAAATGGCATTTTACTCCTGAAAATGGTTTCTGTATTGCAAATGATTCACTATGTGGATGCTTTACAAGCAATATACTGTAAATGAAATGCAGCATCCTAACAACAAAGTTAATGTAGGTAGACAGTAGTTCCGTGGCACTTCGGTTAAATCCTCCAAAGTACAACAACTGGCGATGAATCTCTCGCCTCGAAGACACAGTTTCCATCGAGAATAGCGTAAACATCACGTACCTATACCATCTACGGCGCAAGTCTCCTTGGAGAGTTGTGTAAACTCCCGAGTGGCAGACCATTCAACAGTCACAACAACAGCACAAAACTCGCTATATTCAGTGCATTTTTACTCCATGTTTTATTGTTAGAGCTACAAGAAATTATATTACTGAATTTGTCTGAATGAGGTCTGCTATTCTTGCGGCAAAAATTGGTTAGTTCCATATAAAAAATCAAGTTAATGTGTCCGTCTCGATTATCAAGGAAGTTACGAGAAGAATTTGCTGTAGTTTCACGAAACACTGAACACTGTTCGTCTAGGTGAAAACAGATTACAAATGTTTTTAACAGGTGAAAAGTAATTTGAGGTGAAAAGTTTAAGCAGTTCACCCTTTATACCTGTATGAAGTATTAGAGAAACTTAAAACTAATTACTTATGTAAATGATCAACAAATAGCCATTTTTCACTTTTGTAAACCAACTGATATTTTTTACGCTATAGTGAGATATCCAAGAATCGATCGACGGATAGTAAAAAGCTAACAGAGTGACTGTTCATCATGATTGTAGGGACGGTTCCTTGACGAAGCCTCAGTCATTAACTTTACAAACCTAGTCGAAATTGGTTAGTGCACTGTTTGATAGGACGTCGTTATCGTTAACGGGCCTTCTCTCTTGTCGGAAATTTAAAAATTTCTGCTTCTGGAAAGTTGAATCGTATTAAACTAGAAAGTTAACGCACTGGAAAAGCGTAAAGATAAATCGGGATAGTAGGTTTAGAATAATAGAAAGATTAACCCGGGAACATCTGAAATGGGATGCTACAAAAAATTAAGTGACTTGGTAAGTTCGAAAATGAGGAAGTGTTGTATTAGGTGGACAAAGAAAGCTGTGATAAACGGTGCAGGAGACAGAGCACCTGGTTCGTCTTTGCCAAATATTATATATTATCCTGTAATTTGAAACAGAAGAAACAACACAAATAAGTTTCAGAGGAAGCTCGGAGTTGGTATGTATCACATATGTCACTGGGAAAGTTATGCTGTAGCAAGTAGTTGAAATGACTGGCTTATCGTGGAAAGAAATAGAAGATTGAATGAAAGCAGTCGGATAGTTGATTAGTAACACGTATTTATCAAGATATTGCTCTTTCAAGGGAGAGGATATGCAGCGGGAAGAAAAAGTGATGTATAGGAGACTACTGTTCTAAACAAAGTAGTAACACTAATATTTTTTACTAAAGCTGGTGGTAATGTAGGAATAAGTAGGCTGTCAAGAGGAGGAGTTGAACCACTGGACTCTTACTGGGAAGCGTCCGCTTTAAACCTCGCTGATATGAATCTGATTTCCCGTAATTTTCATATGTTGTTCCAACTCAATTCCTAGGATGGAACCAACAGGATTCATAACTTAGAGATGTAGCTCAGAAAACAATGGTGCATAATTTATTATTCTTTTAATTTACAATAAAGAAGGTAAAATTTTAACATCGTTTAATACAAGGTGGGCAAAATAAAAGTGCCACGGAAAATACTTCATGCGCCTTAAGACAGGCAACCAAACTTACATCATCTGCGACCGATCCACAAACCATCGGTATCACTGGTCTGCGTATTCTAGTGTGACACTGTCACGGAACGGTACCTAAGTTTTTGATGGCGAACTCTGTGGAGACTTGCTTTAATTTTGCTGAGGCACTGATGTACTTCAATCTCTGCCGTTTTCGCTGTGCAATGTACAGTTTTGGTGATACTGAGTGTTACCATTCCAAGATAGTTTTTTAAGATTCAGGTTCAAAGAAATCAACCAACGGACAGCTCCCTGTCATGATATACCTTTAATTTTGACCGACGTAACAATTTTGTGGCTACTATTTTCGTTGCTTCTATTCTGGACATTGAACATTCGCAGTCCTACCGGACGCCCTTGAATGACCCGAATTACCTTGGTGGTAATCATACTGCCTTTAGTGACGTACCTCTTGCGACAAGCTTCGTCGTCCGCTACCTGGCGGTCGAGAGAAATGGTGTGATGGACACACTGCTTTTAATTGACCAATAGTGGGCGCCCTGCAGTTTCTGTACAACCATAAACACGGAGAGATAATTGTATTAACATCCACCGCAGCATCCATAAAAAAACATTATGCATCCTTTCATGAACGTGAATTACGATTAAACCTTTTACATTCAGCAATTCAAGCACAGCTTACTGACAAATACGTACGTCAGTGTTGCCATTTTCTGAAACATTAGTGTGTTGCTGATATTCCGAGAGTGTGGAGGTGGTTAGAACCTCTAATCTTCCCTCATATTTCCGGACGTCCGGAGACCAGTTGTAGCAGGAGAATTTACTCACAAAAGAACTCCTCAATAATGGACTACTGATCTTCATCTTTTCCAGCGTCTCTTGAGTTACGTACCTGGCTCACTACCCTGTTAATTACCATCCATTTATTACCGGCTTGCAGTGAACGAGAATAGATTTATCTCATTTCTGTAAACCGCGTGACCGCGCTTTTGTCAGATTCCGCTATATTGTCAGTTTGTGTAGGATGCGAGGTTGATAGAAACAGTATTTCTCTGTGGATGGATTGCGTATTAAGGCAGTTAGTTTCTTGGTAGCTTATTTAGGAGTTTGTAATCCAGCACAAATTTCACGAGACTTTTAAGCTATAGAGTTCAGCACGTTTTAGATTTTTTTTCTAATTTATTTACATTGTTATTACTGAACGCGCAATACTCCAGGAAGAGGAGTGCAATCATAATAGCAAGACGAAAGAGGCGACACTGTTTAATATAAAAGCAAAGCAGGAGGACAAGCATACCAATGAGAATCCGTCAAAGAAGGAGATTTTTTAAAGCAAAATTGAGAGCTAGAAGGGAAGGAAAGGACCTGCAGATAAAAGTAAAGAAAAAAAGTGAATACGTGTTGACTGCAGATCCAGTCGGTCCTAAGACTTTTCTCTAACTTATCGCTTCTTTCAATTCTGGAAATAGCTTATTAAAGTGAAAAATTCCAAGTTGCACTCTGATTCGGAATAAAACTGTATTAAACTGTAGGTTCTCCTATAACTGGCTACCATCACTGAGCTGACAATAGTCATGGGACAGAGATCTGCAGATACACGGTTGGCGGTAGTATCGCGTAAACAAGGTGTTGTACAGTGGGGGCCGTTAATGAATGGATTTATAAGTATAAAAATTTGATTTTTATTTTTCGCTTGACGTTCGTCAGTGCCTTCTGCCTGGTGGCTAGTTGCAGCGTCTCAGTCACGTTGGATGAAACCGGACACAACCACTTTGAAACTCACGTGTTCAACCATCAGCAGCTAAACTCATGTGTTGCTGACGAGGTAACGCTACCGAACTGCACGTCTTCGATTTGGCCGACCAAAAGGAAGGGTTGGAGGTGATCAAGTGGGGGTGAGACCGCGACCAGCCGCTGGGAGCGGACACGCCGTCCGGTCTCTTCTGCTGGCAGCTTCCGATCCGACCAGACGTCCTCCTCTCCTGCTGTCTTGGGCGGCTGTCCATTCAGTCTCGGCGGCTTCTCTAGGCCTGTCTTTCCTTTTTACAGCATTAAATTTTCGTTGTTGATGTTGTGGTCTTCAGTCCTGAGACTGGTTTGATGCAGCTCTCCATGCTACTCTATCCTGTGCAAGCTTCTTCATCTCCCAGTACCTACTGCAACCTACATCCTTCTGAATCTGGTTAGTGTATTCATCCCTTGGTCTCCCTCTACGATTTTTACCCTCCACGCTGCCCTCCAATACTAAATTGGTGATCCCTTGATGCCTCAGAACATGTCCTACCAACCGATCCCTTCTTCTGGTAAAGTTGTGCCACAAACTTCTCTTCTCCCCAATCCTATTCAATACTTCCTCATTAGTTACGTGATCTACCCATCTAACCTTCAGCATTCTTCTGTAGCACCACATTTCAAAAGCTTCTATTCTCTTTTCGTCCAAACTATTTATCGTCCATGTTTCACTTCCATACATGGCTACACTCCATACAAATACTTTCAGAAAAGACTTCCTGACACTTAAATCTATACTCGATGTTAACAAATTTCTCTTCTTCAGAAACGCTTTCCTTGCCATTGCCAGTCTACATTTTATATCCTCTCTACTTCGACCATCATCAGTTATTTTGCTCCCCAAATAGCAAAACTCCTTTACTACTTTAAGTGTCTCATTTCCTAATCTAAATCCCTCAGCATCACCCGACTTAATTCGACTACATTCCATTATCCTCGTTTTGCTTTTGTTGATGTTCATCTTATATCCTCCTTTCAAGACACTGTCCATTCCGTTCCACTGATCTTCCAAGTCCTTTGCTGTCTCTGGCAGAATTAGAATGTCATCGGCGAACCTCAAAGTTTTTATTTCTTCTCCATGGATGTTAATACCTACTCCGAATTTTTCTTTTGTTTCCTTTACTGCTTGCTCAATATACAGATTGAATAATATCGGGGAGAGGCTACAACCCTGTCTTACTCCCTTCCCAACCACTGCTTCCCTTTCATACCCCTCGACTCTTATAACTGCCATCTGGTTTCTGTACAAATTGTAAATAGCCTTTCGATCCCTGTATTTTACCCCTGCCACCTTTAGAATTTGAAAAAGAGTATTTCAGTCAACATTGTCAAAAGCTTTCTCTAAGTCTACAAATGCTAGGAACGTAGGTTTGCCTTTCCTTAATCTTTCTTCTAAGATAAGTCGTAAGGTCAGTATTGCCTCACGTGTTCCAGTGTTTCTACGGAATCCAAACTGATCTTCCCCGAGGTCGGCTTCTACTAGTTTTTCCATTCGTCTGTAAAGAATTCGTGTTAGTATTTTGCAGCTGTGGCTTATTAAACTGATATTTCGGTAATTTTTACATCTGTCAACACCTGCTTTGTTTGGGATTGGATTTATTGTATTCTTCTTGAAGTCTGAGGGTATTTCGGCTGTTTCATACATCTTGCTCACCAGTAAATTTTCATACAGTTAAAACTATGTTTGATTTTTTACCTCAACGGGTGCCTACTGCTTTCCCCTCCTGGCCAACACTGACGCATTAACAGTATAAAGGGGCAGTGCATCGGCGGAGCTGTCATTTGTAGTCGGATGATTCATGTGAAAAGGTGTCCGACGAGATTATGGCCGCACGACGGGAATTTACAGACTTTGAACGCGGAATGGTAGTTGGAGGTAGGCGCATGGGACACTGCATTTCAGAAATCGTTACGGTATTCAGTGTTCCGAGATCCACAGCGTCAAGAGTGTGCCGAGAATACCACATTCCAGGCGTTGCCTCTCACCAGAGACCACGCAGTGGGCGACGGTCTTCACTTAACGGCCGAGAGAAGCCGCACTTGTGTAGAGTTACCAGTGCTAACAGACAAGCAACACCACTATGATTGACTGGAATTCATTACGTTCGTCTACTTGGAGACCATTAGCAGTCATTCATGGACTTCATGTTCCAAACCAACGACGGAATTTTTATGGATGACTATGCACCATGTCACCGGGCCACAACTGTTCGCGATGGGTTTGAAGAACAATCTGGACAGTTCGAGCATAGGAATTCGCCATCCAAATCGCCCTACATGGGAATAGTCGGGAGGTCAGGTCGTATACAAAATCCTGGACCGGCAATACTTCCGCATTTGTGGACAGGTGTAGAGGCAGTATGGGTCAATATTTCTGCAGGGGCCTCCTAGCGCCTTGTGAAGTCTATGCCACGTGGATCTGCTGTACTACATGGGGCAAAAGGAGGTCAGGCACGATGTTAGGAGGCGTCCCATGAATTTTGTCACCTCGTTGTAAGTTAGTTTAAAGCTCAGAGGGAGTCAAAGGCATACCGCTTCCAGTAGAACCACTGCATTGTTCGAACCAAGCTTTCAAGGAGAAACCATCAGACACTCCTACTACGAGTCGTCTAACAAGTGATCTTTTTCGGAAAGATGCAGCTTATGCTGTGGAAGGATACCTTTGCCCCTCATTTGTGTTGTTACTGTCGCTGTCGCCCATTACACCTCACGATGCTCCACGGCACAATTCTACCAGGTATTCGTTCGGGACAGCACTGATTAATGAATACAGTTGGCGACGTCGTTGACAGCTCTCCGGAGTACTCGGTCATCATCGTAGTTCAGTCTGAAACAGGACTGCCATTTGTTATCATTTTGCTACACTCATAGTGGTTAAAACAATGTTACTCAATCCGTTTCCTAAGGTGTTTCAGAAAATGCCACGTGTTTTACCTGAACCGCTAATGAATTTATTTATTTGACAATGGTGATTTCGACATGTGTGTCTTTCTCAAGTGATAACACAACATCCTACCGGCGCACTTCATGGTGTGCATTACTTGAGAATGTTGCACATGCCGAAATAGCGATTGTGTAATAAATACACCGAACAACAGTCTACACGCATTTCAAACAATCTCTTCCAGCTTTAATCTTAAGCGGCACAGAAATAACCTTTTACTCTTCTGCGAAGAACTTGGGGTTAATTCTGGACCATCACTTAAACTGGATTGAAAACACAACCTGCAGTCTGTAAGAAGGTGTCAGCGTCATTTCATTCACTACAAATATACAAAAACAGTTTTTCCTTTCGAGGCTAAAAAGAAGCTCGTAGAGTTACTAGTACTCCCCATATTTGACTATGGTGATGTTATGCTTCGAGGAATTTCGTACTAAAGCTCACTCAGGCTAGAACTAGGCGATGAATGCTTGTGTACGATACATTTGTGACGTACGCTATTTCGACCATTATCGCTCCTGCCTATGAACAATTATCATGGCTGCGTGGCGATAACCAAAGAGACTATCATGCTCTATGTCTACTGTATCGTCTTCTTAGTCATTGCACCCCCTTTTATTTAACTTCATCTCTTACTCTACTATTTGAACAACACAGCATCAACATTCGTCCTCAACGAAGTAAAATCCTCTCTGTACGATCACATAAAACCCCCACGTTCTCTGTATCACTTTTATTTTTGTTATTGTTATTTCTGTCAGTTAATATTATCATTATTAGTGTCAGCTGTTATTATTATTATTCCTATGAATGTTACTGTAATATATTTCGTATTTATTGTTACTGGTCAGATGTAACAGAGGGCCTTAATGCTGTAATCTTTTCAGAGTAAATAAGCAACAAATAAATAATACGACAGACCCTGGCAAACGGGGTGGGGTTGGGGGGGGGGGGGAGGGCAGGTTACTAGGCAGTCAAGTCTAGTTTCGCGTTAGTAACGCGTTCGTACCTTTTCTGCTGTTTCAGTAGATTAATTAGCTTTATTGACTTTAATCTGTGTATTCAACTAATTTCAGCGGTCCTAAAGGGGGTGTATTCGACTCCAAAGATTAAAAAAAGAAATGACTCACTTCTACTGTGACTAAGTTCTTGCTTGGAAGCATAAAAAGACAGAAACACGCTATTCCTTTATTTAGAGAACTAAAGTCTTCGGTGAGTTAGCTGGCGCAGCAGTTTTCATTCAGAAACGTTTGAATTGTTATCTGAATTTGAAACAGTTTTCAGTGGCCGACAATTCCCGGAGATCTTTGAACATCCCTATTATAGAACGGTACAGGGTTTTTATATTGTCTTGCAATGGCTCAAGAGGATGTTAAAAATTCAGTCGGGAAACGTTTTTGAAATATTTACATTAAAAATGGCAGAGAATGATGCAACTAAAATCATTAATAAAGAGTCAGGCAAAGGTCTGTCATTCCTAGTAAACTTTCTCAGCGCCCAAAAGAAACGCGTCGCCGCTATGTTCGTCGCTGTCTACGAGGCGTAAAATACAAACGACTTCCGCTACCCCCGCGTCTCTGACCACGCATAGTTGGCAGCGACAGGGATATACGTTGAAGGGTGTGCTGAGGCGACTGTCGTTTTCAGTAGCAGACACAATTATTAATGGTCCCATAGGTTTGGCCAAAATCGACCTCTCCGGAAAGCTCTGCGGGTTTCATTACTTTTGTAATTTGGAAATTGTGTACTTTCCAAATCATGTTACCTAAAACTGTGTGAATTGATCGTCATTTTTTACTTTTCCTGTTGTTCGTTACTTGTTTCTATAATATGGTTATTTATTACTATTATTACCTTCTTGGAGATGTGGTACATCTACGCAACTTAATAAAAGGCTATCTGTTTTTATGCCATACACTTTTCGTTTCCTCTTTATTTATGAGGCAGCACCAGTGGCCAATGACTCTAGTCTGTTGTATGCAGGTACTAAATGGCTGTGTAATATTTACTTTCAATTTTTTAGGCTCTTGTCACCACACATATGTCGTCCTGGGATAGTATCTCGTTGTTCTGCTTACACCGAAATATCTAGTATTTTCCGTTTGTGAGGCATTTTACGTAAACAATTCACTGTGTGTTTTTTTTCACATCTGGTTGGTTGTGTGTTTTCCCTGTTTATAGTGTTGTCAACTATCGCTGTTTATTTTTCGGCTGTCTTTTGTTTTCTGTATGGTGCGTGCAGCTATGTGCGTTTTTGTGTGTGGTGGGGCATGCTCTGGTCAAAGACGGAAATGTGAGTGAAAGGAATCAGTTAATTTTTATTTACTTATTTATTTTCTATTTATTTTCAGTGAGATGTCAGTGGTGGTTACGTTCTGCATATTGCTTGTAATTCTTTTAGAGGTTAACATCATCGATGAGTTCTTATTGATATTAATTTGGCATTTATTACTTCCTTGTGGATTACAAGGGCTCTTTGCATGAGAAAATCTTCCTGTTATGTTAGGAGTTTCCTGTTACGATTGTTCTTTATGACAATTTTCGTATCCTGTTTCTTGGTGGATGGCTCACTGCCGTGCTTTATTAGATGTTCAGCAAGGGGGGAGCATTATTACTTCCAGCTTGTTATGTGTTCTTTTTATCTAATATTGAAAAATCTGCCTGTCATCCTTTAATGCATTGATTTTCAGTCTGTACGTTCTCTCATGTGTATACCGGCTAATTGGTGTTTGGTTTTTCTGTCAGTATGTGTAAATACGACTGGAGTATATTTCTTGTTCTGTATGCTATGTGTAATACTTTTTTCTCCAGTATATTTGTTACCTTATTTCATTTTTTACTCGTATCATAAACTTTTCTGTGTGTCTGTGTGTACTGTAGTGTCTGTACTGCTTGTGATGGTCAGTAGTGTTTGTGTCCTCCACTTGTTTTTATTTCTTTAGTTCTGTTTTGATGTTGTTGTTGAATCTTTGTATTATACGGGAGTTACAAGCATCTTTGTATTGTATGGGAGTCAGAGGCAGTGCTTTTGACAGTCAGTTGTATTGTTTCTTCTTCTTTTTCAAAGTTTGCTCTGCTGTGTGGGATTTTATTCATTCAGTGTATCATGTGTTACAGAGCTGATAGTTTGTGCTTTTGTAGACGGTTTGATGTGGCATGTATGATTGTGTCAGTTGTTAGTTTTCTGCAAATGTGGAACTTTCCTCTTTGTGAAATGCTGCCTGTTGACTACATTGTATGGAGATTTTAAATTGTAAATGAAATAATAGCAGTCTGAATACTGTGTGGCACATTGTATGTATGTCACCATAAAGTGACACTTCAGACACAAATAGTTCTTAGCTGAACAGAAACATTTGTTTCTCACTTAAGTTGGATTTTATCATAATTTTATGTGTTTCCATTCAACCATCAAATGGTAGTTGACCTGAATGTTATATATAGTAATTAAATTACACAACTTACCATCAGTAATAGTATTTATTTCACTCACAACGGATTTCGACGATTTGTACCCATGATTCTGAGATGGGATCTCGTGTTTATAAGAGTGAGGACTAGGCGATGCGTAACTTATAATATTTTAGGAAAAATTTTGAATATATGTTGTGTGATGTCAAACAAATGACTGGAAAAGAATATCAATAAATTGGAAAATATATGCAAACCAAAATGTGAATGCGCCTATTATGATAGGAATATCTAAATAAAATAGCATTCGTGGATGTGATATGTACACTCATGCTCGTAAATTAAGGATAATTGCAGAATGTGGTGCCACACAACGGGGCTCTACACAAAACTGGCGCTAATAGCATAGGCACATAGGGAACACACACGACACAGATCTGTAAGTCCGCGGTAAGTTGAGAAAACCGTCCCGAAACACATGTGCTAAAAAACGCAACTGCTTCCTGCGCATTTACCCCTACATCAATATGGGATGTGATCACCATGCACACGTACACAGGCCGCACAACAGGTTGGCATACTCTGGATCAGGTGGTCGAGCAGCTGCTGGGGTATAGCTTCCCATTCTTGCACCAATGCCTGTCGGAGCTCCTGAAGTGTCCTAGGGGTTTGAAAACGTGCAGCGATACGTCGACCGAGAGTATCCCACACATGCTAGATGGGATTTAGGTCAGGAGAACAGGCAGGCCACTCCATTCACCTGATATCTTCTGATATCTTCTCTTTCAAGGTACTCCTTCACTATGGCAGCTCGGTGGGGCCGTGCGTTATCATCCATCAGGAGAAGTTAGGACCCACTGCACCCCTGAAAAGGCGGACATACTGGTGCAAAATGACGTCCCGATACACCTGACCTGTTCCTCTGTGAAAGACATGCAGTGGTGTACGTGCACCAATCATAATCCCACCCCACACCATCAAACCACGACCTCCATACAGGTTCCTTTCAAGGACATTAAGGGATTGGTATCTGGCTCCTTGTTCACGCCAGATGAAAACACGGCGAGAATCACTGTTCAGGAAATACCTGGACTCGTCCGTGAACATAACCTGTGACCACTGTTCCAATGACCATGTACTGCGTTCTTGACACAAGACTTTACGGGCTCTCCTGTGACCAGGGGTCAGTGGAATGCACCTTGCAGGCCTCCAGGTGAATAAACCATGTCTGTTCAGTCATCTGCAGGCTGTGTGTCTGGAGACAATTATTCCAGTGGCTGCGGTAAGGTCCCGAGAAAGGCTACCTGCAGTACTCCGTGGCCGCCTGCGGGCACTGATGGTGAAGTATCGGTCTTCGTGCACTGTGGACGTCCGGTATTGTAGCGCTTGGACGCGTTTCCTGTCTGCTGGAATCGTTGCCATAATTTTGAGATCACACTTTGCGGCACACGGAGGGTCCGTGCTACGACCTGCTGTGTTTGACCATTCTCAAGTCGCCCTAGTTCTCTACCCCTCATAACGTCATCAATATGTGTTCTTAGAGTAATTTTCAACACACAGTCACCATTAGCACGTCTTAAAATGTCTGCACACTTACTCGCTGCACCGTACTCTGGCATGCACCAACACACCTCTGCGTATGTGGACTGCTGTCAGCGCCACCGAGCGACGACCTCAGGTCGAATGCACCGCATGGTAAAACCCCGAGGTGATTTAAACCCGCAAACCGCCCACCAGAGCGTTGTTTCGCCATGTATCAGCATTATCCTTAATTTATGAGCATGAGTGTAGGTTATGCACCAAAAAAATCATAAGGACGTGTGATTTCAAAGTGTCAGTGTATGATTTAATTTATGAATAAACTAATTTTTAAAACAGTAGCGGATCAGAGTACATTCTGCATCATGGGATGATTTCATGTCTGTATTTTTATTTTTAATTTGACAATATGCGCAAGTAAAGTACGAGTTGCGACGTAATCACAGCAAAATAAACAGTGATGCAAGATAGTGTTTGTGTATTTGTTTTGGTTACGGATCACAATCTTATACAACAGGCAATTAATTTCGGTCTGTGATGACCATCTTCAGGAGTAGAGTACAAAGACTTGTACCAAATGCAACCCACACACGTAAGTGTAGAGCAGGGAAGCAGACAGAAAGGAAGAAGAAAACAAAATGAAACTTCACGGGTTGAGAGGTACGTGACGTTATTTCGCTGATGGGGTCGCATTTACAAAGATCTCGGTAATATGATCCCACTTATCAGCATGACGCTACACTCTCTCTCCTGAATGCATGCACTGATACGGTTGGGAAGGGTGTTACAAAACCGTTATACTCTCCATTGAGGCAAGCTGACCCACTGCCGTTGTAACTGCTCTTTGGTTTCCTGGATACTAACACTGGGACAGTTTCAACATCCGAGATGGTTCAACGGGTGTTCTATTGAAGGCAGAGCTACGGATTTTCTTGATCATGACGACATCTCCATAACACGCCGGCATTTTATAGATATACGTGCCATATACTGACGACCATTGTGCTGTTGGAATATGACATCACAATACTATTGCCTAAGAGGTAATGTATGAGGACGCAGAATGTCCGCGACATGCCGCCGCGCCATCAGAGCTCCCTCTATCACTAACAGCCGAGACCTGAAGTCATATCCGATGGCTCCCACAACATGACGCAGGGAGTAACATCGCACCGCTTTTCCAGAATATCGGAAGAACGGTCATAGTCCGGGGAAGTGCAGAAGCAAGACTCATAGCTGAAAACAATGCATCGCTATTCTCCAACAGTCATTGTTTCCCAGTCACTACAAATGCAGCTGTTTGTATTGTGGTGTTAACAGCATCCTGGGCAAGTGACAGTCATTCCGTAGTCCCGCTTCTGGTAATCTCGGCTAATGGTGCGGGATGACGCACACTGTTGCAGGGAGTCAGTTACTTGTTTCGGATGGCAGGCGCAGATTTGCTTAATGCACAACACGAAGATGCTCACTTGCAGTGATCGGACACGATCGATGGGAACCTTGACGATTAGGATGTCTGCCGTCACGTTCCCACACATTCCAACATCGGGCAACTGCCACATCCGAATACACCACAAATCTGGATATTGTACGATTCGATCAGGCGGCCAAATGGAGACCCATATTGCGGCGCGTTTCAACCACATAGGGTTCCGATAACGCAATCTCCACGAGTGAGAAACATGTCCTTCACAGTAATCACTAAACATCTGACAATGCTCACGTCCCTTAGACACCCTACCAGGCCAGGTAACAACACGAAACACGAACCACACTAATGCACTCTAGACGCCGTTCTACCTGTCACAGAGAACTGAAATGGTGTGTACGTGTATGAAGTTACAGTGACATTCGCCAATGTCTTCTGGGTGCTTTTTTGTCAGGTAGTGTAATAAGCCAGAAAAGTTTCATCGTTTTAATTAAATTTGGAAGTGCCACATATAAAATATTGGAACGAGCAGGACTTAGCTGAAGTAATCTGTAATACTCAAATGCATCAGTACTAAAGTTGTGTCGACCACATCTTTTCTTTACCTAATTCACGCTGGCATCGGTGATAATCAGTTACACAGTTAGGTTTTGCACACTTACGCCACCTATTTCCTGAGAGTAGAGAAACGCACAAAAATACGAATTTTAAGTGAGGAATTCGAGAACATCTCTTAAACCTTGAAATGGGAAGAGGAAACAAAGGCACTTACATCAGAACAAATCTGAATGATGCATGCAGGAAATCTTCTGTCGGAGTATCTAATATGTGCAAAAACACTTCGTTGACGCAATTAACTCAGAGTTATAATCCACGGAAAGTGAACACACAATGCTCCACTTTGTACGTTTTACTTATCATAACGCTAAAACACTGCACATAACAATGAATATAGTAACCATCCAGTCCACTATCCTATGCACATTATTTCTCAATGCTTCGTAACAATTTACACCAATTAAATGTACTTTAATACGCTGTCAGATTGAAAGTGAATCAAAATTAATGCCGTGAGTTTACTTGTCGCGGACCATGTTCTAAAGGCCAGTGCGCACGCATTGTACTGCGTTAAGGAGGAGGTCTGGGGTAAACATTGTCCTCCTACAACCCCATGCACTCCATAGCTTGCCAGCAGCCATAAAAAATTCACCCACTAATAAAATTCAGTTTAAGAGGAGCCAAAGGACTTATTAACGGCCGACTCCAACACCACTGATGAATTTCTAAGGAGAACTAATTGAAGTGTATATGTTACTAATAACATCAAAGAATACGAGTATTGGTACAATATGACCTCTGTACAAACTAAGAGCAGTAATGCAATCTCTGTAAATAGGTGCTGTATAACGATTTTTCTGTTTGTTGATGCAAGCCTACATATAATCTAAGAATTATAATACGCACTTCAGTTTATTGAACATTTGCGTGTTTTTGACAAGTTATTTGTTACCCGTTTAATTGGAAATGTGTTTAAGATTTTTTTGACATCTATGAGGACCATCTTGCTTAGGATCTGTGGGAGTTGCATTAGAACATTTGTTTTTCTTTGTAATTATTTATTGTTTATTTTTGTTTTCCTGAAGTATTCTACATCCTGGAGGATCTCTTCACTATGGATCTATTGGAGCGAGAAGAACATCTAATATAATCTAATCTTCACACACGAGTCCGCCCCAGTAGCTGAGTGGTCAGCGTGACGGATTGCCGTCCTCCGGGCCCGGGTTCGATTCCCGGCTGGGTCGGAGATTTTCTCCGCTCAGGGACTGGGTGTTGTGTTGTGTTCATCATCATTTCATCCCCATACGGCGTGCAGGTCGCCCAATGTGGCGCCGAATGTAATAAGACCTGCGCCAAGGCGGCCGGACCTGCCCCGCGAGGGGCCTCCCGGCCAATGACGCCAAACGCTCATTTCCATTTCCATTCACACACGAAATTTGACGTATGTCCCACCATTTTAAGATAGTCCTCACTTCTGAATGGACCTCTAGATATTTTTGATGCTGTTGTTCAGGAATTTTCTCTGATGTGGGTATATTTCTGTTTCGTCCAAGATTAAAGTAACATAGTTGGAATCAAACATGTCACTTTGTTAGTGCATTTAGTTAAGTTTCTCCGTAAGTTTTATTAATGTTTGTGTTTCATGTGTTTCGACAGTATTTGAACATTGCATTCCTTACTGAGTGCCCCCAGTAACGTCTCCTTGATCTGTGAAAGAAAGTACTTTATGAGGCCACACAGGGACTTGACACAATCACAAGTATAATGTCAAATAAAATATGAATATCGTTAAATATTTGTTAATAACTGACGCTGTACAAAATGTTGAAACTTGAAGCATCGCTGCAGATGAGAGTCTCATGTCAACGGTACAGAAACCCCGTAGCTGGTGATAGAGTTACGGCAGAAATTTGGCCCGTCTTTCTCAATGAACGACCGTTATATTGTTGACTAAAACTATAAAAATTAAGCTACAGACTGAAGCATCAGTCTTGGTATTTTCTGCATCATAGACTATTCGAGCACAAACTATGGCCTGCAGCCCTTCTCTTATATCTAACCAGACTTCCTGAATCAACAAACGTTACAATTTGTGTAGCAGTAACATATGACGGCAGTCGCAAAGGAATCAATGTGGGAAATAAGTTGGTTGGTTAGAGTGAGAGCGAGAAATAGTAGGTAGAATTCGGTTCGTGAGTCGTGCCCTGGTACAAGTGTCATAGCGCCCAACCTAGCTGCACCCTTTCCTCATCGTCAAGGTACGCTGTATGAACGTGAAGAGAAGGAAACTGCGAACTCGTCGAATTTAAATGGGAATTCAGTCGCACTGCACGTGACTTAGTTTTAAATTACATATTTCCCAACAACATAGGTCAGAAACAAATTTTTGGTGCGCTGAATACATAATTTTTGTGTGGTAGGAACAGTCGGCATGCAAACAGACCTGGAGAATATCAACATTTTTCGCACTCTATGTGCAACATTATCGTGACAAATTTAGTTTCATAATCGATAAAGGATTTTTCACACACATACGTTGATAGAAATGCTGTAGCATTTTTGCAACCTCATTACGGAGACATGGAAACTCTGCTTGGGATATCCCGGGCAATTTTAACGTAAAAGGATTTTTCTTTAAAACGGGAACTACACTGCAGATCAAACAGTTACATCTGCACATCCACAGGGACGGTTTCAACTGAAACGGCGGACGAGTTGGAAAACAGATGGGAGATTTCCATTGTCCTCAAAGCATTTAGAAAACTATACCTTTTTCATTGCCACAAGAATTCTTCAGTCTTCGCGTTTTACTTAACGTCAGAGAGTTTAGGAAACTGGACTGTGTTTGCCAGAGTTTGTCCTTTATACAGCGAGATTTTCTTTTTAAATTTATCTCAATCAAAATAGAATTCACCTGTTTCATCCCTTGCAATGTCTTACTGTGTGCAGTGTCCACTTAAAATAAGAAGTCTGCTATCCATTCCGCATGTTTTAATTTTGTGCCTGCACTCCCTTTTCCTTCTTAAACTCAACAATAGCGGATTTTAAATTGAAAAATCGTCCCAGACATGCCTCTTGACATAACCAACGTACTTTGCAACAACATACAAAGTATCCATACTCTTCGTTCAGTTCATCGAAATCCGTTGCAGCTGACAATGGAATAACGCGTGCGAATACAGAAATTTTACCATTTGTACCACAAATTTCTTCACGTGGTTCATGCCTACAAATTCAAGACAAAGTGCTTCTTGATGTACAGAACAATGAATCCCATCTAGCGATCATTGTAAATCTTTGCTTCTTCATTGTCAACTAATATCTAAATTGTGACACTTCAGGTTTTCCCGGCGGATATGTTGTAAATAGCCTTCACGGGTGTGCCGCCGGATGACGTTGTGCAAATCTCACAATATTTCCTCAGAGCAACTGTCCGACATCATCAGGTGGTTGAAAATTCTTTCAGCATGGTGTTATTAGGTCGTTTCATAGGAAATTTTCTGTTTCTGTCGGTTATGCAAATGCATAATAGATACTGAGAATTGTCATCCCTCTGTTCTGTCACTCCCATTCATTTTTAAAGCTCGTGACGATATCACTAGACCCGTTTCTGTGCGAACAGCCACTGGACCTGTGACGTCTTCCATAGCGCGAACAAATAGCGGAGGATAAACAGCCCTGAGATCACCATTCTGCCGAACTGAAGAGTGTTGTGCCGACCGAAAAATGCCATACCGCGATACTGCACGGTCCAGTCACGTTAAGGGGAGACGGAAGGCAAGTGGGCTTCAAAAATTCGATTTTCAGATTTCAGCATATTTGAAATGCCTGGTCTTTCCTGCGTGAAAGTGTTCTTGTTTTATATAAATACGACAATTTTTTCGTGAGATATGATGATTTTCCTGATGCTCTGTACAATTTGGGGACGGTGACAGCAAGGCTTATGACCGGGTATGTGCAGAACAACCCTATGGTCCTAATGTCACAATTTCTAAATTAGAGTGCATTAGGTACTTCCAGAAGAGAATGGGGTCCAGGTTGAGAACATTATTGGAAGAAAAGTAAAAAATATTAGTGGAAGGTGGTAAGAAGATAGGTGGTAAAGGTCGCCTGACAAATGTTGAAACAGATAGACTACAGAATTATTATGGCTTTGCCATAAGAAGAAATGTAGGGAATTTAGAAAACACGAAAAAAACTGTATGGGCTATCTTTTTCCGTAAGCTTTCCACAAATGAAAACCCAGTGCACGGTCTTTGGCCGAATGATCCTGACACTTAGTGGAAGTGCAGGAGAAGTTCCAGACATGATCACAAACATTCTTTACCTGCATCAGTAATGAATGAAATTAAACCCATATTTAGAGACCTTTGTAAAGATACCATGTTGAAGAAATGTCTTCAAGGGAAAATCCAAAATTTAAATGAATATGTGAATTCTGTCATTTGGAACCGGTTACCGAAAACTGTATTTGTTCAGCCTACAGCTCTCAAATTCGGTATTTATGATGCTATTTTATACTTCAGTAATGGTGTAACCAGAAAACTGGATGTTTTGCAATTATTGGGCATAAAATCTAGTGGAAATGCCGCAAAATCCTTGGTGCAAACAGATAAAGAGAGAATCCGAAAAGCAGATATTGCTAATTTAAAATGCACAAAAGAAGCCAGACAGAAAAGAAGAGGGACCAAGAGAAGAAAAGATCAGTATGATTCAGATGATGCTCAGTATGATGGAGGAAAATATTAGTGGTAAGTAATTCTCATCAATGAGTATACTAGAACTGCAATATTGAACTTAAAATGGATTTTTCTCAAAACTACATTTTTTTTACTTTCAGGTACCATTATTTGATAAACTAATGGGGTTAGAAACATGAAATTTGGTGAATTTGTACTGCAGATGGTAATAAGTTATTACAGGCAAATTGAGAACCACCAAACAATCAGAAAATGTTTTATAATAATTAATCTACAAAAAAAGTTAAATTTTACTAGTGAAAGAATAAAAATTTTTTTCTTCAAAACTATAAGAGGTATTATGTTCATTTCACTTGTAAATTGAGGCATATACGTTATACATATGCAGTAAAAATTTCATTGTTTTATGACTTATAGTGCTTTTGAAAAGTGTACCTATTCAAAGGGTAAAACAGCATTGGCAGAATAGGGATAAAAACTGCCTTCCGTCTCCCCTTAATGTGACCACCGTTTGGTGTTAACGGCAAGTGGCAGCCAGAACTGTGCAGGGTATATAAAATGCGGCGACGGGACGTGGAGAACAACGCAGTCCTTATTGTAAGGGGAAAACGGAGAGATTTATCTGACATCCAAAAGGGCATGATGATTGGTTATCGAAAGGGCTAAGTTTGTAAACGGTTATGCTGCCATTGTGGTTGAAGTATAGCGTACATGGCAAAATGGCACTGCCCAAAACCGACTCCAAGGAAGACACAGTGCACCACGGGCCATAGGTGACAGGGATGAACTATGGCTGCAGAGGTGTGTACGGACGTATAGACGTGCAACTGTTGAGCAACTGATCACCCAGATGTATCTCCTCAACAACTATACAGCGAACGTCGCTGCGTGTGGGCCTCCACAACAGGTGCCTGGTTCATGCACCCATGCTGACGACTGTTCATTGGCTGCGAAGGCTGGCTCAATGGATGTCCAGTTGCGTGCAGCCTTTGCAGATGAATCACGTTTCATACTCAGTCAGACAGATTGCTGTTGGCGTGTGCAGCCCTGCAACAATTGTCGGAATGGTCCAGGGTGGAAGAGGGAGCGTCATGGTCTGCGGAATGTTCTCGTAGGATTCCCTGGGCGATCTCGCCATTCTGGAAGGCACAATGGATCAACGCAGTTGTCCAGCTATCGTTGGTAACCATGTATACCCCTACATGCAGTTTGTTTTTCATTGTTCCCACGCCCGGGTTCCCGGGTTCGATTCCCGGCGGGGTCAGGGATTTTCTCTGCCTCGTGATGACTGGGTGTTGTGTGATGTCCTTAGGTTAGTTAGGTTTAAGTAGTTCTAAGTTCTAGGGGACTGATGACCATAGCTGTTAAGTTCCATAGTGCTCAGAGCCATTTGAACAATTTTTTTTTCCTTGGCAATGCAATGTGTTACATAGGTCCCAGTGTACTTGCGTGATCCGAAGATTACCAGGGTGAGTTTACTGAACTGCCCTGGCCACGAAACTCCCCCGATTTAAACCCAATGGGGAACCTGTGGGACCACCTCGCTGCCTGCGCCGTGGGTTCTCAACCAACAAACCAAGTACAACAGGCCACGGTACTGGACTTGGCATGACTCCACATACCTGCCGGTACACTCCACAACTTCATTAACTTTCTTCCTGCATGACACACAGAGGGCTGTGCTAAAAGAGGTGGTTATTCTGGCTTTTGACTGATGGTCACATTAATGTAACTGAACAGCGTAAATGAAATGTCGCCCTGCAACAGTTTCTCCTGAGAAGAACGCAGCAAACAAGGAGGGGTCGAGCTTCATCCCGCATGCATGCGTCTGGCATGTCATGACCCGCCCTGCCATAGATAGTTAACTGTGTGATAAGAGGTATTGTTGCACCGAAAGAAAATAGGTGGTATATGCCGAGAGGATAGCAACACCGATGATAAAAGATAGAACTTTAATCTCGTTACCAATGCAGAGCGGTTTTGGTTAAGAAACAGGTTACAGGGTAATTTCTTCCACAGTTGTATGGCTGAAATGTGGAAGGAGATTTAATGTTACAGAAAGGTACAGCCAGACAACGGCCTTTCCACAGTGGTAACATCGGTTCCTATTAGATCACCGGCATTAAGCGCTGTCGGGCTGGGCTACTACTTGGATGGGTGACCATCCGGTCCGCTGAGCGCTGTTGGTAAGCGGGGTGCCCTCAGTCTTTGTGAGGCAAACTGAGGAGCTACTTGATTGACACATACGATCGAGAGAGCGGCGTGATGACCACATGCCCCTCCACATCCGCATCCAGTGAGGCCTATGAGCCGGCCGGTGTGGCCGAGCGGTTCTAGGCGCTTCAGTCTAGAACCGCGCAACGGCTACGGTCGCAGGTTCGAATCCTGCCTCGGGCATGGATATGTGTGATGTCCTTAGGTTAGTTAGGTTTAAGTAGTTCTAAGTTCTAGGGGACTGATGACTTGAGAAGTTAAGTCCCATAGTGCTCACAGCCATTTGAACCATTTGAGGCCTATGGGCTGAGGATGACACGGCGGCCGGTCGGTAACGTTGGGCCTTCATAGCCTGTTCGGGAGGAGTTTTTAGTTTAAAGGTAGAGCCAAGATTCTAGACGTATCCGATCTGAAATCGCAATTATTGAATCGTTAAAGATAACTAAGAGATATGTGAGGAGAGGTATTGTGCTGACGCCGCGCTGTTTGAGGCGCCATGTCACGGATTTCGAGGCCCCTCCCGCCGGAGGTTCGAGTCCTCCCCCAGGCATGGGTGATTTTTTTTTTTTTTGTGGTTTTAGGGCGCAAAACTTCTATGGTCATTAGCGCCCAAAGGCATGGGTGTGTGTGTCATTCTTAGCATAAGTTAAAGTTAGTTTAAGTAGTGTGTAAGTCTAGGGACCGATGACCTCACCAGTTTGGTCCCTTAAGAATTGACACACATCTGAACATTTTTTTACTGTGCAGCTCGTGTCTGGGAAATGGATGAAGTAAACAGATCATTGGAACATCATATCAACCCTCCGGTCACATTCAAACTAAGTGTAGGACGGACTGATATGATCACACAACCGAATGTTGCACACCCTAGATCAGACGTCTTCGGTACGGGTAAGGGGTGAGGCATACGCACGCCAGAGAGGGCTGTGGAAGGCCGAGGAGCGGCGCGGTGGTTCGTGTTACCTTCGCATGACGACGCGTGGCCGAATTAGAAACGGGCCGCAAGCCGTCCCCGGCGGCTACGCCGGTCCTTTTTTCGGTTTCTCATCAGCGGCGCGGCAGATCGCGGCGGTGATTACTGCCCTGATTTATTCGGCGCGACGCGACGCCGCCTAATTAATGCGGAGTCGCACACAGTGCGCGCACCACGCGCCATAAACCGCTGTTCATCTGGAGCAAATTAAATACCGAGGCGTTGTCCCTGGCCGTAGGTGCGACGCCTCGCCGCCCTCCCCGCGCCCGCCCGTCGTGGGCGGATATTTCAAGACTGAGTGATTTACGCCACCGGGTAATTAGAAAAGCCG